>NW_006408526.1:31662716-31707670 GCF_000296735.1 Chrysochloris asiatica | reverse complement strand
TGGACTTCCTCCCTGAGTATCATTGGCTCTTGTTCATATGGTACCTCTTGAAATGGTTGAACATTAGCCATTTCCTTTTGATACAATGATTCTGTGTATTCCTTCCATCTTCTCTTGATGCATTCTGCATCATTCAATAATTTTCCCAGGGAATCTTTCAATAACGAAAGTCAAGACTTGAATTTTTTCTTCAGTTCCCCCAGTTTGAGAAATGCTGACCGTGTTCTTCCCTTTTGGTTTTCTAGTTCCAAATTTTGCATATTTTATTGTAGTACCTGATTTTGTCTTCTTGAGCTGATCTTTGAAACAAATATAAAGCTATGTGGCTATGGTGGGGGATGGGAATGTTTCCAGGTCCTGTGCCTTGGGAGTGGCCTTGGAGGTCTGGCTCCCCTCCCCTGCTGTGGGGTCTTCCCAGGAGAACTGCATGTTCTGAGGTTGCCCTGGAGTGAGGGAAAGAGGAGAGTAAGTCTGATGGGCTCCTGAAAGGATTTCAGCTGGAACAGAATGGGGGAGAAACAGACTGGTGGTAGGAATGGAGCAGCTGAGCTAAAGGGCCCACTCTTGGTGTTAACTGAGCACCCCGCCCTGTCCTGCAGGTCTGGGGGAGGTATGGCTGTGGGTGCCAGGGAGACCTGGGGTTCTGGCCACAGGCACAGAGCAGAGGTAGTCAGGCCAAATGCCTAAGGCTTCAGATTTTTCTGGAGGCTAGGGGGAGGGCTGTATGGAAGACCAGAGTCCTTCAGGGGAGGGTTGCCGAGAGGGGGAGCACAGAGAGCCTTGGTCAGCAACCATTCAAGATGAACTGATTAAAGTAAAGAGGAGAAAGAGACCTGGTGAGAAAAAATGAAGAAAATAGCAGCAACTTCTCTGACTGCATCTGCCCAGCGCTCAGTTAAAGAGAAATGAGGGAGGAGAGGAGAGGCGAGCTAGAAGCACCTACTCTGGGCATGGGCAAGGGTTTTGCCTGCTCCCACACAGTGAGATAAGCACTGGACTGCTAGCTGCAAGGTTGGAAGTTCAAACCCACCATCCATTGGACAGGTCACTAGGAATTGGAACGAATTCAATGGCACTTAACAGCAACAACACCAACACACACTTAACTCTTCACAGGCAGCCTAACAGATAGCGCTTGTTGTTAGTGCCATTGAGTTGATTCTGACTCATAGCAACCCTGTACAGGGTTTCTGAGGAGCAGCTGGTGGGTTTGAACTACCGACTTTTTGATTCGCAGTCCAGTGCTGACCCTACAGCGTCACTCCAGGAGCCTAGAGAGGCAGATAGTAGCGCTCCCTTTTGTAGATGTAGACACTCTGGTGAAGCTATAGGATCAGCACTTGACTGCTAACTCAAGATTGGTAAGTCAAACCCACCCGCTGCTCCAAGGGAGAAAGATGAGGCTTTCTGCTCCACTAAAATCCTGGTGTGGTGCTGTGGGCTAATGTGCTGGAGACTACAAAGTCAGTTTGAACCACAAAGTCGGTGATTCAAGCTCACCAGCTGCTCCTAGGAAACCCTATACAGGGTTGGTATGGATCGGAACCAACTCGACGGCACTTAACAGCAACACAGATTTATAGCTTTGGAAATCCTGTACAGGAGGAGGTCTCCCTGAGTCAAAATTGACTCATGGCAGTGGGTTTGATTTGATTTGAGTTTTGTTCATGTAAAGACCCCTGTGGTACCGTGAGTTAACTGTCAGACTGCTAATGCAAGGTTGGAGCTTCAAACCCACCAGCTGCTCTGAGAAAGATAAGGTTGTCTGCTCTGTAAAGGTATAATCTCGAACCCCTGCAGTCTATTACTACAGTCTACTCTGTCTTATCCAGTAAGAATTGACTTGATGGCAGGCAGTGGGGTTTACAGATGTAGAAACAGACCAACAGGTGGGGTCACTTGTAAAAGGTTGAACACTAATGGAGAAAGGTCAGAGAATTCTACAGAGACTGTGGCTGTATGGGAGTGGTTCACAGAAATTTTTCATTATCTTTCTATTCCATTTTTCTGTGAATTTTTTGAAAGCCCCTCATATATCTCTGTGCTCCATGAACCAGTCTGTCTTCCCCAGCTGCAGAAGATCTGAGCCTTAGTAGAGAAATGAGGGGATGGTGATGGTGTGGGTTGTGTCCTCATTCCCCGTGGAGAGAAGGATAAGCTTAAAGGGCCTGGGATGGGAGCAGGGGTAGCAGTAAAGATAGAACTCAGGAGGAGCCCAAGTCACACAGGTATCACCAGAGTCTTGTTCAAATCTAGTTTCTGATTCAGTGGGTCTGAGTGAAGCCTGAAATTCTGCATTGCTAAGGAGCTGCCTGTTGGTGCTGGTCTGGGAACCCGACTTGCCAAATTCTATGTATTACCCCACCACTGCCACCACCACCATTGGGTACTTTTTGACAGAACTCAGGGGCAGGTGTTTCTTCCCAGTCTCCCAAGATAGGCAGCTTTTTGGTGAAGAATTTAATTCTGGTTTTTTTTTTGCACCTTTTGTCCCTTCCCCCCTTAGATAAGATCCTACCACTCACTCTGCAAACTGAAGGAGGACCTTTTGCACACTAAAAGGAACTTGCACACTAAAGTTGAAATTCCAGGGGTGGGGGAATCTTTCTCAAATCAAAGCACTAACCAGGAAAGATGTTTATTTACACTTGAGCTGGGGTGGGGGTATCTCTTCTCCACTTAAGTCACAAACCAGGAAGCAAACAAGAGAAGAGTTTATTGCAGGGTAGGTTATGTTGGGTCACTCCGTAGTCCTCATTTGAGTATGAAATTACTAGAGGGACAGAATTGGGTAGGGAAGGGCAGAACTCTGATCAGATTTTAAAGAGATAAGAGGACCCTGTGCCTTTAAGCCCTCCCTTCTCTCTCCAATCCTTTCCCCCTCCCCAACCTCAGCCCTCCCCAGGTTTCTGGAGGAGCGGAGAGTTGCGTCTTCTCCCTGCCCTGCCGAGCTGCTCACTGGCTGCTCTAGAGGCTGTGCTTTGCGGTCTCCATGGAAACCATTAGTTGCTAAGCAACTGGAGCATCATCTGTGCTGAGCTCTCGCATCTAATTATCCCATCACAGCGGCTGAGAAGGGTTTGGGGAGCTGAGAGGAGGGGGAGGCCAAGCGCAGGAGCAAGAGGATAACTCTTTTAGCAGAGCAGATTCTTTGACAACGTTAAAGCCATTTAAAGTCACAGCATCCTGTTCCTCTGGAGCACTATCCAGATGGCTTGGAGTAAGGAAACCAGGGCCTCAAATGCCTGGAGTTTCTGTCTTGGACCCACTCTTTCTAGGCTATTTCCCCTTGGATTCTTGATTCTAAACTCCTAGTTCTCTCTCCTCCCTCCTTCCTTTCAAATCCCCTACCTGAGTCCACAAGCACTTATTGAGCATCAGGTAGACCCTTGGCAATCAGCTGAGCATCCCAGACATAAAGGGGAGTAAAAGGTTTCTGTCCTCAAGGAGCCCCTAATCTCTTTATTTTGCCAGACTAGCAGATCAGATCCTGGAACAGACCTATTCTTTCTGAACTATACTATTTAAAAAATTTCTTCTTGAACTATTGTAGTTTTGCAAACAGAAGAGCTGGGATCAGAACCCAGGTCTGTCTGACTCCACTGAGGGTTTTCTTACAACAGTGCCACTCTTCTTTCTGCCTCTAGTCAATTAGAAAAGCATGTCCACTTGGCTCCATGGACATGTCACCCTCTGGTGGGGACCATTGTCCTGTTGGTGAGTGATGCCATTTAGCGAGTCACTTTGAGCCTCAGTTTCTCATCTATCAAATGGGAAGACTAGTTACTTCCTTACTCAGAAGATCTAGCAAGATATGAGAGCTGTAAAAATGCTTTAAAGCAAAGGTGCAGAAGGGATGCAGGAACTCATTGTCATAGTCTATCAGGATAAAGTGGGGGAAACTTGGGGGCTTGGACAAGGAGGTAGAATTCCATGCTCACCAAATGTTGGTCTGATGGGAAATGGCAGAGCCTCTATCCTTGAGATTTGAGGCTTGAAAAGACTAAGAATAGGGCATTCCATCTTACAGGGTTGGAAGAGACCTGGATGCTACATTAAAAAAATAATAATAATAATATAGTCTATGTGGTGCTGTGGACTAATGGGTCAGACTGCAAAGTCATTTGAACTGCAAGGCCAGTTGTTCAAGCTCATCAGCTGCTCCTTGGACACCGTATACAGGGTTGCTATGGGTTGGAATTGACTTGATGGCATGTCACAACAACAACAGTGATACAACCAAAGGGAGCCATGGTGATGTAGTTGTGAAAGCAACAAAAAAATTAGCAGTTTGAAGAATCCATCAGTTGCTCTATAGGAGAAAGCTGTGGCAGTCTATTTTCATAAAGATTACATACAACCTTGTAAACTCCACGGGACAGTTCTCCTCTGTCTTATAAGAGGAATCCATTTGATGGCAACAGGCTTGGTTTGGTTAGGTACAACCACTCATCCCAAATCTTCTTCCAGCTTTATGATCTTGGCCAAGTTACCTACCTAACTGCTCTGAGCTACAATTTCCTCTTTTGTAGAAAGGGTATAAAATCCATCTCACAAGGATACTGTGACTCTCACTCAAGCTACCTTATTTAAGAGTGCCTAGAACCTTAAGGTCAGCGGTTCGAAACTACCAGCCGCTCCACGGGAGAAAGATGAGGCTTTCTACTCCTGTAAAGATTTACACCCTCGGAAACCCTGTACAGGGTCGCTATGGGTCGGAACCAACTCGACGGCACTTAACAACAACAACAACAACAGCACAGTATTCACTTAAGTAATTCTTCTTACTCTCTCCTTTTTATTAACCCTTATTGCAGATGAAGACTTGAGGCTAAGAGGGAATAAATGACTTTCTCAAGGTCATGGAGCTAGTAGGAAATGAGGAAAATTCAGCATTTCCTTTTCCAGCTGTGCCACTGGTACAAAGGGAGAAAATTGGACTAGGAAAGACAGTTCAAGGGGCGAAAGTGACTGAGGTATGGATCAACCCTATGCCTTGTATGCCAAATATACCACAGGGGTACCAGGTACATAGGAACCGCCTGTGTACACGTTTGGTCATTTATTAAACATTTGTGGAGTAACGTATCTATGGTGGGTACCATGCTAGGTATTGAGATACTGGGATAACAGTTCCTACTCTCTAGTTGTTTCGTTTTGAAGAAAGAATCACAATTATTCTGGTGTAAGAAGTATGAGAGAGAATTCCACAAAAGAGAGAACAGCACACGAATACCAAGAGATGTGAATTATTCTGGCACCTTCAGAGAACTGCGAATAGTACATCTTCTCCAGAAGGAAGCGTTTGCAGATGGGTGTTGTAAGAACTGGGTCCTCAGTGGCTTTGTGTCTTTTTTTTTTACACTCTAAAGACAACAGAAAGCCTTTGAGGAGTTTTGATTATATAAATATCATTCTGGCAACAGTATGGAGACTAGATTGCCATCAGGTAAGACATAGGTAAGGAGGTTGGATGAGAAGCAAAATGATCTAGGGAAAACTGATGTGGCCAAGCACTAAACATAGGAGTAGTTGCCAGATTGCAGAGCTAATAAGGAGGAGAGATTGACTGGAATCAGTGGCTGACTGGTGAACAAGTTTAAGGAAGGAAAAAGTCAAACATGATTTCAATTTTGGGCTTAGAGCAGATTTGAAAGGAGAGATGGAGAGAAGAAAGTTCGATGTGGATCTGTTGAGTCTGAGGTGTTGTGTAAACCAGCCTCCAAGCTGGCCTCTAATAATCCTTACCTTCTCATTTTTGTGTCCTTGTGTAATACCCTTCCATTTAGTATCAAGGCTGGTGTATGTGATCAATAGGATACAGCAGATAAAGATTTAAAAGATATAATAAAACCAAACCTACTGCCATCGAGTCGATTCTGACTCATAGTGACCCTGTATAGGATATCTGAGGCTATAAATATTTATAGGTGAAGACAGCTTTATTTTTCTCCCATGAGGCAGCTGGTGAGTTTGAACTGCTAACCTTGTAGTGAGCAGTCCAGTTCTTATTCTACCAAATTACAATATAAAGATGTTGTTGTTGTTAAGTGCCGTAACGTCGGTTCCAACCCATAGTAACCCTTTAGAGGGTTTCCAAGGAGCAACTGGTGAGCTTGAACCACCAACCTTGCAGTTCAAACTGACTTTGCAGTTTAGTGCATTAACCCACAGCGCCACACCAGGACTCCAATATAAAGATACAGATGATATAAAAATGGTGTGGGGGTGATATTTGACCTCCTCTAACTTCATAAGGAGGAAGAAGAATCACCATCACTATCAGCCCAAGGCTGATTCCTATGAGGTGAAAGTCAGACATGCCTCCACCTTCCAACTTTTTACCAATTCTGACACTAACCATCCCTCCCACTGCACTCTCTACTTCTCTCCTGGGTTCGATAATTGATTGCAATGGCCGCACAGAACTCACAGACTAAAGTCACAGATACAGGGTTTATTATAGGGAAGTAACAGGTTACAGTTCAGGACCAGTGATGCTCAGGATACAGTTCTTCAATGGGGATAGCCTCTTAGCAGCACTGCTCACAGGCAGACCCAGGTACTTGTCTTCTCTCAGCTCCTGACCTCTATAGTGTTACAAAAGCTCTTTAAGTTCTGTTGATAAATGCCCAAAGGCACTCCATTCTTCTAGTAAACCTCGGCCTAAAGGCCCTCAGCTCCAGCTCTAGTGTGTTGGTTAAATTATCACATAAGTGCCCATAGACAACCCAGTCCACCAGCAAACCTCCTGCCCCAATGCATTCAATTTTGTCTCTGTGAGTCAGGAAGCCCACTGCTCTGCCTTCTGCTGGTCATCTCTTGCCATCTTTGGTACCATAACTCTGTATTCTGGATCAAGGAGGTTCAGTGCCGGGGTCTCATGTCCTAAGGACACACTTCACTCCTGGTTCGTCTTTCTTGATGGTAGTGAGATCCCACCTTCTGCTTCTGGGATGGCTCGTTTTAAGCCTAGTGGAATGGGAAAACTAACCAATCCCCTCATTAGGGTTCTGTACACCTAATTTACATGGTCTTACTCCCACAAGACTAGAGTCTTGGTGTGGCTCTGTAGGATAAGCATTGGACTACTGACTGTAAGACTGGCAGTTCAAACTCATGAAAACCCAATACAGGGTTGCTATGAGTCACAACTGACTTGACGGAATTTAACAATCCCACTGTGGATTAATGCGTCAGACTGCAAAGCAATTTGAACCGCAAGGTCGGTGGTTCAAGCTCACCAGCTGCTCCTTGAAAACCCATACAGGGTCACTATGGGTTGGAATCTATTTGATGGCACTTAACAATAACAACAATCCCACAAGGGTGCCATGTACCTTAGTTATATTATTAGCAAGTTATAAAAATCCCCCTGGGTGGGCTACAAGCACTTCACATTTGCATAGTCTTACCCAGTCATCTGGTGGGGTTACTAATACTATGGCTAAAAGGGCCATGATAAGTAATTCACTGCACTGCAGATGGTCTGTCACTTTCTATGCTAGGTCACTCACCTTTTTACCTTCTCTTGAATTGCTCACTCTGGATGACACTGTAACATCTCTAGGGAGAGGTCAATGTGGCAAGCTACTAAGAGCTCTTGCTAATATCCAGCGAGCATCCGAGACTTCCCTGCCATAACTATCTGAATGAGCAAGCTTGCAAGCAGATCCTCTAGCCATAGTCAAGCCTCAGGTGACTGAAGCCCAAGCTGGTATCTTCACAGCAACCTCATGAAGGACTCTGAGCCAGAACCACTTAACAAAATGTCCCCCTGAAGGTATGCATGGGCAAAAGGGGATAGAGATAAATAGTGATATATACACAACCTTGGAACTACAGTGCTCTATGTTTAGATACATGGGTTGAATGTATGGGAGGAAGAGTAGGATATATATATATTTGAAAGAGGATATTTGTACATGAGTATTTACCTTTCCTGCAAACACAGGTATGAATGTGGTGGAGCATACAGCAGGAAAAGGGATGAAAACTTCCTAAATATTGTCAAACATCCTAAGTCAATGAGTTTATGGGCCTGGGGGACACCATGGTCAACTGGCATAACATAGTCCATAAAGACAATGTTCTACATCCTGTTTGGGTGAGTATCATCTGGGATCTTGAAAGCTCATGAGCAACCATCTAAGGTGCAGCTATTAGTCTCTCCATATGCAGAAGAAAGAAGAGTGATAAGAATTAAAGAGGCTCCTTGGAAACCCTATACAGTGTTGCTATGAGTCGGAACCAACTCGACAGCACTTAACAACAACAACAAGGATCAGTTAGTCCAATGGACTAATGAAACATGTGAACACCAGTCTACACAACTCTGAGTCCAGAGAACTAAATAGTGCTTGGCTCCAACTACCAACTGCCCCAATAGAGATCACATTAGAGGGTCCCAAATAAAGTAGGAGAAAATGTGTAACAAAACTCAAAATTATTTACTAGTAAAACAAACAAACAAACTGAGTTTACTGGTCAGAAAGAGGCTGGAGGAACCTGAGATCAAAGCTGTCAGCCACCCCTTCAGCTCTGCAAAGGAACTCACCTTCATGGCCCAATTTTCAGCCAAGCAATAGATAGGTATATAGGGGGAACAACAGCACTAGTAAGGTATGCTCAGCATGGAATGGTTAATTGTTCAAGATCAAAAGGGCAGCATTAACCTAAGGACAGAGTTGAGAAAGGATGGGAAGATTGTTGGAATAGAAACAGGAAGCATAGGGAGAAAGCAGGATAGTTGTTGTTGCATGGAGGAGAATGAATGTAATCATTGAAATGAAACAAGCGTATGCTTTGTTGAATGTAAGGCTGGTGATCTTATCTGTAAACCTTCACTCAATTCACACACACACACAAAAATCCCAAATTCTTGACTCTCAGAATAAATGTTTGCTTTGATAAATCACTAAGTTTTGGAGTAATTTCTTCTGCAATAGAGAACTAATATAGCATCTTGAGAAAGTCAGGTGAAAATGTCCAGGAGATAATTGAGCAGATGAATCTAGAACACAGAAGACAGGTGTGGGGTACAGAGGAAAATGTGAGCAATTGTTAAAAACACAAATGTTAAAAAAACAACAAATCTCCCCCTCCCCCCCCCCCCACACACAAATGTGAAAAAGTCCTTGAAGAGAGTAGTAAAAGGCAAGGGGAAGGTGGTCAAGACAGAACACAGAATTTGAAAAGCAGTTGCAGGAAAAGGAACTGATGGAGAAATGAGAAATAGGAAAATTGGGAGACAGTGGATGGAGAATTTCAAATGATAATGAAGTTTAGAAGCAAAGTGCAAAAAATGTGGCACCAACCATTCCTTCCACATCACTCTCTACTCAACTGGATTCAATGATTCATTGCAGGGGCCACGCAGAACTCAAGACGCCATACTCATACTTCCAGAGTTTATTAGGGAAGTTAACAGGTTACAATTCAGGGTGATGAGGGCACAGTTCAAGTCAGGACAGCTTCTTCTCAGCCATGCCCACAGGCAGGCCTCTCTCGCCCCACTAATGTTTACAGGACTGCTGATATATTGCCACAGGACATACCACTCCAACATAAACCTCAATCTGAAGGCTCTTGACTCTAGCTCCCTGAGTCAGCAGACCTATTTCTCCAATTAAGTGCCTGGAGACACTTATAAACAAGCCTCCAGCTTAAAACCACTCAGCTTTACTTGCTCCATGGTGTGGGAAGCCCCCTGCTCTGTCTTGTGTGCTCATTCTTGATTCTGCATTTGCTGCACCTCTGCCACTCCTCCGGTTTCACAGCTTTCTGTCTCTGGATCAAAGACATCCAATGTGCAGAGGTCTTGGGGTCCAAAGGACATGCTCTACTCTGGCTTTTCTGTTTTAGTGGTTGTGAGATACGCTTTCCTGCTTCTGAGATGGCTCATTTTATACATGTTCTAGTTTATAATCACAGTTAACGCTGTTAACCACACACAGCTGAATCATATAATCCTGTTAGCATCTTCTCCCATCTTCTCTTACCAGGACCCATCATGGCAAAAATGTTGTTTGGTGGGAGTTTACAAAGACTCTGGCTAGAAGTTGTTGTTGTTAAGTACTGTGGAGTCGGTTCCGACTCATAGTGACCCTGTACAAGGTTTCCGAGGCTGTAAATCTTTACAGGAGCAGAACGCCTCATCTTTCTCCCGTGGAACCGCTGGTAGTTTCGAGCTACTGACCTTGCGGTTGGCAGCCCGACTTGTAACCACTACACTACCAGAGCTCCTTGTGGCTAGAAGAGACACTAAATAATTCACCTCACTGCACAAAGTAATGTCTGAAAAGTTCCCCATGGGCATACTATCACGGGGTTTATACATGTCCTTGGTGACAACAGTTTTCTACAGGTAAGGAAGACAGAAGCCAGACTGTAAGCATCCAGAGGTAACTGGAGGATGAGGAAATAGAATTAAAATTGTGTAGACAGCTCTTTGAAGAAGGTTGGCTATGAAGGAAAGAGGCAGCCAGCTAACTAGAGGGGACTTTGGGATAAAGGAAAAGCTCATTTGTTTGATTTTTAAAGTTAAAGGTATAGGAGAGAGCACAGTATAATTGATGGAGAGGCTTCTAGAAGAGGGAGAGGATGGGGTTCAGTGGAGGCACTGGCCTTTGACATTAGAAGTGACACTTTCTAGGAGAGAAGAAAGGGGACAATGATTGGGACAAAACTACTATGCTTTTTGGGGAGTTGGGGCGGAGAAGGCAGAGACATGGAAGAAATGAGTTAATGGAACCTCTACCTTCTCTGGAAAGAGGGGAAGGATTTGGGGGCTGAAAAGAGGAGAGGGTTTACAATAACTGTTGCGGGGGGCACTGAAAAGGGCCTTGAGAAAGGCTGTACTTGGTGTTAACGGCCCAAGTGACTTTGGGGGACCATTGATCTTTCAGAGACACTGACTGACATTTTGGGAGATTTTCAAATTACTCAGCAGCTTGAGTGTATAATCGATCAATTTATCAGGTTGTATTGACTGAGAGTTGGGGTTTCAAGGCATGGAAAGTAAAATGTGTTGGCAAAAGTAAGGGGGTGGTTTGTTTAGATGGGTCAGGTGAAAGGAGATGGGGATAGGAGTAATTGTTATCATAAGGAGCTCTGGATGCATAGTGGCTATGAGTCAGGCTGCTAACCTGTAGGTCAGCAGTTTGAAACTACCAGTGTTTCCACAGGAGAAAGATCAGGCTTTCTGCTCCCGTAAAGATTTACAGCCTCAGAAATGCTGTACAGGGTCGCTATGAGTCAGAACTGACTCCACAGCACACCACCACCACTTGTTATCGTGACTAATAGCATGACGATTGTCACAATTGTAAAGGTAGAAGATGAATAACAAAAGGCGGGGAGCAGTTAATTTTACATCCCAGGAACAGAGGACCCTAGAACCAGCAAGAGGGAAAAACATGAGCAGGAACATGGGATCTTAACCAAAGAAGCAGTGACACCGGAGACAGAGGCAGAGAGAGATAGAGCATCTGAGGACTCTAGACTCATGGGAAGAGAAAGGCTGTGTGCTGACGGGCAGGGGGCTGGCTTGCAGAATGTGTCCTTTGGTTGTTTAAATGATTATATATTCCTGTGTGTTTTTGTGTACATCAAAAAAGAGGATTGTAATCATTACAATGAAATAAGATGCAATTGGTTGAGTGCAAAACTGATGTTCTGCCATGTAGACTATCATTCAATTGATAATAAAAGCTTTAAAAACAAACAAACAAACAAACTCTATACAAGGTCACCACTAGTTGGAACTGACTTGACGCACCTAACAACAAGCGCTTGGCAAGGATGGGGTGGGGTGGGGTGGCAGAAATGATAAGAGTTATTGTTGAAGGGGTACTGAGATTCTGTTTGGGGTGATAAAAATTTTGGGAAATGGATGTGGTAATGATAGCACAAGACGGTGAATGTAATTAATATCTCTGAGTTGTACACTTAAAAATGGTTAAGATGGTAAATTTCTGTTATATATATTTTAACACAATAAATAGTTTTTTAAAAAATGTGAGGGGGTGGATAAAAAGAACAAAGTTCTTATGGAAAGGACTAATGAGGGATGGGGTTTCAGTGAGGAGTGGAAGAGCAGGGAAGTGGAACAGGACAGAGTGGTGGCCATCTTGGTTGTTAGGGTGGAGAGGAAGCCAAGTCATCACTGTAGTTGAGTGGTTCAAAATAGTGAGGCCAGGACAGGAAGTGAAACCCATTTGCTTCCAGGAGCCAGGTGAATTAGAAAAGTAGTAGAACCAGTAGTGGAGTAACACTGGGCCATCTGGAGAGAGTGTAGCAGCATGAGCTCTGTCTAAAGGGGCCCCCACCACACAATTCTGGAAGTGGTCTTGTGGCCAGGGAGACCTAGTTTTTTAAGAGAAGTCAGAAATCTCAATGTTTAGCAAAATCTGCTTATTTTCAAAATAATATACATTATAAAAATGTACTTTCTGAGTCAAACAAAATACATCTTTAAGGCCAACTTTGCCAACTTTGCCATGTTGTACCATGTGGGACAGGGTATTGGAGTTGTTGTTAGATGCCATTTAGCCAACTATGATTCATAGCAACCCACTGCACAATACAATGATTCATTGCCCAGTCCTGCGCCATTGTTAGGTTTGAGTCCAGTGTTGCAACCAGTGTGTCAATCCATTTTCTTGGGGGGTCTGTGTCTCTTTTGATGACCCTCTACCAAGCATGATGTCCTTTTCCAGGGAGTGGTCCCTCCTGATGTTGTTGTTGTTGTTATGTGCCATGGAGTCAGTTCTGACTCATAGCGACCCTGTACAGGGTTTCCGAGGCTGTAAATCTTTACGGGAACAGACAGCCTCATCTTTCTCCCACAGAACAGCTGTTGGTTTTGAACTGCTGACCTTGAGGTTCACAGCCCAATTTGTAACCACTACGCTACCAGAGCTTCTTTGGTCCCTCCTGATAACAGGTCCAAAATACATGAGTTAAGTCTCACTATCCTCACTTCTAAGGAACATTCTGGTTATACTTCTTCCAAGACAGATTTATTTGTTCTTCTAGTTCATGGCATATTTAATTTTCTTCATCAACACTGTGATTCAACTGTATTCATTCTTCTCTGGTTTTCCTTATTCATTGTGCAGCTTTCACATGCATATAAGGCAATTGAAAATACCATGACTTGGTTCAGGAACATCTTCATTCTCAAAATGGTCTTTGGTCCTTAACAATTGAAAGAGCTTTGTACAGCAGATTTGCCCAATGCAACTGTCCTTTGATTTATTGACTACTGAACTGCTTCCATGCGCATTAATTGTGGATCTAAGTGAAGTCTTTGGCAACTTCAATCTATTTTCCACATGTTGTTATTCATTGGTCCTGATATAAGGATTTTGTTTGAGGATTTTGCATTTAGTTGCTATCCATACTGAAAACTGTATTGTTAGATCTTCATCAGCAAGTGCTTCAAATCCTCTTCACTTTAAACCAGCAAGGTTGTCTCATCTGCATATCACAGGTCATCTGCATAAGCCCTCCTCTAATCCTCATGCCATGCTCTTCTTCACATAGTCTAGCTTCTTAGATTGAATAAGTATGGTGATAGGATACAACCCTGAAGTATATCTTTCCTGATTTTAAACCATTTAAGTATCCCTTTTTTTGTTGTTCTAACAACTGCCTCTTGGTCTATGTATAGGTTCCCCATGAACACATAAAGTGTTCTGGAATCTCCAGTCTTTGAAATGTTATCCATAGTTTGTTATGATCCACATAGTTAAATGCCTTGGCATAGTCAATAAAACACATCAAAGTAAACATCTTTCTGGTATTCTCTGCTTTCAGTCAAATCCATCTGATGTCAGCAATAATATCCCTCTTTCCATATCCTCTTCTGGAGTCCTAGGGTGCCACTGTGGATTAATGAGCTGGAATGCAAGGTCAGTTTGAACCACAAGGTTGGTGGTTTAAGCTCATCAGCTACTCCTTGGAAACCCTATACAGGGCTGCTGTGAGTCAGAACTGACTCAATGGCACTGAACAACAACATAGTCTCTTCTGAATCTGGCTAGAATTTCTGGCAGTTCCCTGTTGCTATGCTGCTACAACAGTTTTTGGATTGTCTGCCGCAAAATTTTACTTACATGTGATATAAATGATATTGTTCAATAATTTTCACATTCTGATGGGTCACTTTTCTTTGGAATGGGCACAGATCTGGTTCTGTTCCAGCCAATTAACTAGTTAGCTGTCTTCGAGATTTCTTGACTGCTTCAATGCTGCATCAGTTTGCTGAAACATTTCAGTTGCTAGTCCATTAATTCCGGGAGTCTTATTTTTCATGAATGCCTTCAATGCAGCTAAGATTTCTTTCAATATCATTGTTTATTTTTATGTAAAGCTTTTATTGTGAATTTAGTAAAGGTTTACAGAGCAGATCATCAATTTTACATTCAATAAGTCATATACTTTGCTTCATTGTTGTTGTTGTTGTTAGGTGACATCAAGTTGGTACCAACTCACCGTGACCCTATACACAATGGAACAAAACAATACCCAGTCCTGCACCAACCTCACAATCATTGCTATGTTTGAGCCCATTGATGCTGCCACAGTGCCAGTCCATCTCATTGGGGATCTTCCTTTTTTCTCCCACTCTCCACTTTACTAAACATGATATGTTTCTCCAGGGACTAGTCCCTCCTGAACAGATTTGTTTGTTCTTTTAGCAGTCCATGGCACTTTTAATATTTTCCTCTAACCCCATAACTCAAATTCATCAATTCTTCTATAGTCTTCCTTATTCATTGTCCAACTTTCACATGTATATGAGGATATTGAAAATACTCTGGCTTGGGTTAGGTGCACCTGAGTCCTCAACCTGACATCTTTGCTCTTGAACACTTTAAAAAGGTCTTGTGCAGCAGATTTGCCTAATAGAATATGTCATTTGATCTGACTGTTGCTTCCGTGAGTCTTGATGGTTGATCTGAGAAAAATGAAGTCTTTGACAGCTTCAATCTTTTCTTCATTTACATGGATGTTGTTTGTTGGTTCAGTGGTGAGGATTTTTGTTTCTTTACATTGAAGTGCAACCCAATGTAAAGAAAGGCTGTGGTCCTTGATCTTCATCATTAAGTATTCCAAGTTCTCTTCCCTTTCAGCAAGCAAGGTTGTATTATCTATATACCTACCATAGGTTGTTAATGAGTCTTCCTTCAATCGTGTTGCCATGGTTTTTTTTTTTTCTCCATATAATCCAGCTTCTCAGATTGTTTGCCCAACATACTAATTGAATTAGTATGGTGAAAGATTAGAATACTGGCGCAAAACTTTCCTAATTTTAAACCATACAGTGTTCCCTTGTTCTGTTTGAAAAATTGCCTCTTGGTCTATGTACAGGTTCCTCATGAGCACAATTAAGTGTGCTGGAATACTCATTCTCCCGCAATGTTGTCCATAACTTGTCATGATCCACACAATCAAAAATCTTTGCATAGTCAATAAAGCACAGGCAAACATCTTTCAACTAACCTCAAGGTCGGCAGTTCGAAATTACCAGCTGTTTCATGGGAGAAATTTGAGGCTTTCTGCACCCGTAAAGATTTACAGCCTTGGAAACCCTGCGCAGGGTCACTATGAGTCAGAACCGACTCCATGGTATTTAACAACAGAACAAACATCTTTCTGGTATTCTCTGCTTTCAGTGAAGATCCATCTGATGTCAGCAATGATATCCCTTGTTCCATGTCCTCTTCTGAATCTGGTTTGTATCTATGGAAGTTTTCTGTTAATGTATGGTTGCAGCTGTTTTTGTATTATCTTTAGCAAAATTTTACTTATGCAATATTAATGATATTGTCTGATGATGTCTAAATGCCATTGGGTTACCTCTGTTTGGAATGGGCAAAAATACGGATCTCTTCCAGTCAGTTGGCCATGTAGTTGTCTTCCATAGTGATTGGCATAGATGAGTGAGTTTCTCCAGTGCTGCTGCCATCAGTTTGTTGAAAGATTTCCATTTGTATTCCATCCATTCCTGGTGCCTTGTTCTTTGCCAATGCCTTTAATGACCTTAGACTTCTTCCTTCCTTCATTATCATTGACTCTTGATCATATGCTCTCTTGAAATGGTTGAACATGGACCATTTCTTTTTGGTCCAGTGACTCTGTGTATTCCTTCCATGTACTTTGGATGCTTTCTGCACCATTCAATATTTTGCCCATTGTTGTTGTTGAGTGCCATCGAGTTGGTTCCAACCCATAGTGACCCTGTATAGCGTTTCCAAGGAGCTTCTGGTGAGCTTGAACTGCTGATGACCTTGCGGTTCAAACTAACTTTTCAGTCCAGCGCATTAACCCACAGGTTGGTGCATAAATTTGAATAATAGTGGTGCTGAGTGGTCTTCCTTGTAGGCATACAGATATTATCCTATCACAGACAACACTGTACTTCAAGATAGATGTTGTTGTTGTTGTTAGGTACTGTCAAGTCGATTCTGACCCATAGCGACCCTGTACAGGGTTTCCGAGGCTGTAAATATTTACAGGAGCAGAAAGCCTCAACTTTCTCCTGCGGAACAGCTGGTAGTTTCGAACTGCTGACCTTAAGGTTCACAGCCCGATTCATAGATAGATCTTAAAAACAACAACAACAAAAAAAAACATTTTGAAATGTTCTTTTTTGATGATGAATGTGATGCTATTCCTCTTGAATTTGTCATTCCCAGCATAGTGAAGTATACAATTGTAAGATTCAAAATGACTAATGCCTGTCTATTTTAGCTCACCAATGTTTATGACATCAATCTCTATGTGTTCCATTTCATTTTTTACAACTTAACAATTTTCCTAGATTCATACTTCATACATTCCACATTCTAATTATTAACGGATGTTTGTGGTGGTTTCTTCTCATTTTGAGTCATGCCCCATCAGCAAATGAAGATCCTGAAAGCTTTGCTCCATCTGTGTCATTAAGGTTGACTCTACTTTGAGGAGACAGCTCTTCCTCAGTTGTATTTGAATGCCCTCTAGCCTGAGGGTTTATCTTCTAGCACTATATGAGACAATGTTTCACCGCTATTCATAAGGTTGTCACGGGCGAATCCCTCAGAAGTGGACTACCTATCCCTTCTTCCTAGTTTGTTCTTGGAGTCTTAGTGTAGCACTGTAGAATAAGCACTGGACTGCTAACCACAAGGTTGGTGGTTCAAACCACCAGTTGCTCCTCGGGAATTCTATACAGGGTTGCTATGAGTCAGAACCGACAAGATGACACTTCACAATAACAAAAAGTCTGTTGTTAGTCTTGGAAGCTCTGCTGAAACTTGACTATACTGTTATTTGAAATACTAGTGGCATAGCTCCCAGCATCACAGCAATATGCAAGACACCACAGTGTGACACACTGACAGGTGTGTAGGGAGGATATTAGTAGGACAGTAGGAAATTTTTGCTAGGTAAGCAAGCAGGAAAGGTGTTTGGGGGTTTTCAGAGCAGTGAGGGATTCAGTGTACTCAGAGGGCAAAACCCTGGGAAGGAAGAATTGCAGCACACTGGAATAAGGGTAAAGAACCCTGGTAGCACAGTGGTTAAGCACTCTGCTGCTAAAGGAACGCTTGAGTGTGGGAATCTACCAGCCATTCCATAAGAGAAAGATGTAATTGTCTACTTTTGTAAAGATTACAGCTTTGGAAAACTTATGAGGCAGTTCTACTCAAGGGAACTAGTAAGTAGAATGTGCTCGTGGCAGTGGGCAATGGGTGGGTGTAGGATGGAGGAGGTAAGGAGGCAGTCGCCCTGGAATGGCCTGGTTTACCACGTTTTCTGCAGACAGGTGGAGCTTCTGATAGGGTTTAAGCAAGGAAGTGACATAATTCGGTTTGGCCAGTATCGTCACTATTGTTGCTGTCACACAGTGTGATGATAACTCACCCCGCATGTACCGCCTCTGGTGCCAGACCATACAGAAGCATTGGAAATGTTTATTACCAATTTTAATTATAGAATAATATGATTTGCTATTTTTTAAGGTGCTTAAATATAATACTTCTTAGTTTATATAAATACTAACAACAAAATTGTTTCACAAAATCTTTCTACATTGAATTACGTTATTAGTTACATTATTTTTAGTAACTGAGCAGAGGTCTTTTCATTTTTTTTCTTCTTATTTTCCTTTAATGACTACTTCATACTTAAGAAACTTATTGATGTAGGTTCACAAATACTGTTTACCACAATATTGCACTAAAACACCAAAAACTTGACAAAATAATCAGCAGATGAAACCATGTGATTTGAAGCCTCACTGTAATTAACTGACAGCTCTGACCAGAGCCTATTGTTGTTGTTAAGTGCCATCAAGTTGGTTCTGACACATAGTGACCCTGGATAGGGTTTCCAAGGAGTGGCTGGTGAGCTTGAACTGTCAACCTTGCAGTTCAAATGGCTTTGCAGTCTGGCATATTAACCCACAGCACCACACCAGGACTCCTTTGTTGTTGTTGTTAAGTGCCATCAAGTTTGTACCGACTCATAGCAACCTTATGCACAGCAGAATGAAACACTGCCTGATCCTGGACCAACATCATTACTGTTGTCACTCTTGAGTCCATCGATGCTGCCACCTGGCCAATCCATCTCTTCCTCTTTTTCTCTGACCCTCCACCTTAACGAACATGATATCCTTCTCCAGCGACTGGTCCCTCTGACAATATGTTCGAAATATGAGAGACGGAGTTTGGCCATCTTAGCCTCTAAGGAGCACTCTGGCTGCATTTCTTCCAAAAGGGATCTATTGGTTCTTTTGGCAGTCCATGGCACTTTCAATATTTTCCTCCAACACCATAACTCAAAAGCATCAATTCTTCTACGGTCTTCCTTATTTACTGTCCAGCTTTCGCATGCCTATGAGGTTCTTGAAAATACCATGGCTTGGGTCAGGCACACCTTAGTCCTCAAGCTGACATCTTTGCTCTTCAACATTTTAAAAAGGTCTTGTGCAGTAGATTTGCCTAATGCAATATGTCGTTTGATTTCTTGACTGCTGCTTCCATGAGTATTGATAATTGATCCAAGAAGAATGAAGTCCTTAACAATTTCAATCTTTTCTCCATTGATAAGAATGTTATTTATTGGTCCACAAGACCAATAAACAAGTCCATGAGAGCCAAAATATGACCTTGAATATATCCCACCTGAATTTACAGATCATCTGAAGAACAGATTTGATACATTAAACACTAAAGATTGAAGACCAGAAGAGTTGTGGATGACATCAAGAACATTGTAGATGAAGAAAGCAAAAAGTCATTAAGAAAACAAGAAAGAAGGAAAATGTCGAAATGGATGTCAGAAGAGACACTGAAACTTGCTCTCTAGCATAGAGATGCTAAAGCAAATCGAAGAAATGAGGAGGTCCAAGAGCCGAACAGAAAATTTCAAAGATCAGCTGGAGAAGATAAAGCCAAATATTACAATGAAATGTGCAAAGATCTGGAATCAGAAAACCAAAAAGGAAGAACATGCTCAGCATTTCTCATGCTGGGGAAACTGAAGAAAAAATTCAAGCCTCGGCTTTCATTATTGAAAGGACTCCTTAGACAGTTCAAAAAGTAAAGGAACATAGAACATACATGTAAACTAAGCTTACAAAAAATGTTTTTTGTTGTTATAACTGACTTCAGATCTATTTTTATTAAAAAAAAGAATACATTTCTGTTGAAGCACTGCACAAAATTTTATATAAAGAGTCATTTTAGTGCCATCCCCTTTGACAGTATTTCCTGATACAGACACATTCCCTCTTCCCTACACTGATCTAGAGGCACCACTGAGTTTGACTTAGAAATATCCTATAACATTTCTTAGAAATACAATTCCAAGAGGCAATACAGCTTCTTTCTTAGGTCTAAAGAATTCATGCAAGAAATAGCATTGTTGTTACGTGCCGTCCAGTTGGTTTCTATCCATAGCAACCTTATGGAAAACAGAAGGAAACACTGCCAGGTCCTACACCATCCTTACAGTTGTTGTTATGCAAGAAATAATGGTCAAAATTAGCTTACTTAATAAATGCTCATTAAATACCTTTGCACTAGTAACTGTGTTTGTGTTGTTGTTGTTGTTGTTGTTAAGTGCTGTTGATAGCAGCCCTGTGTAGGGTTTTCAAGGAGCAGTTGGTGGGTTTCAACTTCTGAGCTGTGATTAGCAGTCCAGTGCTTATTCCACTTTGTCACACCAGGAGTCCAGTAACTATGCTAAAGGCTGGATATTCAGAAGTAAGTAAGACATTACTCTCCTGGAAATTACGGTCTAGTGGGAGATACGAAAAAGAGTCAGTTACTACACTATCAGGATTTTAGCAGGAGTAATAATAATGGAGTCCTGGTGTGGCACTGTGGACTTCTTTTAATTTTTCTCTGCTTGAACTTGCATATGAACAATTGATGGTCTCTTCCATAGTCAGCCTCTGGCCTTGATTTAGGTGATGGACTTCTTGATAGTCTCTTCCCGCAGGTATAGTTAATTTAATTCCTGTATATTCCAGCTGGAGCCCTGGTGTGGAGCTGTGGGTTAATGCACTGGACTGCAAAGTCAGTTTGAACCACAATTTTCCTAGATTCATACTTCATACATTCCATGCTCCGATTTTTAATAGATTTTTACAGCTCTTTCTCATTTTGAGTTTTTTACCATTAGCAAATGAAGGTCCTGAAAGTTTTACTCCTTTTCATCATCACAGTCAACTCTACTTTGAGGAGGCAGCTCTTCCTTAGTCATAGTTTGAGTGCCTTCCAACCATAAAGGTTTTAAACTAGAGTGTCATGATCAAATTTGCATTTTACAAAGATGACTCTGCTGCAGTGTAAAGGTTGTGTTGGGTGGAGAGCTGGGAGACATTTTAGAAGCAGTTGAGTTAAGATTCAAGAAAAAGATGATGAAAAGAAGAGGGGGAACGGTGGAGTAGAACTGAAAGAACCTGGTGATGGTTTAAGATCCCTGGTGGCACTGTGGGTTAAGCATTGGGGGCTGTTAGCCAAAACATCAGTTGTTCAAACCCACTGCCCACTCCTCAGCAATCTGCTTAAATCTCCAAGATTTACAGCTTTGGAGGCAGTTCTACTCCATCCTACAGAATCACTGAGTTGGAATCCACTCAAGTGCAATGGGTTTGGTGATAGTTTGGCTAGGGGACCTGGACAAGGGGGCTGGAGGGCAGTTAAGGCTACCTCCCAGGTCCTGGGCTGGCCACTGAGTGAGAATGGAAGGGAAAGGTTTATGGGGAGGGATGCAGATATTATTTCCATTTTGAACTTGTTGAGTTGAGGTGCTGAAGGGCATCCAAGAAGAGATGCGTGGAAGGCAGCAGAGTATCTAGGGTATAAGAGATATGATGGCAGTTGTCCTGGGCGACACTGTAGGGGACGATGTGCCAATGAACAGTTTCCAATACTAGCTGTGAGAGACCTTTCAGCAATTTAAAACTAATTGTCATAGACTCTATTTTCTGTAGTTAATCCTCTAGTAAAAGATGGTTGGATACATGGTCTGGTGTCAGAAGAGACCACCTTCAGCACAGGTGTGGTAGCTGAAGCTTGGGATGGGGTGGGGCTGCAGGAAGTGCATGCCTATCCAGAACACAGGTCAAGGACACCAACAGTACGGGCAAAGAAGAGGGGAGCCCGCACAGGAAGGTTTCTTAAAGGAAAAAAGAAAAGAAGCAGGTACACATAGGAAGTCACGGGTAAGCTCATCAAACCAGGAGACCAACTGACTGGTGTGCAGACAGGTGTGTTTGTATTTAAAATTAAAAGGTACTGGGCTGGGGAAGAGGAGACTGAAGGACTAAACAGCTGGGTGCACTTGGGTCTGCTGTTGTTGGTAAGTGCAGTCTATTTGGTTCCAACTCATAGCAACCCTGTATATTGTTTCTGAGAAGCAGCTTGTGAGTTTGAACTGCTGATCTTGTGGTTTGAAGTCCAGTGCTGATCCTACTGTGCTACACCAGAAGTCCATGCATTTGGGTCTAGTTCTCAGTAAAGGTTCCAGGCTGACTAGACAGTGGGGAGGGCAAGTTCAAAGGGGAATAGAGAAAGGTCTTTTGTTCCCAGCCCCTTCTGAGTTACTTGTAGGAACTATGATGCGTACAGGGTCCGGGAGATTGGTGGGGTGTGGAGAAGGTGTGAACTGAAGCAAAAAAAAAGAAAAAAGAAATGCCTCTGTAAACCTTCACTCAATACACAATAAAAGTTTAAAAAGTAAGAAATGAGCCGGGTCTGGCTGAACCTGCTCTTCCAGCCCTGAGGAGGAAGGAACTCTTGTCTAGTCCCCTTTAGATGGCCGTGGAGCGGGGACCTGGTGTTATACTCCTGGAAGAGCCTGACCCTGGGGTCCCCAGATAAAGGGCCAAAGGACCCAGTAGTATTGTGACCCTTAGCCCCTCTTGGAGTCCAACTCCACTTTCTGCAATCCCATGTGGACTTCCAGGTTAGGATGTTACTCAAACCAGTCCTTAGCGAAAACAGGGGAGATGTTTCCAGGTAACCACTAGGAGGAATAGTGGGGTAATCCTTTAGGATCCTATCCCATCCTCCTGGTGGGGAGGTACAGCTGACCAGGCCTAACAAGGACCTCTGTTTCCTCCCACCTTCACGGGCCCTGTTTGATATGCATAGCAGGTATCAGTGTCCTTTGCAAAACTGTTGTTGGTTTAAAAGCCCCCTGGAGGGAAGGGAGAAATGCTACTTCTTCCTTCTCTTTCTCCTCCCTCCTGCAACCTCCACTTTCAGGGACCTCAGCCCAGCACCAACCCCCAGCCCAAGTCACTCTTATCTTACTCACTAGCTCAGAAACCTGCAAACCTGAGTGCTGATGCTGCCCAGCTCCCCAGCTCCCCACGAGGCCCCAGTGCTAGAAGCTTCTCAGCCCTGCAGGAAATGGCCCAGCTTCTGAGCCTCCCACCCCCATGCTCTCAACCTCAGCTCTTCCTCCCCGTCCCCCCGCCACAGTTCTGAGTTCAGAGCACCCCAGAGCCTCCCAACTAGCCTTGTGTCTTGCTGGCTGTGACATTTGCGTTAAGCCTCCCCAACTCTGTTCTAGTGAGAGCCTCAAACCAGTCCAGCCCCTGAGCAGCTCTGATCCTGCCAAACCACCAACCCTCATGGCATAGGAAAAGCCTGGGAATGGGAAGCAGGCTCTCAGAAAGGGCTAGAAGGAGAAGCGGCTTGGAAACAGAAGGGCCAGGGCTACAACCCAGCTCTGCCTGCTGCTTTCCAACCAGGGCTTTGAACTGGCTTGACCCTTGTTGAGAATTTGCATTTGCATCTCAGATTTACTGACTCGGAATCTACATTTTAATAAGATCCCCAGGTGATCTTTCTTTTACATCTATTTTTAAAAATTGTGCTTAGGTGAAAGTTCACAGAGCAAACTAGTTGTACACAAAGTGTTCCATGACATTGGCTGTATTCTCCACAATTGTCAACACTCTCCCCAGCACTGCCCTGGGTTCCAGGTAGCTTCCTCTCATCCGGGTTTTCTACCCATTCCTGCCTTCTCATCTTTGCTTTTGGGCAAATGTCCTTTTGATTTCTAGACTTGATCCTTTCCTGTGGTGTTATTTTGATCTCTAGAATTGATTATTCTTCTCCTATGGGCCTGCCTATTGTTTGGCTGAAAGGTGGTCTCTGGGACCCAGGTGATTTTTCAGTACAAGATTCCTATGTATAAGAATCACCTGGAATCTTGTGAAAATGTATATTCCAGGATGGAAAGGCACATTTTCAGCAGGGGGTCAAACCAGAATGAACAAATTTGAAGTCTTGTGTCCAGCTTGTGACTGACCTACAGTCAACTTTGACTTCAGTCTCCTTGCCTATAAAATGGAAGTGAAACTACCTCTCTCAGGAGTCCCTCTGTGGAGCAACCAAAGGTTGTCAATTCATACCCACGCAGAGGCACCTCAGAAGTAAGCCCTGGTGATCTGCTTCTGAAAGATCATAGCCTTGAAAGCCCTATGAAGCTGTTCTACTCTGTGCACGTGTGGTTGCCATGAGTCAGAATCGACTTGAAGGCAACCACTGCCACCAACCTTACCTACCTTAGAGTCCCTAAGTGATGTAAGCACCTAGAGCTCTTGCTCGAACCAAAAGATTGGAGGTTCCAATCCACCCAGAGGGGCCTCAGAAGAAAGGTCTGGCAATCTATTTCTGAAAGAGCAACCAGTGAAAACCCTATGGAGCAGAGTTCTACTCTGACATATATGGTGTCACCATGAGTTGGATTAGACTCTAAGGCAACTAATAATACCTACCTGATAGGGCCATGGTGTGGACCAAGTGAAGCAAGGTGTGAGATGCCTAGTTGGGGCTCTGATGAAGAGGTAGAATGAGAGTAAATAGGGTTAATGGAGAGAGCTTTCCTAGCTGGTCATGAGGCACCTTGGGGGTAGGGATACAGATTTGTTTCACCCTAGGTGGGGGACAGGGGAGGGGGGATGTGTGTGCCAGAGCCCTGGGTCCCCCCATCGCTCCTGCTCACTGCACTGCAGAGATGTCTGGGAAAGGTTTTCCTCTTGGGTGGATAGAGGTCTGGTGGGGAGAGTCTGGCAGAGGGACTGTCTCTAGATCTTGAATACTCCCCTCTACTCTCCTTACTCATAATCCGATTTATATTCTTATGCCCGCCTCTAGACCCGTCACCATGGCAACAGTTTTCTCAGTTGCACTTCATCAGTTTCTGGGCAAATCTTTTCTTCTCTCCCATCCAATCTCTCTCATTTCTCCTACTTGATCAGCCTGCATTTCTATACACTCATGGTGTTCATTCTGTCTCTTGGCTTCTCTGTTTCTGTCTATTTGTCACTGTCTGCTTCTTCCCAGATCCATCTTTCTACAGCTTCCCTCCTGGCTATCCCTTTTCAAGTCCATGGTTGTAGCAACAAACAGGATTGGCTGGACAAGAACTTGTATTCTTGGTGATATCAAGACAGAGAAGTGGAGAGTTCTGGAAGGACAGGGTTTGGGTCCCAGTGGATCCTGAACATAAGTTAGCCTTCAATGATCTAAGGGTGGGTGTACGGCCAGGGGGCAGGGAGGACAAGGAGGGTAAATCTAGCCCAAAGTCAGTATCAGAGCTAGGTGTGTATATGGTGGTGGTGGTGGTGGTGGGGTGTCTTACAGGGCACTATTCTCGTTTACTTATTTTCTGGTGTGTGAATGTAAGTTTTATTTTTCAATTTCTTGCCTTCCCAATCACTCAAGTTAACATGTATGTCTACCTGTAGCCTCTTTCCTTTCCACTCTGGTAACCATCAAAGAATGTTTCTTTTAGGGTGAAACAACCTCTTCTAGGGCCTTGTTTGTAATTTGCTTCCCAACTTAATGCCTAAGGCTACCTCTGGCATGGGGTACTTCTCAATCTTTTGCTCTGACTTCTCTCTCCAAAATTCCAAATGACTCCATCTACTCAATGGTCCTAGCCACTGGGGTGTCCTATTACCATTCCAAATTCAACAACATGAACCCAACCTTTCCCCCATCACTTCTATTTTACTTTCCTGTCACTATGCTACCTAAAGGAGTCTAGGATAATCACTGGACCGGGAGGTCGGTGGTTCAAACTCACCAGCCACTCCTTGGAAACCCTGTGCAAGGTCACTATGAGTCGGAACTGACTTGATGGCGCTTAGCAACAACAACAACAACAACAACAACAACAGCATGCTGCCTAAAAACCTTGACGTTATCTGTGATTCCTCTTTCAATTAGCTTCCACAGTTATCCAAGTCCAAGGTATATCATTTCTTTTTTTTTTTTTCAATTTTTTAAAATGTTTTATTGTGAATTATGTGATAGTTTACATGGGAGAACATTAGCTTTACATTCATCCTATCATATATTGTTTCATTGCCATGGTTACAATCCCCTCCATGCATCATCAACCAACCAAAGGGTATTCTGCAAGTCTGACCCCAGTCATCAGTGCACAGCCCCTCTCCCTCTCTGGATCTAGAGTCTCCGGCCGCTCCATCTCTCCATGTCGCCATCTCTGCCTCCATCTCTGGTGTCACTGATTCTCTGGGTAGGGTCTCACACTCTGCTCTTCTTCCTTGATGGTTCCAGGGACCTCCAACTCCTGGACTGCAAAGTCAATCACTCTCCTTCTTTTGCTACAAAACGTCCACCTTTATATTTCCAATCCTCACAGTCAGTCCTGATAACAAATTCAGCATTGTACCACAAGGGACCTATCCCCATCTCCTTTCATCAGCCCCACCCAGACAGATTGGAAACTATTCAGTGGAGATTCTACCTTCCTTTTCATACCCTCTGGATCCTCTTGAAAGCTTGTAAGCCAGTCACTTCTTGCCTTTGTAGGTTCCCCATTTTGGGCAGCCAATGTCCAAGTTGCCCATCCCTGTCTACTCTGGGAATGATCCTTGCTGTAAGGATTTGTTCCCTCTTTTGAGCTACTGCATCCATAAGTGTAGGTCAGGATCATGTCTCCTTTTGAAGATTCATTCCTATCTTCTGCCTTGGTGCCATTGCACATATGTCACCCTAGACTAAGACCCAGCAAGCCATCCTGGGTCTTTACTTCAGGCTTGGGTGGGCTTCTCCATACTTCCTAGATATATAATCCCCTCTCAGAAACTGGACCTATGTTATACATGACTGCTTCCTCTCCTCCTGCTCTTTCTTCTTCATTTGATGATGAGCACCTTTTAGGAACTATTGTTGCTGTTAGGTGCTATTGAGTCAGTTCTGACTCATAGCAACTCTATATAGAGTTTGTTGTTGCTAAGTACCATGGAGTCAGTTCCGACTCATAGTGACCCTGCACAGGGTTTCTGAGGCTGTAAATCTTTGCAGGAGCAGAAAGCCTCATCTTTCTCCCACGGAACGGCTAGTAGTTTCGAACTGCCAATCTTGAGGTTAGCAGCCCGATTTGTAACCACTACGCTACCAGAGCTCCTATACAGAGTTCATTGTTGTTGTTGTTATGTGCAGTGGAGTTGGTTCTAACTCATAGTGACCCTGCATAGGGTTTCCAAGGACTGGTTGGTGAGTCTGAACCACGGATCTTGAAGTTTAAACCGACCTTGTGGTCTAGTGCTTATACGACAGCGCCACTAACAGGACTCCCTAGTAAGTACTGGGCACTTCATATATGTCATTTCACTTAATCTTCACAATAATCTCTAAAGTAGGTATAATCCCAGTTTAAAGAAGAAATATATGCTTACAGTGGCTAATTCAACCAGAGTTCTATAGGTAAAAAGTGGTAGAGCCAGAGTTCAAATCCATGTCTGTATGGTCACAAAGTTAGTGCTTTGTTTTGTTTTGTTTTTTGCTATACCAGATAGCTTCCTCATATGGCTCCTCTACTTAAAAAAAATCAGATTCTTCCTATGTTGTTATTCTCCTAATGATCTGACCTGAATCTGATCTTTTGCTAACTGCTGTCCAGTTGG
The DNA here is from genome assembly GCF_000296735.1 of Chrysochloris asiatica. Classification (NCBI taxonomy): domain Eukaryota; kingdom Metazoa; phylum Chordata; class Mammalia; order Afrosoricida; family Chrysochloridae; genus Chrysochloris; species Chrysochloris asiatica. The sequence continues at coordinate 31,680,213 of NW_006408526.1, read as the reverse complement.
TCCCCTACTCATGGTGACTCCTTGCACAGTTGAATAAAACCATTTTGATCAGTTGTAGCTCAGTCTGTGTGGCCCCAATGCTTTTCATGGATTGATTTTATCACCAGGCCTGTCTTCCAAGTCAGTTTTTAGTGTGAAAGCTCAGCTGAAATCTGTTTACTAGTATCACAGCCCACATGCCTCCACTGGCAGATGTAGATGCATTGAACTTGACAGAGAACTGAACTCAGGTCTCCTGAACAGTAGGTAAGAAGAATTCTAACATGGAAGCCACCACTGCCCCCGACCTACCAAACTGTTTTTCTTGCTCGTTCTCTGGCTTGGTGCCAACCCCAATTTCTGTGTGCTTTAAGGTTTTGTCTTCATCCCTCTCTAGTTACGTATTTTTTTTATCAATAGCTTGTATAAAGCTATAGTATGTTTTCACAGGTTCTGTGATGTTGTTGTGTAGTTAAGTGCTATCAAGTCGGTTCTAACTCATAGTGAGGAGTGGCTGGTGGGTTTGAACCTCTGACCTTGCTGTTAGCAGTTCATTGCTTATCCTATAGTGAGTGCTATACCAGGACTCCAGATATAGGGATAGCAAGCACTTTGACAGGATAATAATCCAAAATTCATCTCTATATGTAGAGGCATAGGCAAACATGACAAGCTGAAATAATCAGAGATCTGTATATGGCCTCCAAAAAAGCAATACACCATAGACCAGACACAGCTTAGAAGCAGTTCAGGTGAAAAAAAATTATGGTCTTGAGTCAGTTCAGTGTGAGTCACCAGCATGATTTAGTTGCCAAAGGTAAATTCAATTTTAAACTATATTAATAGAGATATAGTATCTTGAACAAAGGAGAAGATTGATAGTCCTGCCTTACTCTAAATTGGTCAGATATTATCATGGGAGTAACTGTTTAGTAAACTGGACATGTTTAGAGTAGAAAAGTAGACTCAGGAGTTATTAAAGCTCATATGTGAAGAGCTGTCATGGGGAAGAAGCATCAGACTTAGATATCTGAACCCAGAAGGTATCTAATAGACTAATAAACAGACCATCAGAAGATAGAATTCAATTCAAAGGAAGTAATGACAGATGGAATGGAATGGACTGCCTTAAGAGGTGGTAAGCTTCCTGTTACTAGAGGTATCCAAGAAGATGGGGAAACACTCTTTGGCAGTGAGTTGAGCATCTGAAAGAATTTGAACGAGGTAGTTGATCTTTGAGATCACTCCTCACCAAGCTTTGTGATTTCTTCTTTTTTTTTTTTTTTTAGTTGTTGTTCAGGGGTGAGGGTGAGGTGGGTTGGGATGGGGAGGGGAGGGGAGAAGGAGTAAAAATACATGCAACAAAACGTAGGACGCTAATAATGTTCAAGTTCATACATGCATAGGTTTATTCCAAACAAAATGCTTTTATCATGTCTCTGTGATCCGTGGATGGCTGCAGACAAGTTCTCTCAGTAATATACTGCTTCAGTGTGGCGCTGTAGGATCAGCACTGGACTGTGAACCACAAGGCCAGCAGTTCAAACCCAGCAGCTTCTCCTTGGAAGTCTTATACAGGGTCACTGTGAGTCGACCTTAACACCTAACAACAAAAACACTTAACACTTAACAACAACACTTTACAACAAAAACATCATTCTCATTAGAAGGAGCCCTGGTAACATAGTGGATTATGTATTGGGCTGCTAAAGACTTAAAACTTTTTATTCCTGTAAAGATTTACAACATTGGAAACCCTATAGGGTCGATATGAGTCGTAACTGTTGAGACATCACACACTAGCAGCAGTCTCCTTGTTGTTGCTGTTAAATGCTGTTGAGTCGATTCCGACCCATAGCGACCCTGTATAGGGTTTCCAAGGAGCAGCTGGTGAGCTTGAACCATCGACCTTGTAGTTCAAACGACTTTGCAGTCTGATGCATCAGCCCACAGCGCCACAGGACTCTGAGCATTCTCATTAGGATGCTTTAAAAAACAAAAATGATTCAATCTAAAGGATGGGATCTTCTGGGCCAATTAAATTCAAGGCAGAGAGGTCAGCTCAGAAGGCAACTACTTTGGGGAACTTGAAGGGATAATCTTAATAGATTTTTCTCCAAGGGTACAGGATGATCATGGGGGCTTCTTATTTTAAAAATTTTCGAGAAAATGGAAAACTATTGGTGAGAAAAAGGCCAGGAAAGTTGCACCAAGGACTTTTTTTGTTGTTTTAATTAGGGCAATGTACCTACTCATCCCTCAAGGGTAGCAAGGGCTGACATACCAGAATTTTGTTGGGAAACTTTACTCTATTTACTCTACTACCTTGATCTTGCCCCTTCAGACTTTTTAGTTCCCCAAACACAAAGGACATTGAAAAGAAACACTATTGGGTCCTTGATCAAAATGTTTAGTAACGGTAGCCAGCTACCATCCTTTTCTGTGGATCTCATGGCTAAGGAGGTAGTTGGTGCCGTCAAGTCAGTTTCAACTCACAGTGATCCTGTCAAGTCAGTTTCAACTCACAGTGATCCTGTATAGGAAGGAGCACCTGGTGGATTTGAACTGCCGACCTTGTGGCTCGCAGCCCAGTGCTGATCCTATAGCGCTACACCAGGAGTCCCCAGGAGGCAGTAGTTCATGGAAACAATTAGACCTGCAGACCATTTCCTTGTCTGATTGCCTTTTCTTTTTCTGTGTCTCTAGCTCTCCTCTACTTGTCCTCTCAGAGGTTAGTTGCTTCTTTCCCCACTAAATCTACTTAAGGAGCCAAACAGCACTGATTGCATAAACTCCACACCCTTTAATTATTTAACATCTTTTTTTTCTTGCTTAATTGTCCCCAATTTATAAGCCCCTTGAGGGCAGGTACCTGTATTATCTGATACAGGGTAAAAACATACTAATCATTGACTGTTCCCAGCCTTCCTCTGCCCTTGCTTTCCCTCACCCCTAAGATAATTTTATCCCTCACCTGTTGTTGGAGATCTTGGCCTGCTGAGTTCCAGGGCTTTTGTAATAAAGAGCTAGGAGAATAAGAGGTATAAGATAGTATTAGATAACCAGGAGAAGGAAGGGTAACTTTCTCTTGTGCTGTGAAATGAATGGAAGGAAAAGGAAAAGAAAAAAACCCCAAAACACAAAAGCTAAGCCATGTGGAGATGATAGTGGGCAAAAGAGAGAAAAGCTCTATTGGCTACAGGAGAGAGAGATCTCTAAGAGAGGGGCAGACTTGGACTTTGCAGAGGGTGACTTTAACTGCTGTGTGGTAAAGTAGAACAGGAGAGGAATGGGCATTTTATCAAGTGGGCTGTAGGTTATGAATTGGATCACCTTCAAGAGATACAAGAATGAGTTGAACTTCCCTTTTGAAATTACTTCTAGTATTTGGGCTGTGGGCCCCTGTAGCTTTTGAAGAATATGGCACTGTGCCAGTAGCACCCCAGTACCTGAAGACAGAGCAGGCGTGGTCCCAAGACTGGGATCCTGCAAAGAGGCAGGCTAGCATTAGGCTTAGTAGTTTATCTCAGAACTGTATCTTTTGAAAAACAAATTCCCAATCTGGGATTTCAAGTCACAAATGCCCTAGGAATTTGAATGGGTTACAGCTTTTGAGAGATAGAGAAAATGAGGCTCAGGGAGGTCAATCAGCTTGCTTAAAGTCAAAAAGCAGGTTTTAAGTCTGGTTGGGTCTGTGGATATTCCTAGCCCTGGGCTTTGTCCATAAACCAGGACTAGGCAAAAAACAAACAACCAACCAACATGCATAATGCTAAGGAAGGTCTAGGGTCATGATGTTGAAATGGGGGGCCTAGGAGTTCTGAGCATTCCTTCCTCTGTTCAGAGCCCTGTACCAAGCTCTCGGGATGTCCAGATAAGGAGGCCAAGCCTGCTTTCTCGTATCTTATGGCCTCACAGGGAAATAAGCCAGACGCAGGAAGAAGTCCAATGGAAAGTTGGAAGCAAGTGCCACAGTGGTGTCGTAGAAAGAGTCTGGATTGGGAATTAGGAGACCAAACATAGCAATGATTGTGAGGATGGCCCAGGACTTGGCAGTGTTTCATTCCGTTGTATGAGTCGCTATGAGTCGGAACCGACTTTGTCACTTACCAGCAATAAGTACATCTTTCACCTAATACTCACCAGTCATGTGATTTTAAACAAGTTTCCTTACTTCTTTGGGACTCAGTTTCCTTCTCTTAAAAATACAAGAGTCCTATGTTGTTGTTAAGTGCTGTTGAGTTGGTTCTGATTCAGTGACCCTGTGTAGGGTTTCCGAGGAGCAGCTGGTGAATTTGAACCATCAAGCTTGTGGTTCAAACAGATATTGCTATCCATTGCTTATCCTACAGTGCCACACCAGAACTCTCAGACAAGGGCAAATAAATGTAGAAATGAAATAAATTCTGAGGGCTGTTTCTTCCAGCACAGTCTCAGAAAGGACTCTTATCTTCAATTAATGATGATTCAGAATGCCGCCCCCCTCCCCAGGATTCAGAATTTCCAGGCTAACTTGCGGAGTGAGGAGTAGAACTGGTGGATCGCTGTGACCTCTTGGGTCTGCCCTCTCCGGGGCTTATAAAGTCTACTGTCCCCATGCAGACCAGAGCTAAGTAAGGGGTTTTGCTTTCAACTAAGGGAGGCAGCTCTTTAATCACTGCCTTAAGGTAAATAAACAAACAAATAGATCTTGGAGACAAATCCATTTAATCTCCTTGTTAGAGAAACTGAGGCCAAGAGACCAGGAATGCCTAAATCAAGACCACATATTCTTAACTTTCAGGCCAGTCATTTTTCTTTTGGGACTAATGAGTATTTATTATAAATGAGTTGCTTGGGAATGCAGCCTTAGAGATCTGTCACACCTGTTGAGATCTTTGTTAGGGTTCTGCGCTATATTTAGAACCCCCCCAAGTGAAACTAATGATCTGTCTGGACAGAACCACACTTTAGCACTTTAGGCTGGAAGGAGTTTCAGCTCAGATATTTCTCCTTACAGAAAACTTTCCCAGATTTACAAGTCCAAGACAGGTGTCTCTCCATCAAAGTCCTCATCTATAGCAATTACCACATCAAATTGAAATCACCAGTTCGCTTGTCTTTTCCCAAATAGACTGCAGGCTTTGTGTGGGCAGGGACCACATCTGTCTTGCTTACCATTTGCATGGTGTCTAGTCTAATGCCTATCATGTAGTGGGTCCTCAATAAATGTTTGTTAAAGGAATAAATGGGTGGGGTTGGACAGAGAAGGATTCTTGGAGGAAAAGGCAAATGTTCAGTCTGATATCACAGAATTGTCTCTGGTTGAGGGAACTGCTTATGCAAAGGGAAATCAGATCAGATAGAGGGCAATGGGGATCAAGAGAGGGAGGGAAGTTAGGCAGTAAAAATAGGAATCCTGCCTGACCCTGGGCTTTGCTAACCTGGGAGGACTTCAGGGTAGATGGGAAGGTCTCAGTCATACTAGGGATAAGAAGTAGTGATTGTGGGCACCTAGAGTCGTGGTGTGGCACTGTGGGTTAATGTGCCAGACTGAAAATCCATTTGAACTGCAAGGTCAGTGATTCAAGCTCACCAGCTGTTCCTAGGAAACCCTATACAGGGTTGCTATGGGTTGGAACTGACTCCATGGCACTTCACAACAACAACAACAACAACAACAACAGACTCCTGGTGTAGTGCTGTAGGATCAGCACTGAACTTTAAACCACAAGGTTGGCAGTTCAAATCCACCAGCTGCTCCTTGGAACGGACTGGATGGCACACCACCACCACCAGATCCCTCAAGAAGGGCGTTTTTATGGCTGGATGGGAGGGAAGATGAAGGAGGACAGGGTCTTTGAAGTCTGGCTAAATGTTTGTATTTGATATTGGGGTCTAGAGGGAATGGGGAACTCTGGGAAGGCCTGGGGCATAGAGAGAAAGGAAAATGAAGGGCAGCTTCCTTCTACTGACCCCTCTATGACATTGAGTGCCCTAGAGGACAGGACATAAGTCTTCTATGTTTTGTTTTGTTTTTCTATCCTCCAGGTGGAACCTATAACTGGTGTCCCTAAGGCTAGGTTCTGGAAGTGGCTGAGGCAGCCTTCTGAGTGTGAACGGTATGGCAGGGATTATGGGAACAGCATTCCCAGTAGGATGTATTTCCCTCAGAAGGTGGTGTTTCCTGAGGAGGGATACTCTGGACGTTTCCAAGGCCTTTCTAACAGAGTAAGGTTTTTGCCAGCGGCTGCTAAGCCAGATCTAGCCACCAGGGGGCAGGAAAAAAGCTGCCCGTAGGTCAGTGTCCCTCCTTTTCCCCACCTACGCTCTTCAGAAAGCCAACTGGGGCGGTGCCTCACCTGGTTTTCCCCAGCAGCCTAATAGCTCCGTTAACCCCTTCCTGCGTAGGCTGAAGGCTTTCTCTCAGGCAATCATTTGGAGCAGAACTAGGGGCAAATCGGGTGGATGGGGTTAGGGCGTTGTCTAGGAAAGAGACAACAGTAGAGGTGAAGTCAGGGTTTCTAGTTTTACAGTCTCTTGTCCTAAGCAGAGCTGGGGAGGTTCACATCTTCGACCTCAGGAACTCGAGTGTAGAAACCTCCAGGCAACAGTAGATGGGTTTGTGGTCACATTGGGGGGAGGGGGGGCGCGGTAAGGAGGGACTCAGACGGGGGCTATGTAGGGGAGAATGTTGAGGCAGTTTCAGAACCCAGACTTCCGGGCTCCCAGCTGCAGCCGTCTGTCAGGAGCCTGCCTCTGCAATAACCAGGGTATGGGGTGGTGGGCGAAGGATGGATAGAGAATTCAGGAAGAGGTGCAGAGATGAGTGGAGAAGAGGGAAGACAGTTCAGATTTTTCAAGGAAGCAGATGGATTTAGCAGTTGTTAGTGCTCGGTTTTGTGTGTCGCTCCTCGAATATCGGGCAGCCTTCCACGAATGTTACCAGCCCAAGTTCCGGGACACAAGATGTTAAACTGTGGGTGGGAGTGGGGTGCTAGAGTTCTTCCTCCTTTCCTTTCCTTCGGAGTCCACCAGGCTGGCGCTCTATGAGTTAAGTCTGCCTGCAATCTGCAAGTCTGGAGCCCAGGAGGAGGAGGGGCAGGAGGCGGGGGTACAGAGGGAGAAGGGGGAAGCAGACTGCAGGGAGACAGCGCCAGGAACCCCCTCCCCTGGGACCTGGCCCTTGGGCCCCCAGCCCCAAAAGAGGCCCTGCCCTCCCCGGGGTCGTGCTCTCTTCCACCGCCCTGCGCCCGCCCTCCAGCTTTGTGTCCCCAGGAGGGTGGGCTGCAGGATTTCCAGCCAAGCCTTGGCTGCCTGCTCAGTTTTTCCAAACCCTCTAGTCGGGGAAGGCGGGGAGCCTTGTCAGGATAAGAGTCCCTCCCACCCCTGCCGCAGCCAGCCCCCTAGCCCAGCCTCCTATTTTCGCCCCCGCACTGTTTCAAAACTCCTTTCCCTTTCCGATCCTGGCCCCTGCGCCCCCTATCCCCACCTCTGTAGCCTCCCAAGTTCCAAGTTCAGATTTGGAAGTGACCAGGTGGGTCTCACAATTTTGAAGAGGCACTAATAAAGTCCCAGTCCACAGTCAGACCCTAAGACCTGCTGGGCGCCACACGGACAGGGGCTTATCCCATCCCAGGACAAGGCCCCAGAGTCACGGGGAAGGTGGTTCCGGGGGAAGATCCCATGATGGAGGCGGTGCTGAGGGTGCTGGCAGGGCTGGGCAGTCGGCTCTGTGTAGCTGGTGCCAGGCTCTGGTGAAGGCTTCGAGGAGGGGGCCAAAGTATTCCGAAGGTTGGCACAGTCCTGTCCAGCAAGTCTATTATATAATAATCACCATCCATCAGGAAGCTAGACAGCTGGAGTGAGAGGGGAAACCAGGACGCCCGGATCCGCTTCTCCTCCAGAGCCTAGGAAGGTGTCTCCACCCAGGTGAGGAAGCAGACGCAGCCCTGAAGTGAAATGATGTGGGGGTCGAGGGGCAAGTGAGGGGCGCTGGACTGTCTGAAAGCAGCCCCGTAAACCCCGCCCCTGGCACTCTGACTGACAGTATTCTGCACCAATGATTGAAGTCACTGTGGTGCTCAAGTTTAACCCTTTCTTGGGTCTCTAGTTGCTTTTGGGGAGCGACTCCCCTTCTAGGAACTGTTTCCCTGACCTAGCCTCCTCTCATCTTTTCCAGCTTGTGCTTTAGGCTGGAGAGAAGTACCGGTGGAAGGATCTTTTTGTCCAAGTCTCCTAGAAACAGGATGCCTAATCTCAGAAAACTGGTACTCCTAGACTCATACATACCTCCTCTCCCCATCCCACAGCTCAGCCCAGCCCAATAGTAAATTGTATTACAAGATGTGGTTGTGTGCGTGTATGCTGTGTTTCCAGAAACAGCCCTGTGTGGATCTGGCAACCTTGCTACGCTACAAACAGGCACCCTCACACGCCCATACCCATGCAAGCACCGACACTCACCAACACACTTGTAACACCCCTCGTGACACACTGACACACAGATACCCGGACACACGAAAACACATGGTGGTTCCCCAAGTTCGCCAGTAGAGGGAGCCACTTGACTCCCCTCCTCTCAGCATTCGCTCACTCCAGGGTTCCACCCAGAACTCGTGGCTGCCCAGAGCTCAGCTCTGAAACCCAACCTGGAACCTACGCAGGGAGAATGAGTCACAACACCAACAAGGGGAACGCACTACATGGCTGCTCCACAGGACACGCCGAACACTCTTGAATTTGCAACATAAAGAGACCCCTTGCTACACAACAGCACTTCACCCTTGCAAACCATTGCACTCTGGACCTGTATAAACAGGGTGTTGCATGGCTTGTCTCATATGTAATATAAGAGACTGATATGTGTAAATGGAATAAGACTGTTTCTTCTAATATGCATTCTGTTTGAGAAATGGCCTTCAGCTTTGTGACACACATAATACCTGTAAAACCCTGGAGAGGGGAGAGAAATTACACCCTGCTTCCATGAGGCTCCCGCTACTCTGAACTTCAGTTTGCATTAAATGGGGACAATGCCTTCCTCACAAAATTGTGATGATTTCACTCCTAGCCTGGAAGAGTGCTTGGCATAGCAGTTAGTATTCACTCAAAAAAATTTTGTTGGTTCTTTGATCCAATCCAATCATGAAATTATGAGAAATTATGTGTGTGAAAATGCTTTGTAAACTATGATGTGTTGGGCATATATAAGGTATTATTATGTTATCTTCTTTCAAGGTTTGTTCCCCCTCACCTATACCTCCTCAGGTGGGGATTAATAACCTTGCCCAGTGCCCAGCTGTTGGCACCATTAATCCATCAAGCCAGTATTTCTTGAAGTCCTACTATGGTATGCCATAGAATAGATTATAACTCAGGGTTTCTGAAGCAGTAAATTTTTATGGGAGCAGAAAGTCTTATTTTTCTCCCATGGAGTGGCTGGTGGGCTTGAACTGCCAACCTTGTAGTTAGCAGTCTAGTGCTTATCCTATAGTGCCACAGGAATTTGTTGTTAAGTGCCATGGAGTTGGCTGGTGAGCTTGAACCACCAACCTTGTGGTTCCAACTGACCTTGCAGTCCACTGACACACCAGGACTCAGCTACAGTGATTGTTGCTGTTGTTAAGGGCCGTGGAATGTTTTAATTTATAGTGACCCTGAATAGAGTTTCTGAGGAGTGGCTGGTATATTTGAACCGTCGACTTTGTGGTTCAAACCGACAGTCGAGTGCTTATCCTATAGTAATATACCAGGACTCCACCACAGGATTGGTGGTGGTGGTGACTGTGTGCTGTGGAGTCTGTTTCAACCCATAGTGACCCTGCATAGGGTTTCTTAGGCTGTAAATCTTTACAGGAGCAGGAAGCCTTATTTTTCCTCCCATGGAACAGCAGGTAGTTTCAAACTGCTGATCTTGAGATTAGTAGCCTGACATTTAACCACTAAGCTACCACGGAATTTGAGTCAACTCCAACCCATAGCGACCCTGAATAGGGTTTCTGAGGAGCAGCTGGTGAGCTTGAACCTCAACCTTGCAGTTCAAATGGCTTTGCAGTCTGGCGCATTAACCCATGCCACACCAGAATTTCACCACAGGATTAGGAGACTCTAATTCTAATCTTGGGGTGGAATTGTAGGATAAACTCTGGACAGCAAACTGCAAGGTTGGAAGTTCAAACCCATCACCCATTCCTTGGAAACTATATAGGGTTGCTATGAGTTGAAACTGACTAGACATCTCGTAACAACAATTCTAGTCCTGAGTTTTCCTCTTTCTGTGTCACTTCACAAATACGAGTCTCAGTTTCCTCATCTGTATAATGGAACTATAACATCTTTCTTGCAGGCTTGTGGCAAACATTCAAGTAACATTATTTTATGCCTCCACCCTCCTATCCTGGTGAGGCTCTGCAAGATAAGCACTGGACCTCAAGACCAGTTTGAACCGCAAGGTCGGCGAGTGTACAAGGTCACTGTGAGTCCAAACTGTTAAGTGACTGACTTCAAGGCACTTAACAACAACAACCCTGTTATCAGGACTGCTAACCACAAGGCTGGCAGTTCAAACTCACCAGGGACACCTTATACAGGGTCATAATGAGTTGAAACAGATTCAAGGGCACTTAATAACAACAACAATCCTCCTATAGGGTCTTGGATTTTTTGGGTGTGAACCATTTAAGATTAGGAGAGCGTTCTTTTGAGAAGACAAAGGTTTCACTTCCACAAACATTTGTTAGCATCTACTTTATGTAGCCGAAGAATGAGATAAAAAATTCAGTCTATGTTCTCAAGCACCTCATGGTCTGATAGAAGAGACAGATGATAAAGAGATGCTCAGAGTATAATGGATGTGGCTGGGATACAAGGAAGAGAGGATCCAGTGTGGTGTGTCTGTGAGTGGGGTGTGTGTAGGGGTTCAGGTAACTTCCTCTTTTCCCAATTAGTGCATAGGAAGGTAGTTCTATCAAACCTTTCCCCAGTCTAGAGTGTTGTTAATGTGCCCCCTACCCAGTCATCAGGAATGGGGCAAGTGGGGAAAAGATAGAAGTTCTCTTCCCACCCGGGGCCAACCTGTCTCCCGCTAGCGGACCCGGCGCCTTACCGAGTCAGACCACTGGGAGGCTGGGGGAGCCGGGTTGGGCGAGGAGGCGAATGAGATGGGGGAGCTCTTATTTTGACAGGGGCCTCTCTGGGCTCTGGTATGAAGGCAGAAGGAGGCAGCCAGAGAGCCCCGATGCATTCAGGCTGGGGAGAGGAGCCGAGTGGAGGGGCAAGTGAGACTCGGCAGCGCGGGGGAGCCCGGGGAGGCGGCTGCGTGCGGAGGAGCGAGTGGCCGGACATGCCCCAGACCTGGGGCCACTGCACCATCGCCGCCGCCCGGAGCCAGCCGGACGGACGCCCATACTCCTGGGTCCCCTGGCGCCGCGCCGCCCAGGGGCTGCGACCCCGACTCTCGACGTCTGACCAACAATAAGAGACTAGACAGCTCCCTGCTTGCCCCGCGCACCCCCTTTCCGCGGGCCTCGGGAAAAGTGAAAGGAGGCAAAGGAAGGAAGGAAGGAAGGAAAGACGGAAGGAAGGAAGGAAGGGAGGGAGGAGGAGCTGCAGCCGAAGCCGTGAGGATCGGGGCGAGACCCCAGTACCCAGCCCTGTGCCGGGCGGGTGTGCGCGCTCTCCCGCCGCTGCCCAGCGTCCACGATCATGCCCTGCGGTTGGGAGGCAGAAACCTAGGCACCCAGCAACTCCCGGATACCCTCTCCTGGGCCAGGCTGGTATTGAGATCAAGGCGTTCAGGATCAAAAAGATAACCGCCTGCTTGCCTCCCTCCGTACCTCCAACTGGGGAGCTGGAGGACCCCAATCCACTCACCGACCCTGACCTGGTCATGGCGTCCAGCTTCGGCCTGGTGTGAGGACCCCCGACCCGTACGAGGTGAGGGATAGGCTGGGGGCGAGGGTGAAAGCTATGCCAGACCAGCAGAGGCACAAGGAGGGAGATTCAGTTTGAATTGGGAAGATGGGAACACTGTCTAATTGTCCTTTGCCCTCTGGCATGTAACCCCAAGCTGTGAAAGGGTGGGGAACGACCTCAGGGCCAGTAGAGGCTACTTTCAGCCCCCGAATCAGGTTGGCAGCCTCAGGGCATAGAGAGGAGGGCCTAGGGGCAACCAGGAGACCCTACCACCCTAGCTCAGAGAACAAGGCCGGCCTTGGGCCAGCTGGAGCTGCGAACTCTGCCCTCGGGGCTTCTGGGAGATGTAGTCCCCCTTCCAGGTTCACCAACCCCTTGGGTCTCAGCACCCCAACACTCCTCCCCTGGTTGATGGAAACCTCCAGAGGGAGTTGGGTTGGGATTGGAGAGACTTGGGGGATCACCCTCTGCCCCCAGGCATTGCCTGCAAGCAAGTGCTGGGACTGGAGAAGTCTCCCCTGCTAAAGATTCTTAGTGGTGTGGGCATGACTCGGGGTGGGGCCGATCCACAGTCCCTCGAGGTGGCCCTGCATTGCTAAGGGGAAGTGGCCCTTACCTTGCTAAAAGGAGCCACTGGGAGAGGAGTCTGGGCAAGAGAAGTGTAGCTAGGACTTCTTGCTTGACTAGGGAATGTCCTCTCCTGGGGCTGCTGGATTTTGGTTTCAGGAGACACTGAGGTCTTGCCTGCCTTTTTCCCTCCTGTAAATTGAGAAGGAGAGTGTCCCTCCCAGTCTTCAGAGTCTGGAGGGTGTCTCTCTGGAGCAGTGAAGCTAGGATGAGTTTCTGTCTGTCTGTCCAGCTTCCTTCCTTCTGGGTTTTTCTGATGCCCCTCCTCCCTCTGACTGTCTGCTGCTTGGGGTGTGTGTCTGTGTCTGTGGGGGACTTATACAGTGGCTGTGTGCGAGAGGTGAGCTGGGGCATGTGACTGAACTCCCCTGGATCTCTTGCCTCCTCCCCTAGCCTATTTTATCTAGGAAAGCTGTCTTTACACTGTATCTACTGTAACCCCTATTGATGCCTCTGAAAGAGATCTCTAGGGTGTGTGGGTTTCCACTCTCCTTGTTCTCTGTGTCTCCTCAAGACTCTCCAAGGGAGCAGAGTCTCCAGGAAGAGACCCCACCAGCAGCACAGGCTTGGCTGCCTGCTTTGGGTCAGGACCACGATTTCATGGCCCCAGGGGAAGAGCATGCTCAGGGCCTCTCCTCCTGGTGTCAGCTTTGAAGTGTCTGGTAGGGGTGGTGAAGGCAGGGAGATGGTGAAGGAAGTCTCAGGACAGGGTGAGAGTGGGTTAGGAAGTTGAGGGCTCATGAGGGAGACCCGGAGTCTGATGCCAGGAAGGAAGGCGCTGCTCCCCCCAGGTGGCCTGGCTCCTTGGCCTCAGAGAAGTGAAGGCCAGCTCTCTGGCCACCTCCCCCTAGGAGTTCTCCTCTGCTTACCTTGTTTGGGGCTGGACAGGGGTTAATATTTGGAGGGGTGCTGGTAAAGGGTAGGATACCGTGATTTTTGGATCCAAAGTTACTGTTGTACCTAGGGTGACAGGAGCCCCCATGGTTAGAACTGGATTCTGGAGGTCCATATGGAGGCTCTGAATGAGTCTCTAATTACTGAGGGCAGAGGGAGGAGATTACAGCAAGATTGGTTGTCCATGGAAATCTGGGGTAGCACAATGGAAGTAATTTGGGACTTGGAGATTGTGCTTATTGAATCTCGGTTGAGCACCCATGACTGTTTGGCTAGTTCCTACCTCCTGGCTCCTGGTTCTTGGGTTAAGTTCCTTGGGCTTGGGGTTCAACTTCCTTGACTGGGCAGGGCAACAGACTTCTGGGCAGAAGCCTAGTGGGTGGCAGTGTCAACTCAGCAAGGATTGGAATGCTTGGCACCTGCTTTAGATTAAAGGAGATGCTGTGCAAAGGGGGGCTGCCTGTTGTGGGGGGAGTGTCTGGCTGGAGCTTCTTGGAGCCCAGGAGTGGGGGGCGGGTGGGTAGTAGTGAGGAAAGGGGCAGGATTGCAGGCTGCAGCAGTTCTGGCATGAGTGAAGGGAGCCACCAATCACGGAGCTCTGCTGCCTGTCCTCCAGGGCAGCTAAGAGGAGCTGGAGGCAACCTCCCCCTCCTCCCCCCCCCCCCCCCCCCACACACACACTGACTCTGGCACCACAGGCTGAAATTCTGTCCCAGTGTCCTGGGGGCAGCTCTGAGGAGACAGGGTGTTGGAGTGTCCAGTCTTCCCAGGACCCGAAAGAAGCCTGCAAGGAGGTGAAGGGCACATTTTGATGCCCTGATGCCATAATCTCTTGGAGCTTCTGAATGTGGTGGCAAATCACCTGGGCCTGGAGTGACAGGGAAATGACATCTCTCTTTTCATTGTGCCAGGATCTTTGGGCACTGCCCAGGTGCTGACCTCGGGGGTGGGGGCCAGAGGGGCTGGCACCGTGGGAAAGTGGGCAGCCGTGGGAGCCAAGCGGGTACAGGCTGGGTGCCGCAGGCAGGGAGCCTCTGCCAGGCCCATTCTCCCTGGGGTGGGGCTGGCTGTTCCAGGGACTGGCTCAACCTGTTGTGTGCCTGGCTGCTCTAGCTTGGCATCTGTGCCCCTGCCTGCCAGCCCTGACAGCTGTCCACCCGTAGTTGCACTGCGGGGGCTGCCCCAGGAGTCTGGGGAAAGGAGGCTCTGACTGACCAGGATGGGGCTGGAGGTAGGTGGGCTCCTGCTAGGACTAAGGAGCTCATCTAATGGGTGCTGAGTTCCTACAGCACCCATCCTCTAATACCTGAACCAGTGCTGGGGCCAGTTAGAGGCCTGGGTAGCCAGGGGCTAGGAACTGAGGGGCTTGCTTGTCGTTTAAATGGGTGGCCCTGAAGGCAGCCTGGAATTTCTCTGCCTGTGTCAGGCCAGGCCTCCAGAGCCCCACCCCCAGCCTGGCCTGACCTCCCCTCCCTCTCCTCCCTCAGAGAACTCTGCCAACTTTCCCTGGAGGATGGGGGAGGGACAGTAAGGGCATTCTGGCGGCCAAGGGAGGAGTAACTTCCTGGGTGTGGGGATATGCTGTACTGCCTCAGTCTCTCTGAGGGCATCCCTCTCCCCCATGCCCTGAGTGTGGGGAATCCTGGGTATCATGGAAGACCCTAGTCCTGTAGGCCCTTGCTGTCCCCCCACTCAACCCTCTCGTACCTCTTCTTCTATGGCTCACCTTGGTGGTTTGTTTGTGACTTACCCACCACATCTGCTAGCTGATAGGGAAGGGGAGCCAGGAGCTACTCTGCAGGGAAGAAGGTGGTCACTACTGCCCTTTAGAGGAGGACGGAGCCATAGACAGGTTCCTCTATTACTCTCAGTCCTGAGGGGGAGGGAACCCGCTCCTGCCCTCTTACTTTGCCTGTGAGTGGCTAGTACTGAGGCCTGTCCCTTCTTTGTGTCCTCTTCACCCACCTATTCCCTCATTTTTTGGCATTGGACCGGCTGTCCCTCCTCATCTTGGTATCTCTTTCTGGTTCCCCTTCCCCAGAGCTAGGACTCCCTCTGACCAACCCTTCTCCTCTTTTAATAGCTGGTGGTCCTAGGCTGGCTGGTCAGTCTCTTCCCTCTCCATCAGTTTCCACCCTCAGCCTCAACTGGGAATGGCCCTGAATCCAGCATTTCGAAACCAGGATTGTTTTGAAATTCATGAGTACTTCTCTCCCACCCCCAACTAGGACTGCAGAACATGGTCCTCCAATTTTACTTCATGCTGCGCATCCCCAGGTCATGTGTATGTGTGAGGTTGTGTACGAGCACAGGGCTGCGGTGTCCAACTTGGTGTGTGTTTGTGTATATCCCAGTGTGGTTGTATCTTCTGTCAGCAATTCTGTGTGTTGTCAGGTATGTTTCCTGAGTGCTTCTGGATTGTCTCTTTGTAAATCTGGGAGTCTCTATGGGTCTTAAGGCGCCGTTCTTGGGGGTTCTGTGTGTATGTCTTTGGGAGCTGGTCTCTCAGTTGCACGTGTCTGGGGTACGTCTGAGGAGCATGTGTGCCTGGGGGTGTGTCCCTTTGATGTGTGAATGCATGTGTGTGTGTGTGTGTGTGTTTGTGCCTTGACTCTACTGTTCTAGCCTCTCTCTGAACATGTCTGGGGTGTGTAGTCACAGGCCTCCCCTCAACTCCCTGGGACATAGAGTCCTCTGCCCTTTGATGGGGAGGTTTCCTGGAGTAGGGCCCAGGCTTCTGGCAGTTCCATGGACCTTGGAGAGAGAGTGGTGGAAAGGGGAAACTTTTGGATAAAATACTCCTGAGTCCAGGGCTCTCAGTCTTCCCCTCATGGACACTGTACTTTAGGGATCCCGACACTACTCCTCTACACTCTTCTTGTCCTGATGACATATTGGTGGCTATGATGGGCGGTGGGGAAAGGGTCTCATGCTCAAAAGTAGAGGCCCGGGGAAAGTGAGTTAATCTATATTCCTGGAGTCCCTTGCTTCATTTGGGGACAAGGTATAGCAAGCCATATGAGATCTGGGAGCTTAGTAGCAAATTTAAGATTCAGAGAACTTGACTTCTCCAACAAAACAACATAAGAGATTCATTTCTAGCTGAGCAAAAGATAGAAGGCCCTGGAATCCTACGAGGGCAATGTATACCCCCAGAAATGTGAAGCATTTGGGAAAGGGCCAACTGCCATTGTTCTTTTGCTCAGATCTTGGGAAGTCCTTCTTCACGTTGAATCTCATTCCCTCTTGCTGCAGTTCAATATTATTCTATAAGAGAGGATGTCAATGGGGGCTTTTCATCTTCTTCCTCAAACTAAGAGTGGTGATGGCAGAGTTATGTGGGCATGGGATGTGGGCACTGGAACCCCTGGTGCCTCATTATGACTCAGTTTTCCCTCTTGGGATCTCAGGCTATAATTGAATGCTTTTCTCTATAAGCACTTGTGAAGAAATCCTGAGGAAGAAGAGGATTTAGGACAGGGGCTGTTAGCATAAGTTAGTATAAGGCCTAGGGAGACAGCAGTGAGAGGTGGGCACAAGGGTAAACTGTCCCTTTTACAGCCTCCCCCTCCCTCTCACATGGCCTCTGGTCCCAGGACACAGTGGGAAGAAGGGAGGGGTAGAGGCACCGGCTGGTACAGTGTTCAGCGACCTAGCAGGGGGAGGGCCTTGGCAAGGAATTTTCAATTTGTTTCTCAATCTCTATCTCTGAGACACGAGCCCACACGTCACTGCAGACACCTTCAGTAGATGAGTCCAGAAGAGTCTCCCAGGTGGTGGTGGGGCCGGGCGGGGCCAGACTGGGCCATGTGGAACCAACCTTGTTTGTTCTGGCAGATGCCCTGTGCTTACTCCCTAGAATTGGAAGTTGAGCCCAGCTGGAGGCCCCCTCCTTACTTATCCATCTTGGGCCTAGAAGCAGAACAGGCTAGAGAGAGTTAAGTCTGGTTGGCAGAAACCCCCCCACCCCCCCCAGTGCAGTGAGAGAGAGGGAGGGAGGGTGGTTAGTAGCTTGCTCTAGTTGGCGTCTCTCCCAGAATTCTTTGGAAAAGAACTCCCCTTTGACCCTCAGTACAAACTGAGCCCAGCCACCAGTTCCCCC
>NW_006408526.1:31650178-31662616 GCF_000296735.1 Chrysochloris asiatica | reverse complement strand
CCCCCCCAGCTCCTGTGGGAGCTTCACCCAGCCCCCTCCTACTAACTGCTAAGCCCCATTCTCTCACCCCAGGCTCTTCCAACCAACCAGGCCAGGTCCCTAGAACTCCAAGGAGACAAGCGTATAGCCAAGGAGACCACACAGGAGCATAGGGCATATAGCCCTGTTTGCCCCTGGGGAGAATTCTGGGGGTGGCGGGTGCTAGAAACTGGGGTCCTCCATCATCCCCACCCACCCCCTCCCCCCAGGTCCTCAAGCCAAGGCCTCAGAGTTGTCCCACCCCTCCTGTCTTCCTGTGGGCCTAAGCTCCAAGGCATCTTCCAGTGCCTTCTTCTGCCCAGCTTGCAGGATAGGGAGGGGAGCAGTGTGGTGGGGCAGCTGGGTCAAGCCTGGCTCTCAGCCAATCCACAGAAGTCCTGGGGTGGGGTGGGGGGGCAGAGTCTCTGACTGACTTCCTGGAGCTGCTAGCAATGTATATGTGTGTACATATTTATGTGGTATGTGGTGGGGGTGGGGTTGGGGTCAGGGGAGGAAGCAGGGGCATAGATTGCTGATGGGGGGGGACTGGAGTGGGTTTCTAGCTGTGACCATCTCTCCACAGGGAGCCCCCATCCCAGATCACACCCCTGAGCCTGAGCCTGACCCACATAGATTCCTGAGGTGAGAGGTCTGTGTGCTGTATGTCCTTCTGGGCCTCTGCTGAGCGGTGGCTGCATTGTCCTGCCTTAGCCTTCTGCTTGGCTTTTTGTCTTTTGGACTCTCTCCTCCTAGCTCTCTGCCTCACATCCTTCTCCTTCCTCCCCTCCCTGTCCTGTCCCCCTGCCCCAATTCTCAGGCACCAACAGTCCTACAACCTAGAACCTGGTAGGAAGTGGGGGCAGGCCTAGAGAAGGAGGGTTAAAACACCAGGCTAGTGACAGCCCAGCTCTTCTCTGGGAATGATCTTTTATGGAGTTGGAGGTGGGGAGCTCTGGTCTAGCCACTTGTGGAGGGTTCGGTACTCTTTACTGATCATCCAAGTTCTTGCCCTACTGACTGTTTGAGTCAGAGCCAGGGTGGCTACTAGCCACCCTAAGGTGGTTTCTGCCTGGGCCCCTTAGATACACACACACACAGATATACACACACATGCACAGTCTCTCTCCCTCCTCCCCTCCTTCCTCTTTTTCCTTACTTAGCAACAACTCCCTGAATACACAACAAACACTCCTGAGGTCTCCTGGTCAGACTGGGGAAAGCTGGAGAAGCTGAGGACAGGGAGGAGCCATCCTCCTGGACTGTCCTCAGGAGGGAGGAGCTTCTTTCTAATAGATTCAGCTAATCCTCCGCCCCCCACATACACCCAGTCAGAAGGAGGCCTCTACCCCTCAGGGACGTGGACAGCTCAGATAGTAAAGGAAGTGGGGACCTTGACAGGTGTGGCTGGGCAGGGAGCAGTGCTTGGATTGGGCTCCACCCTTCACTGAGTCCCACATGACCTTTGACCCCACCTACCTGTGTTGTTGTCATGGTAACTGATCTCTGATCCCTCCCCTGACTGTCCCTTAGGGACCAGGATGGATGAAGAGGTAGCAGATTGGGGTTGGCAGGGATAGGGGCGGTCCAAGAACTTTGCTCTCAGAGCACAGGCCAGGCTAGGCACCTGTGTCTAGGGGGTGGAAGGCGGTGCTCTCCCTTTGATGTTTTCCCTGGGCAGGAACTGTGGCCTCTAGCACAGGGACTGGCGTACATATATCATGGAGGGAACAGTATAGATTGAGTGAATGAGACCTGGCCACTAACTTGTTTTTTATAGCCGAGAGGAACCATACCTTGGTGAATCTGTATTGTGAAATGGTTAAAGCATCCAGTGCTTGAATGCCTGGGTTCAAATCCTGGCTCTTCTGTGTATGAGCTGTGTGCTTTAGGCCTTAGTTTTCTTATCTGTAAAGTGGGGATGATAAAAGTATTTGTGAAACTCTTTGGAGGACTGAATCAAATAATGAATGTGAAGTTCTTAGACTAGCTTGCCTGGCATAGAGCAAATGCTCAATAAATGTTAGTGACTGTCCTCATTATTAGTCATTGTTCTTCATAGGAACTTTTACCTCTCCTAGGGGCTTTAGCAGGGGAAGAATTGATGGAGGAGGAGAGAGTGTAGGGTCTGGGGAGAGACAACCTTTCTAAGGTCTCAGACTCCTGGAGTCTAATTAACCCCCCCCCCCACCACCACCACCTTTACCCTTCCATAGGAGCTCTGGTAATGTAGTGGTTACGAGTCGGGCTGCCAACCTCAAGGTCAGCAGTTCGAAACTACCAGCTGTTTCGTGGGAGAAAGATGAGGCGTTCTGCTCCTGTAAAAATTTACAGCCTGTGCAGGGTCACTATGAATTGGTACCGACTCCACGGCACATAACAACAACAACAATATACCCTTCCATGGAGCTTTGGTGGCATAGTGGTTACGAGTTGGGCTGCTAACCTCAAGGTCAGCAGTTTGAAACTACCAGTTATTCTGCGGGAGAAGATGAGGCTTTCTGTTTCTGTAAAAATTTACAACCTCGGAAACCCTGTATAGGGTTGGTATGAGTCAGAACCAATTCCTCATCACACAACCACCATCACCACTGTACCCTACCAGACCTACCTTGTTGCTGCCTCAGTTTCCCACTGTTGGTTCTTGCTGGTATCTTAAATGCAAATTTGCCAAATAGATATGGCCCTGGAGAAGTAGGTGCCTGGGGAACTGAGGACAGGTTTCCCTGACACTCCCTCAGGCTGTTGGCTCACATCAGCCTCCAGCACCTCTCCTACCTTCCATCCCTGCTGCTCTGTCTGTTCACCAGCCTGAACAAGACATTTCATCCTTAAATGGCCACCTACTCTCCCTCCTGGCCTGAGGGTCAGGCCCTTCCTTGGGGAGAAAAGTGACAAGGACGAGAAGTGGAGTTGACATGGATGGCAGCTATTAGGGTTCCCTCAGGGCCCAGAGCCCCCTGAATCCCTATATCCCACCTGGACATATTCCCTGTGAACTGTCATTGTCCAGGCAGGGAGGGGGCTGGGGTCATGACAGCATCCACAGTATCTAGAGGGCATCCCCAGAATCCTTTCCTGGGCTGCAGTGGGTAAGTGTCGTGGAGTTGGTGTTGACTCATAGTGATCCTGTATAGGGTTTCCGAGGCTTTAAATCATTCGCGGAAGCAGAAAGCCTCATCTTTCTCCCATGGAGTGAATGGCTGGTGGGTTCAAACTGGTGACCTTGTGGTTCGCAGTTCAGTACTTATCCTATGGAGCCGCCATGTTCCCAAGTGTGGGTTGTTGTCGTTGTTGTTGTTAGGTGCTGTTGAATTGGTTCCGACTCAGTGACTTGAATAGGGTTTCGAAGGAGCCGCTGGTGGATTTGAACTGCCAAACTTATGTTTAGCAGTCCAGTGCTTATCCTGTGGCATCACACCAGGACTCCCAAGTGTGGGTAGTACTAGAAAAAGTTCTGCTTTACCCTGAGTGCCCCTGGGCAGAGAGTGCTGAGTGAAAATAGGTGAATGCTAAGTGGGAATGAGAAGGGGATCATGGAAAAGACAGATCTGGGGAAACTTCTGGGAGAGGGGCCCAAGCTAACAGAGATGGGGTACCCACAGTGAGACAAGTGGTTGGATCTTCTAAGGAGTTAGTGCCTGACTCTATTAAGTAAGCTGATTAAGAGGTGGCAGAAGTGCCTGAAAATGAGGGCTCCTGGCTCTGAGACCTGGGCTTGGCTAGCAGATACCCTCTCTGGCCTGGTACCAACAGGGATTGTCAGGAGCCCCCGGCTCTGCTCAGCATCTCTTTCTGGGATTAGTGGGGGCACCTGCCTTCCACAGGCCTGCGGTGTGAGGCACCAAGTGCCTGACTGACCATGCTGCTTGTGTTCAGTCCCTAGGGCCTGTTCCTTGGGCAGGCTGGGGCTATTTTTGGGATCGGACTGGGGCTCTGGGGCTAGTTTCAGATGTTCCAATGTGAACAGGAGAAAATGGGAACAGATGGCTGGAGGGTTCTGATCAGCAGGTCCTGCTGGGAACAGGTTATTTTTAGGGCCTTATTAACCCTTTTGGGGCTTGTGGAGGTACTTTGAGAGGTATAGCCTTCTCTTGTTGAGAACAGACCAGGCTTTCTCCTTGGACCCCTACTTTCAGAGCTTCATGTTTCAGTTCTCCCTCTTCACCTCTCAGATCAGCCACTCCTTAAAGAGGTACAGAGCAAGAGATTCGGCTCAAGCTTCCTTTCAGCCAAAATACTGCAGGGTGACTGCTAACAGGTCAGGCAGGACAAGGTCAAGGGTGATTCCTTTGACTTGCCTCCTGGGGTTCTGAGACAGACCTGTGGCCAAGACAGTGGGTAAGCACTATTGGAGTTTGATTGTGTCATTGAGCACAGTGATATGTAGAGGTATGCTAACCAAGACCGCTTACCTATGCAAGGGTGGAAAAGCCAAGTCTTTTTATTTGGTACCATTAATATGATGCTAGGGAGGCCTGGTGTGGTGCTGTGGGCTAATGTGTCAGACTGCAAAGTTGTTTGAACTGCAAAATCAGTGGTTCAAGCTCACCAGCTGCTCCTTGGAAACCCTATACAGAGTTGCTATGGGTTGAAATCGACTCGATGGCACTTTACAACAACAAGGAGCTCTGGTAGTGTAGTGGTTATGAGTCAGCCTGCTAACCTCAAGGTCAGCAGTTCAAAACTACCAGCATTCTACAGGGGAAAGATGAGGCTTTCTGCTCCCATAAAACTTCACAGCCTTGGAAACCCCATACAGGGTCTCTTTGAGTCGAAACCGACTCTACAGCATACCCCCATCCCATCACCAACATGATGCCTGGTGTGGTGCTGTAGGATCAGCACTGGACTGGGAACCACAAGGTTAGCAGTTCAAGCCCACCAGCTGCTGTTTGGAAACTGTATACAGGGTCTCTAAGAGTCAGAACCAACTTGATGACACTTAACAACAACATGATGCCAAGGAGCCCTGGTGGTGCAGTGGATTAAATGATGGGCTTGCTAACTGCAAGGTCTGCTGCTCAAACCCACCAACCCCTCGGAGGGAGAAAGGTGAGGCTATCTGTTCCTGTAAATATTTACAATCTTGGAAACCCTAAGGAATAGTTCTACTTTGTCCTATAGGGCCACTATGAGACAGAATGGACTAGATGACAGTAGGTGGGTTTTTAATATGATACCCATGGGTCTTGTTCACTTGGATCTTCAAGGGGCAGCTATCTGGACAGTGCTGACCTTTACCAAATGCCCATGGATTGGGGTGCCATGGCAGGAGTTAATGAAGGGAACATCAGAGCCAGGGGTGGTGTGTTGAGGGCTGGGTATGTCTTAAGCATTCTATAAAACTCTTTCCTTAGTACTACCTCACTTTATAAAATTATAAAGTGTGGGACAGGAGGCCAGGGAGCAGGGACCCTGCATGTCTTTGCTATCACAACCCCCAAGCCCTTCTTACTGGAGGGTGCCAGGACTGACACCAGAAACCCCATTTGGCCTTCCTGTCTTCCCTGCAGGAGGTTCACAGGCATACATCCTGTCTCATCACCCCCACCCCCACCCAGTCCTGGCCCACATGCCCCTGCTTCCTGTAGGATCCTGGCAGTCTGGATGTCAACGTGGGCAGAGTGCAAGGGCCCTCTAGGTGCTGCTGTTGCCAAGGGTTTGGGCCAGGCAGGCGAGGGTGGGGGCTGGGAGGATGGCTGTGCCTCTGGCAGTACCTGGGGGAGAGAGCTGAGCAGGCGGCAGGCGTTGGGTGAGGTCCCACCCCATGGTGAACTGGCTGTGCCAGCAGTCTGCCCGCACTCTACTCCTGCCACAATGGCCCCATTGTTCCCAGCAGCCAGGCAGTTTGGAAGAGGTTCCTTGGTCATCCCCCCCCCCCCCAAAAAAAAAAAAAAACAACCCAGGGGCCAGATTAACCCCTTGTAGGACAA
Organism: Chrysochloris asiatica; assembly: GCF_000296735.1. NCBI lineage: Eukaryota > Metazoa > Chordata > Mammalia > Afrosoricida > Chrysochloridae > Chrysochloris > Chrysochloris asiatica. The sequence goes on along the minus strand of NW_006408526.1, from coordinate 31,656,665 downwards.
GAGGCCAGGTGTGGGTTTGCATGGAGCTACCCCACCCATCCCTCTTTCTGGGAGTGCAGGCTTGGAAAGTCACCTTCTACCCACGTGGTCCCAGCCACAGGGCACCTCCTGAGACGGGGGTCTTCCAAGGGGGTAGGGAGCAGCACCTAGATCCTTTCCCACCCCCTACCCTGACGCAGGTGCCAGGAGACAGGAAGTGCCAGTGGGGTGGTGGGGCGGAGACCAGATATATTTGGGCTGGTGGGGCTAATTCCAGCCACCACCGCCTGCCCTACTGGCTCCTGAGCGCCTTTCCTTCCTGTGAAATCAGAGCTGGGTTGGGCCTAGCTCAGGATTTCGGTGGATTTAAAGCGGTAGCATCACCCCTGCCAGCCTCACTTCCTCTCCCCCACCCCAAGTGGGGTCTGGGGCAGAGAGGGGACTCCAGGGCTTCTTGCCCCTCCCTTGCTCCTAGCTAACCCTTGGCCCTTGCCCCTGGTAGGGTACCAGGCTTGGCACTCCTCTCTCCCAGAGCATTGGGTGGGTGGGGTGGGCGGGGGTAGGTTGTGGTTTCCTGTGTTGGCTGTTTGTGCCTGGCCCAGAGTGCCCGCCGCCTGCCTGGGCTTCCTGCCCTGTCTTGTTTCCTTGTGCCCCCCACTCCTCCTCCTCCCTCCCCTTGTGGGAAGGAGCAGACAGGGATTGGGCAGCAGCCTTTGGGGGCACCCCACTGCCAGGGTAAGACTGCTTCCCGAGGCCCGGCTAAAGAAGCCCAGGGCAGTGAGGTGACCTTAGGCCTGCCCGGGCAATACCACTTGTTCATGCAGGCTCCAGAGGGGAAGAACCCCCAGAAGCACTTTGTTCAAAGATCTCAGACTAGAAAAGTCTGGGGCCAGGAGTTTCCATGGCCCTACAGGACTGGGGTTGCCTGACATTACCCTAAGACTACAGGTGGGGGGCGACTGGAAACTCCCAGGCAAAAAGGGCTGATTTGCATGGTCTCTTTTACAGGCACTGGTGGGGGTGGGGTGGGGGTGGGGGAGAGCTGCTAGGAACCAGAGCAAGGGGAAGGTCCCCCAAGCCTGGAAGTGCCCGCATACAGGGTCCCAGAGCAATACCTTAGTTCTTGAGCAGGTTTTCTGTTGGACTATATAGATTCTGACGTCCCACCTGACTGAATCACCTCTTCAGGAAGAGGAAGTGACCTGGTTCATAAAGAGGAACTTTTATGGACCAAGGAGTTTTGACACCCAGGAAACAGAGGATTTGAGACTTGGGGCCAAGGATTCCACCCCATGGCTTCCAGCCGGGCTCTGTCTGTTCACTCACCAAGGGGGTTACTAGTAGCCCATTTTCCTCTCTAGAGGTATGTGGGACCCTCCAAACCATTTCCTCACTGGCTCTGAGCTGGGCCACAAGACTGGTGGACCAGCTAGCAATCCAAGCAGGGGCTCTCAACAGGGGCCAGCTGGAAACAGGCAGGTTGCCACTGGGTGTGTGACTGCCCAGCTACCTGTGGCTGGTCTGTTTTGAGTTGGCATGGTAACCTTCTTGTCTTCCTCTCACCCAGGGGTCAGGCCCACTTTAACCCTTAGGCTGCTGTTCCCGCTGCTATCTGAGTTATCTACACCAACAATGGTTGCCTTGGAGTTGATTCTAACATATGGAGCCACCCATGTGTGCCAGACAAGAACTGTCCCATAGGGTTTCAATGACTGATATTTCAGTAGTTGCCAGGCCATTCTTTTGCTAGGATGAATTTGAACCTCCAGCCTTTTGGTTAGTAGCCCAGTGTGTTAATCGTTTGCATCCCCGGGGACTCCCCCAGTTACTCAGGGAGGGCAGGTGATCTCTGGCTCTGGGCTCTGTCTCTGCAGCTTCCCCTCCTGGGACTCAGTTCTCTTGGGTTTTCTCCTGGTCTGTCACTCAGGTGATGTGCACCTGCTCTCTGTTTGTGAGCACTTGTCACCCCTTACACCCGACCCCCAAAGAGGACCCTCACCAAGAGGTGAGGTCTTCCAGAATTCAGTCCCCTTTCTTTCCCATCTCAGAGGCTCCTGGCCCGTGCCAGGATGCCCCTTTGCTCATGTTTGTTTTAAAACCACTCCACCAGGAATCAGTTCTCCTGCCTCCTTCCCTGAGGCCTTCCAGTCTCTTCCGAGACTGGGAGTGTGTTTAGGAGGAGGGGTCTCTGGGAGCTGGGCGGGTTTCTGGAGGAGTGGAGGGAGTAGGGAGGTGAGCTGGTAAAGTCCTGACTCATCCCTGCTTGACTCAGCTTGCCCTGAGGCTGGGTGGGGGTAAAGGGGCGGAGTCCTAGAGGGGCGGAGCCTTGGTCTGATTAGGGCCACTGGAGAGAACTACTTTTCTATCAAGAGTCTACCAAAATTATTACACGTCCCCAATTTTTGAGGCTGTAAACATATAAGATGGTGGGTGGCCCTTGCTCTGCCCCTATCCCTAGTCTGAACACGATGGAGTGGCTGGAATGTGGGAAAATCACTTTTCTGGTGCTAGCTCAGATTAACAAGACCGGCTCCGCTGGGGTCACTGCCACGTAGTGGGAAAAGCTCTGGACTGGGGGAGCACCTCCTTTTCCCAGAACTCAGTTCTCTCCTAGTGAAATAGCGATGATTACATCCCTTGGGGTATACCGTTTTGAGGATCAGTGAGATAGTGAATGGGCAGACATGTGTCAGTAACAGGCCTGCCCCTAAACCCAGGTGCCCCCTCCAGAGATCCTTGCTCAGCTTTTACCTGAGGGCCTTCCAGTTCTGCAAGACGGTTTGCGGTGTAGGAGATGGGGTAGGCAGGCTGCTTCCCAGCCAAGCCCTGGACTTTGGAACCTTTCCCAGAGGCCCCTTCCTCTCAAGAGACAGAGCTGAACAGGGAAAGCTAATGTGCCCCCTGGGGTTAAGTTTAGACTCCCACATGGTGACTGTTGGGTCCCCTCACAGGGAAGGAGCCAGTCCAGCCTTTGCTGGGAGCAGCATTAGTGTGCACCCAGCTTCTGGCTGAGCTGGTCACTCAACCCAGACTCCTCCCTTTCCCCCATTTCTTTCTTGGATCTGTTGTTGGGGGTGAGGGGCAAAGTAAGGGGCGTGAGGGTGAGGGGTCTGTGTATGTATAAGCCTGTATGTTGGCGTATCTATGGCCCTGTGTGTGTGTGTATATGTTTGTTACTGTCAGGCTTAACTTTCTATGGCTCACTTGTTGCTGGGCCTCAGTCTTTTCATCTGTTAAATGAGCCTAGAGCTTCCTCTCTGCCGGTCGGCAGCCGCCCAGTCTGTCTGCGTGAGCCTCTGGCTGTTTTTCTTCGCTTCTGCTTTGGCCCGCGCTTCCCTCAGCCTTCAGTGAACCTTCGGCGAGCGCGCCTCTAGTTTCCTGAGCTCCGTGCGTGTCTTTGTCTCCCTGTCCACGTGTGAGCTGCGAGTATGTGTGAGTCAGAGTTCGCGTGTTAGGATCTGAGCCCCTGCCTCATTATGCCCAGAGCGGAGTTGCCTCCGTAGGCCCGCTGCAGTGCTTGCCGGGCTGCGGATCCCTCTGGGGACTTGTCCGTGTGTCCATCCGTGCGCGCGCTCGTACGTGCGGCCCGTGTGGGGCTCAGAGAGTCCCACTGCAGGCCTGTCAGTCTGTCACTGCTCGCTCGATCGCTCGCTGGCTCTCTCGCTCGTTCACTCACTCGCTCAGCCGAAGGGAGCCGGGTGGGGGTGCAGGGCGGGGTAGGGGGGGAGGAGGGGAGGCTCCTGCATTCTTGCGGTCGGGGAGGAATCTGAGCCAGCGTTACTGGTCTCCAGAAGAGCCCAGCTGCAGCCCCGGGGCCCCGCCAGGCCTCTCGCTGCCCGCCCGGGCCTGCTGGGATGGGCATGGGCTAGGCCTCCAGCTGGGGGCGGGGCAGTGTCCCCACCCCCAGACCCCTCAACGGCTGGGGTGCCCCGGGGCAGGGCGCTGTTTTTGGGGTGGGGCGAGAGGGGTTCCCCACCTGGGGTGAGGGGCGTGCCAGGCATTGAGAGTCCCCTGGGGCCAGAGAGTGGACTACAAGGCAGCCCCACAAGGGTCCTTATGCTTTTAGTGAATTCTGCCTCTGCAGCCCCCGGAGTTTGCTAGAGACTGCAAGCTCCCTGAGGGTAAGGTGTGGGAGGGCTGGCCTTTGGATTGAGACCTTAGTAGACCTTCCTTTCCAGTCCCACCCTACCTACCCTATCCAGTTCCCCATTCCCTGGGCTGTTGGGTCCTCCCTCCTCCCCTCCCCTGTCCACACCCCCTCCCCAAGTTACAAGTTTTCTCTTTGGGGCTTGTTGCTGCAGTCCGTGCTCCAGTACCGAGTACCTGGCTGGGCCCTGGGCACACACAGGGGCCGTAGCCCCACTCTGTGTGGGAGCCATGAGGATCCTGGCTAACAAGACAAGGTGTGTGGGTGTCGTGGAGGGCGGGATGTGTGTGTGGAGTGTGGGGAAGGGAAGGGTCCAGTGGTGATGGAGATGAGTTGACATTGAGGAAGTGGCAGCCAGCCCTAATGCTTGGGGTCCAGGGGAATAGTGGAGACTGGCAAGCAGCTATGGCTGCTGCATCGAGGATTTCTTTCCTTACAACGGCTGGAGCAGACCCTTGCCCACTCCATTTTCGGGTTCAACAGCACCCTCTGGCCACAGTCTAGCTAGGGGTGGGAGCTGTAGTGGGGGACGGGACATGCCGCCCTCCCCCCTCTCCAGGAGAAGCCGGCAGACAGGGCCAGGCGGCAGCAGCAGGACAGCAGAGCTGAAATAAATCTGAGCTGGTGTGGAATGAGGGGGGATAAATATCCTCTCCCGTGATGTGATCTTTCCAGCGGCTATTAATAGGTCTCCGGGGAGGAGGGGGAGGCGGTAGGGGGAGCGGGCTGGAGCTTAAAGGGCCCGCAGCCTAGGCTGCAGGAATCCTTGGCTTCAAGATGCACTCCAGTGAGCTGGACTCACCACTCCCCTTCCCTCTCCCTCCTGCGCCTGCCTGCCTGTCTGCCTGCCTGCCCCTGGGCCTGGACCCTCTTCAGGCCTTCCCCTCCCACTTTGGGAAATGTCTGGAAGAGTGGGTACCACTTTCTTGTGCACATTCACCCCACCTCCTTAGCAGAATGAGGCTGGGGCATGAACTGTGACCCTCAGGTTTCATGGCATTTTCATGTTGGTGTTGGGACACATGGGAGTGAGTTGAGGTTTGGGACTTCCTGGAAGTGCATGGAGACAACAAACCCTAGAAGAGAGAAGGCTGAAATATTGGTCAGGTGCTAGTGAAGAGGAAGTTGCCATGTAAGCTTTCAGTCTGATGGACATTTGGGCTGGAGCAGAGATTCTGCCCGCCCAAGGCCTTAGTTTTCATTTGAATTGTGTTTTGCAGGCACAATTGTGTGTGTGTGTGCAGGCACGCACACCCACATGCACAGATTGTCCCAACTCTGCTCCCCAAGGTAGTTAAGTGCCATTGAGTTGGCCCCTGTGTAGGGTTTCAAAAGAGCAACTGGCAGATTTGAACTGACGACCTTGTGGTTCACAGTTCAGTGCTGATCCTACAGCGCCACTCTAGGAGTTCCCCACAAGGTAGAGCAGGGCATTAACTTCTGTTTGAGAGACTATGGAAGGAGGTAGGAAATAAATAGCTGGTGGTCCTGAGATGCCACTCAGCTCCCTGCCCCCCCAACTATTATGTGAGGCAGGATGGGGTAATTGAAATCCTGGGATATCTACCCCCTGGCAAGATTAACATTTTCACATCTCTTCTCACCTTTTCCCAGGTTACCCCACCCCAGGAGGAGAGAAGCTCCAGGGAGCCCGCCGCTGTCCCCCCGCGGCCACTGCCCCCCTGCCCCAGCCAAGCCAATGCACCCAGAAAATAAATTGACCAATCATGGCAAGACAGGGAATGGCGGGACCCAATCCCAGCACCAGAATGTGAACCAAGGACCCACCTGCAACCTGGGCACGAAGGGTGTGGGGGCGGGGAACCATGGGGCCAAGGCCAACCAGATCTCACCCAGCAACTCAAGTCTGAAGAACCCCCAGGCAGGAGTACCCCCTTTCAGTTCGCTCAAGGGCAAGGTGAAGAGGGAGCGGAGTGTATCTGTGGACTCTGGAGAGCAGCGAGAGGCTGGGACCCCATCCCTGGAATCAGAAGCCAAAGGTATTTCATTGCCTGATACCAGAGGCACACACATCTTCAAACTTGCCTAGAACTTCTCCTCTGTCCTCTGTCCTCTTGCCTAATCCTCTTTCCCAATTTTTTTCCAGCATTTATGGAACTCTTTTTCTTATTCCCATCAACTTACCAGCCCAAAATCTGGCTATTAGAGGGATTCCTGGGCCTTAGATGCCACCCATGGAGGGGCCACCCAAGGTGGAACCTCTGAAGACAGTTGGGTTTCTGGTCCCTTTTCTATCAGAACCCTTAGATGGGGAGAGAAGGTGCTCTGGTGTGAGGAGCAGGTTCATGTACCTCCCAGGAGCCTCCTGGTATCCTGGGCTGGTAGGAGGCATTTGGGAGC
>NW_006408526.1:31620593-31650047 GCF_000296735.1 Chrysochloris asiatica | reverse complement strand
GGGGGGAAGGGGGGAGGGAAGACAGGCAGCCGGGGCAACAGAGTGAAATCAGAAACAAATGGTGGTGTGGTGAGGGCCAGGGGCTGGCAGGGTGCCCACCATGGCCTGGGCAGTGCCTACTTTTGTGGAACATCTTGGGGAATGGGCCTGGGAGGGATGACCCAGGCTGGTGCCCAGAACCCTGTTCATGGGAGGACAGGGCACTCCCTCTCACCCTTGTCTGCTTTCTGTCCTGCCTGAGCAGAGGTTGCGCCTCGGAGTAAGCGGCGGTGTGTGCTGGAGCGGAAGCAGCCTTACAGTGGGGACGAATGGTGCTCAGGACCTGACAGCGAGGAGGAGGACAAGCCCATTGGGGCCACCCACAGTGAGTGCCTGTCTGTGTCAGGATGGTGGCCCAGGGGGATGGCTTCCCAGAGTGAACCTTCCTCTTCTCACCTAGACTTGAGATGTCTGAGACTGGGCAAGGAGCAGCAGGGGTCTGGAACCCACCTATCTTTTCTCACATCCCACTTCTCAGGTTTCATCCCTCCCTCCTTGGTGATAGCTTAGCCTCTGCCTTCCAGGTGTTCATTGGACCGGGTCTCCCTAGGAACTGATGTAGGGTGAGGTGAACCTCAGGTGTCTCCTTTTCCTGGCTACACCACCAAATTCCTCTACCTTTGAATTCCTGGCTTGTGCTGCCACCTACTGGACAATGGAGGGAGGGCAATGATGCCAGTGGCTGGGAGCCGGACAGCTGGCAAAGGTTTGCAAAGCTGTGTTAAGCCTGGGACACAGCTGATACTTGGCTGAGTCTCTGGTACTCTTCTCTAACCTCTAATTGACTTCTGTCCAGTGCTTGAGATGCGTTATCAGGATGATGATGAGTGGGTATAGGTGAATACCTGTTCCTCTCATTCATTTATTGATCAAATGTGTTTTGGGGCCTTCCTCAAGTGATGGAGGAGAGCCAGACACAGCCCCTGCACTTGGGGAGCCCACAATACATATGAAACTAGCATAGGATATTCAATTAGTAACTTCATGAGGGCAGGGGCCATAGTGAGAAGAAAGTAAAAATGTATTTCTGCTACTTTGTTGTATTTAATCCTTATAACAGCCCAGTGAGGTGTAGGGAGGAGGAAATAGACTCTTTGTGGAATGAGTGGCTAGTAATTGATGGGACCTGTCTATAGAGGTGGTGGTGGTGGTGGTTGCTAGGTACTGCTGTGTTGGCTCTGACTCCTTAGCGACCCCGTGTGCAACAGAATTAAACACTGCTTGGTCATGTGCCATCCTCACAATCATTCTTATGTTTAGGTGAAAATGCCAAAACCTCACCAGTTGCCTAGAATGTTAATGGGCCCAGTCCCTCAGGGCATGCTGACCTTACCCCCTCAGTGGTAAATGGGGGTGGTCACTGCCTCCCAGAAAAGACCCCACCCTCCCCTAATATAACATCAGAATTTATTGTTGTAGAAATCTTAGAAGACACAGGGTAGTACAAAGAAGGGATTGCTAACATCCTGTCGCCAATATCCAAGCCAACCATGATTACTATTTTAGTTGTACTGCCATCAAATTCTTAAAGACTCTTTTTTTAAAAAAGATTTTGATAGGAAAGTTTTTAAGCTTTTTATTGTGAATTGTGTAAAGGTTTACAGAGCAGATAGTTTTGTATTCAACATTTCATCCACATTTTATTTCATGTTGTTAATTGCAATCCCCACAAAGTAACTTCTGCCCTATGTTTCCTGTCGCCATCCCTTCTTCCTAAGATGTGCATCCCTCCCTAGTGTTATTGTCCCCATAAAGATCTTTCTATTGTTTAGCTGAAAATTGAGCCAGAGAGGTGAGTCCCTTCCTGACTTGTAGGGGGACTGAGGGCCACAGTCTCAGGGGTTCCACCAGTCTCTAACCAACCAGTAAGCCTGGTCTTTTTTTACGATTTTGAGTTTTGTTCCACATTTTTCTCCTACTCTATCCAGGACCTTCTAATTTGTCCCTTTTCAGAGCAGTGGAGATACCATTTATATATCAAGTTGTTAGCCAAACACCATCTAATTTTTTTGGTTTTAGGGTTGTGGTTGAAGACATCTTAATGCAGGGGTAGTGGATAGCACATTGTAGAGGTTAAAACCTATACTCTCCAATCAGACTGCCTCAGTTTACATCCTGCCCCCTCTACTTATTTGTATCAGTTTGGGAGCGGGCCATCAGTTTCCTCCTCTATAAAAACAATATTACATTCTTTTTTGGTGTGAGGACTAAATTAGTTGATAGAGGTAACATGCTTAGTTTTTGTTGTTATGAAGAAGTGCTTGCTTTTGTTGTTATGAAGAAGTCTGTAGAAATAGTTTAATCTATGTGTGTTTTGTTGTATATGTTTCCACCACACATATAAAAAAGCAGTTGTCACTGAATTGAATCTGACTCATGGCAACCCCATGTGTGTCAAAATAGAACTATGCTTCATAGGGTTTTCAGTGGCTGATTTTTCAGAAGCACATTACCAGGCTTTTTTTTCGAGGTACCTCTAGGTGAACTTGAATCTCCAACTTCTGTTTAGCAGCCAAGCTTGATAACTATTTGCACCATCCAAGGACTCCCTTGTTATTATTGTACTTGTTGCAATTCGGTTCTGACTCATAGTGATGAGCCTGCATAGGGTTTCTAAGGAGTAGCTGGTGAATTTGAACTGCCAATCTTGTGTTTCAAACTTACCTTGTGGTCCAGTGCAGTATCCCACACCAGGACTAGAAAGCCCCTTATTGGCATAAAACCTGCCTCCTCTGGCCCCTAACATAAAACCTGCCTCCTCTGGCCCCTAACTTGTGTCTAGGATCCTAGTCCTGTGTAGATGTCTTTCTCTTCCCCAGGACAGCCCTTCACACAGTGAGATCAGCTCTCAAGTCTTCTCAAACATTTAGCTCGACTTTCATGTATAAAATCGAGAGACAGGCTGCAGAGCAAGGCCACTGTGGGATAGAACTGTCAGAGAAGGTTAACCCAAGGAAAGGACCTAATGCTTGGCCTGTGAGAAGCTGGCCACCGCCCTGGCTTAACAAAAGCAACTTGGGAAATTTACTATTTTACGTTAACTGAGAGTTCTGTTACTGTCCTCAGGCTTGTGCTTTGATTTGTTTTTCCTAGAATGGGAACATGTCCACCCATTCAGCTAGACCCATTATGGACCTGTAGTCATATTTTCTAGATGATCACTTAGAGGAAAATGTGACCATGGAACAAAACTTTTCCTGCTACTGAGGGTGGCTGCCCTACTTTTTCAGTTTGCCAAATGATTTTGGAGTTTGTGATAGAGTTCTGAACTTGCTGTAAAAATATGTTTCTTTGATCTGTCCCTTGTGCGGGGAGTAGGGTTGGGTTTCCATTTCAGAGATGAATACACTAAGGCTCAGAGGATAAAATGTCTTACCATATTCTCACGCATCCTAAGTTGTTTTGTGAACCCATACAACCTGCTCACACACTAATTTCCAATGCATGCTAGGTATGTGTGTGCTTAATACACATGTACTCATTATATGTGGAAAAGAACAGTACTCACAAAGGCCACAACGTTAGTGAGTGGTGAGGCTAGAATTTAAAACCCTTCATCATTTGGATAGTCAGTTTATACAATTTCTTTTTTTTTTTTCCTTACTGTGGTCACTGGAGAGGGGATGTTCACACACACACACACACAAACGCACGCACGCACAATAGTTTGAGAACTGAGACTCAGCAGAACTTTGGAGTCCTTGTTGGGCTCCACATTTTGACTCCCTATTAAATAGCTGTGTAACCTTGGGTGAGTTTCCTCAACCCTTCAGATCTCAGTTAATGATGCGCTCTTCCCAAGGATGTATTGAACAGGTGAAAACACACGGGAACCTACTGTTACGGTTCATGCCAGCCTTTTCCCCCTTGACCACATGTTGTGGCTAGCTGCCATTGAATCAGCTCTGACATGTGGTGACCCATGTGCAATGTTGGAGTCACTATGTATTTTGAGTGACTTCCAACCGAGGAGGCTCATCTTCCAGCACTATATTGAAAAGTATTATGTTCTGTTCCCATAGGATTCTTTTTAAAAAAAATTTTGTGTGAATTATGTAATAGTTTACATGGGAGAACATTAGCTTTATATACATTCTATCGTATATCGTTTCATTGCCATGGTTACAAGCCCCTCCATGTATCATCAACCAACCAAAGGGTTCACCCTGCAAGCCTGCCCCCATCCCCCTCCGGTCATCAGCACACAGCCCCTCTCCCTCTCTGGGTCTAGAGTCCCCAGCCGTTCCATCTCTCCACGTCATTGTCTCTGCCTCCATCTCTGGCATCACCGCTTCTCTGGGTAGGGTCCCACACTCCACTCTTCTCCCTTGATGGTCCCAGGGACCTCCACTCCTAGACTGCAAAGGCAACCATTCCCCACCTTTTGTTACAAAACGTCTACTTTATATTTCCAACCCTCACTGTCAGTCCTGATAACAATTATTCACTATTGTACCACAAGAGACCTATCCCCATCTCCTTTCATCAGCCCCACCCAGACAGATAGGATACTATTCAGTGGAGAGTCTACCTTCCTCCGAGCTCTCTGGATCTAGGTTCTCTCTTGAAAGCTTGTAAGCCAGTCGCTTCTTGCCTTTGTAGCCCCCACATTTTGTGTAGCCAATGTCCAAGTTGCCTATCCCTGTCTACTCTTGTGTGTGGAGGGGGTGGGAATGATCCTTGCTGTAAAGATTGGTTCCCTCTTTTGAGCTACTGTCTCCATAGGTGTAGGTCAAGTTCATCACATTGTATCAGATTAGTCGTTTTTTCCTTTTCTTTTTTCTTCTAGTTGAGCTCTGATCATCCAGTCATTGAAACCAGGTCAAGTGGGTATTATCTGCAAGTGTGGGTGTTCTTATGCATATGCCCTTTCTTCTTATCAGCTGGATGCTTCACTCTCCACTCTATTCCTCTGTGGCTATGTCACTGACTCTGGGCCCAAGAGTCCTCAGGTCTTGCCACACTGCTGGCCAATCAGGTCTCCACCCCTGTTCACAAAAGTCTATAGGGCTTAGCTCGCAGCTTCATTGCTGTTTTTCCCTCACTTCCCCTTATCAGTGACGAACGTGGTCACCAATCAGAACACATGTCTGCTCATGTATTCCCATTGAGTTTTAGTCTTGGAAGGGGGTTTGCTCTGAGGGGACCCGACCACTTGCCTTGATGTCTCCTGGGCGAGCAACTTGCTTGTTCTTGTAGTAATCAGTTGTACCGCCCTTATTGAGTTTTATTTTTCCTGTTGGTCTTTCTTTCAAGAAGTATCTTCTGTTCTTCTAGCTGCTCCAGGCTGGTCTGCTTGTCCTTTCAAGTGGAAATTTCCCACATCAGAAGATTCTGGATGGGGGTCAGGCTTCTGCCTATGGTCTTACGCAATGCAAAGGCTCTGCAGGAAGCCTCCTTCACTGGGCACATTGTAGCCCCATTTTAGGTATTCCAATCAGTTATAGGCAAGCTTTCTATGGTGATATTTCTGGCTATTCCTTTCTCTCCCCCTCAAATGTCTATTTTATAATGGTATGCCAGGGAAACCAAAATTCAAAAGACAGCCTAGCATCCTGTATGATTTTTATTGGCTAATTATCTGAAGTAGATCACCAGGCCTTTCTTTCTAGTGTGTCTTAGTCTGGAAGCTCCGCTGAAACCTGTTCACCATGGGTGACCTGCTGGTGTCATAGCTGCCAGCAGTATAGCCACACTGAAGTCATCACAGGACTATAAACTAACAAGACAGGTGGGGTCTTCTCCACATGGTCACACCCAAAGACGGGTCTAGGGAAAGAAGGTATTGAAACGAGGCTGGCGAAAGCACAGGATGTGGCCACAAATGACCCTGAGAACATGAACTAAAGGACAATGAACCTTGGTCCCTAGGCATTCCTTACCAAGGGCTGGGGTGAGTGCTCCCAGTTGGAACTTTCTGGATCTGGGCCACTTACCACCTTACTCTCCTTTTTCCTGATGCAGATTGTAATGTAGCAGATGCAGCCATGGCGGCCCCACAGCTGGGTCCTGGCCAAGCCCCTCAACTGCCTCTCAGTGAAAGCAGCGCACCAGGCCCCCCTCACGGCCCCCCGCCTGGCCTTCGTTCTGATGTCCCCGGGGGCGGGGGCGGGGGTGTCCCTGGGAAGCCACCCTCACAGTTCGTGTATGTCTTCACCACACACCTGGCCAACACGTAAGTGCCCTCAAGGGAAGCCAAGTCTGCTTTGTCTCCAGGGGTCCAGGAGTGAGCACAGCTCCTCTGGCTGGGGCCTAAAGTCAGTGCATGCAGCAGGGCAGGGCCGGGTGAGGACAGGGCTGGCTCCTACTGGCCCATCTTTCTGAGCTGTTTGTGCTCCAATCTTCTGGTGCAGGGCGGCAGAGGCAGTGCTCCAGGGCCGGGCGGACTCCATTCTGGCCTACCACCAGCAGAACGTGCCCCGGGCCAAGCTCGACCAGGTGAGTATGGTGCCCGGTTGGTGCCCTAGCAGGACACTCTGTGAACTGTGGGACTGGCTGGTGCAACTCCTTCCTGTCTCATGCTCTGCTTTGTCCTCCCACAGGCCCCCAAAGTGCCACCCACCCCAGAACCGTTACCCCTGAGCACACCGTCAGCAAACACCCCACAATCACAGCCACCTCCACTGCCACCACCACCACCACCTTCTGGCAGTGCCCCTCCTGCTCTGCCACAGGAAGGACCCCCTGAGGACACCACTCAGGACCTGACACCCAACTCGGTGGGAGCTGCCAGCACTGGTGGTGGGACTGGGGGCACCCACCCTAACACCCCCACAGCTGCCACCAACAACAACCCTCTGCCTCCTGGAGGAGACCCAAACAGTGTCCCTGGTGCTGCCCTACTTGGGGAAGCCAACCCCTCAGGAAATGGGCAGCGAAGTCTGGTGGGCTCTGAGGGCCTGTCCAAGGAGCAGCTGGAACATCGGGAACGGTCCCTCCAGACCCTGCGAGACATTGAGCGGCTTTTGCTCCGCAGTGGAGAGACTGAGCCTTTTCTCAAGGGGCCCCCAGGAGGTACAGGTGAAGGTGGGCCACCAACACAAGTGCCGCCTGCCCCCCAGCAGCCACCCACGGCCCCACCCAGTGGACTAAAGAAGTATGAGGAACCTTTGCAGTCCATGATTTCGCAGACCCAGAACTTGGGGGGCCCTCCGCTGGAACATGAAGTGCCTGCGCACCCCCCTGGTGGAGACATGGGGCAGCAAATGAACATGATGATGCAGAGATTAGGTCAGGACAGCCTGACACCAGAGCAAGTGGCTTGGCGCAAATTACAGGAAGAGTACTACGAGGAGAAACGGCGGAAGGAGGAACAGATTGGGCTGCACGGGGGGCGCCCTCTGCAGGACATGATGGGAATGGGAGGCATGATGGTGAGGGGGCCTCCGCCTCCCTACCACAGCAAACCTGGGGATCAGTGGCCATCTGCAATGGGCACTCAGCTGCGGGGGCCCATGGATGTCCAGGACCCCATGCAGCTCCGGGGTGGCCCTCCTTTCCCGGGCCCCCGTTTCCCAGGCAACCAGATGCAACGGGTACCTGGGTTTGGGGGCATGCAGAGTATGCCAATGGAGGTGCCCATGAATGCCATGCAGAGGCCTGTGAGGCCGGGAATGGGCTGGACCGAAGACCTGCCCCCCATGGGGGGACCTGGCAATTTTGCCCAGAACACTGTGCCCTACCCCGGCGGGCAGGGTGAGGTGGAGCGGTTCATGACACCACGGGTTCGAGAGGAGCTACTGAGGCACCAGCTGCTGGAGAAGAGGTCGATGGGCATGCAGCGCCCCCTGGGCATGGCCGGTAGTGGCATGGGGCAGGGCATGGAGATGGAGCGAATGATGCAAGCACATCGACAGATGGATCCAGCCATGTTCCCCGGGCAGATGACTGGTGGCGAAGGCCTGGCGGGCACACCCATGGGTATGGAGTTTGGTGGAGGCCGGGGTCTCCTGAGTCCCCCCATGGGGCAGTCTGGACTGAGGGAGGTGGACCCACCTATGGGGCCAGGCAACCTCAACATGAACATGAATGTGAACATGAACATGAACATGAACCTGAATGTGCAGATGACCCCGCAGCAGCAGATGCTAATGTCCCAGAAGATGCGGGGCCCCGGGGACATGATGGGTCCCCAGGGCCTCAGTCCCGAGGAGATGGCCCGAGTTCGAGCCCAGAATGGCAGTGGCATGATGGGAGGCCCCCAGAAGATGCTTATGCCTTCACAATTTCCCAACCAGGGCCAGCAAGGATTCTCTGGAAGCCAGGGACCCTACCAAGCCATGCCCCAGGACATGGGCAGTACCCAAGACATGTTCAGCCCTGACCAGAGCTCGGTGTCCATAGGCAATGTGGGTACCACCCGGCTCAGCCACATGCCTCTGCCCGCTGCGTCTAATCCTCCTCCTGGGTCCATGCATTCAGCTCCCAACCGAGGGCTGGGCAGGCGGCCTTCAGACCTCACCATCAGTATTAATCAAATGGGCTCACCAGGCATGGGACACCTGAAGTCGCCCACCCTCAGCCAGGTGCACTCACCACTGGTCACCTCACCCTCTGCCAATCTCAAGTCCCCCCAGACTCCCTCACAGATGGTGCCCTTGCCTTCTGCCAACCCACCGGGGCCTCTCAAGTCACCCCAGGTCCTCAGCTCCTCTCTCAGTGTCCGTTCGCCCACTGACTCACCTAGCAGGCTCAAGTCTCCCTCCATGGCGGTGCCTTCTCCAGGCTGGGTGGCCTCACCCAAGACAGCCATGCCCAGCCCTGGGGTCCCCCAGAACAAGCAGCCGCCTCTCAACATGAACTCTTCCACCACCCTGGGCAACATGGAACAGGGTGAGTCAACTGGGCTGGCCAAGTGGGTGTTGGACTCTCTGGTATTGAGAGAGTCTAAGGTGGGTATGTACCTGTTGGGGCAGGAGAGTGAGTGCCAGGGGCCAGAGGTGGCTGGCTCTGCCTGAGGGGCAGCTGCTGGTAGCCATGTGGCTGTTCTCTGGGAGCATGATGTTAATCTCCCAGGCATGTGAGGGGGTCTTACTTGGGATCCCCTTACTTCCCAGAGTCCCAAGGTTACAAGACTGCTTGAGGCCAGGTGGTATGTAGTGATAATGGGGGGCCTGTATTTAGTGGGAATAGAATGTGCCTGGAGGGGTCAGGTCTGCTGGAGGTATAAGGAGCTGACCTCTTCCTTAACCTCCACTATGAACAGCCAAATTCATCTTCCCCTCCCCAGTCACCCCTGCTCTCTTTCTGTCTCCCCACTTCTGTAGGTGCTCTCCCGCCTAGCGGCCCCCGGAGCAACTCCTCCGCGCCTCCCGCCAACCCTCCCAGCGGCCTCATGAACCCCAGTCTACCATTCACTTCCTCCCCAGACCCCACGCCTTCCCAGAATCCCCTGTCACTGATGATGTCCCAGATGTCCAAGTATGCCATGCCCAGCTCTACCCCGCTCTACCACAATGCCATCAAGACCATCGCCACCTCAGACGACGAGCTGCTGCCCGACCGGCCCCTGCTGCCCCCGCCACCACCACCACAGGGCTCCGGGCCAGGTGCGAGGCCAGGAAGGGGGCCCCAGGGAGATGAGCTGATGTGGACACTGGGAGTGGGAAGAACTGGGTGTGGCCAGTAGTCACCCCCTGTGGTCAGGCCAGCTTTGGGAGTGAAGCCCAGTGACACTATCCCCACTGCCACCAGAATTTCATGACAGCAAGCCCAAAGAACTTAGGTCTTGGCTGTTAGTTGAAATGCCTCAAGTCCCTTCCAGGAGCCAGGAAAGGCCAGTGTGGTGAAAACCCTCGCCCCTGGCACCCACCCAGCTTTGGGTGGGGAAGGACCCTCCCCAAGTTATGCACATATGCTATTTGCTATTCTTAACCCTCTTTTTCCTCATTTCCTCTAGGGATCAGCAACAACCAGCCCAACCAGATGCACCTGAACTCAGCTGCTGCCCAGAGCCCCATGGGCATGAACCTGCCAGGCCAGCAGCCCCTGTCCCATGAGCCCCCGCCCACCATGTTGCCCTCCCCTACCCCTCTAGGCTCCAACATTCCACTGCACCCCAACGCGCAGGGGACAGGAGGCCCCCCACAAAACTCAATGATGATGGCTCCGGGGGGCCCAGACTCCCTGAATGCCCCTTGCGGCCCTGTGCCCAGCTCCTCGCAGCTGATGCCCTTTCCCCCTCGGCTGCAGCAGCCCCATGGTGCCATGGCTCCTAGTGGGGGTGGGGGCGGGGGGCCTGGCCTGCAGCAGCATTACCCCTCAGGCATGCCCCTGCCTCCCGAGGACCTGTCCACCCAGCCACCAGGCCCCCTGCCCCCCCAACAACACTTGATGGGCAAAGGCATGGCTGGGCGCATGGGTGATGCCTACCCACCAGGCGTGCTCCCTGGGGTGGCGTCCGTGCTGAATGACCCCGAGCTGAGTGAGGTGATCCGGCCTACCCCGACTGGGATCCCCGAGTTCGACCTGTCGAGGATCATTCCCTCCGAAAAACCAAGCAGCACCCTCCAGTACTTCCCCAAGAGTGAGAACCAAGCCCCCAAGGCCCAGCCCCCCAATCTGCATCTCATGAACTTGCAGAACATGATGGCGGAGCAGACGCCCTCACGGCCCCCCAACCTCCAGGGCCAGCAGGGCATCCAGCGGGGGCTCAACATGCCCATGTGCCACCCCGGACAGATGTCCTTGCTGGGAAGGACAGGTGTGCCCCCACAACAGGGCATGGTGCCCCACGGCCTGCACCCGGGGGTCATGTCCCCTCCACAAGGCCTCATGACCCAGCAGAATTTCATGCTGATGAAGCAGCGCGGCGTGGGGGGCGAGGTGTACAGCCAGCCCCCCCACGTGCTTTCCCCACAGGGCCCCTTGATGGGTCCACCGCCCCAGCAGAACCTCATGGTGCCCCATCCCCTGCGGCAGCGCAGTGTGTCTCTGGACAGCCAGATGGGCTACCTTCCGGCCCCCGGCGGTATGGCCAACCTACCCTTCTAGCAGTCCCTGGAAAAGCTGCAGCCAGGGGCAATATTTACAAATATGAGAAGCTTGACACAGTTTCTTTCCCTCCAGTGTTGGATGGCCTGGGCTGAGGGGTGGGGTGGTGTGGGTGGGAGGGGGCTTGTGTGGGGAGTGGCATTTGTGGAAACCAGACATACTGGCAGCTTAGGGGGAAGTGGCAGTGTGGGTGGGGGAGGGTGGCAGATTTTGGATTGGGGTTCCATTTTGGCCACCAGGACTGCCCTCTCTCCCACTCATCCTAGTTCCTATGGCGCCTCTATTTCCCCTTTGTTGTACCGACCTCCTTCAGCTTTGCTTTCGAAGTCCTGTTGCTTTTGGGGAAGAGGGAGGGCAGGAGAGGTCTCTGTCTCCTCTCTCCCCTCCTCTCCTCATCCTTTGAGCTCCGCTTCCCTTCTCCTCTTGGTTCTCTGCCATCACTTGCTTTTCCTTGTGTCTTTTCCTGCCTCATTTCCTCTCCCTGCTGATGTGTGGCTGACCTCCTCTCCTACCCCTCCCTGCAGGCGGCTGGCCAGGTGGGCAGGTGCCAGCCGGAGCTGTAAATAGAGCGCTGCGCTTTTGTGCCAGTTTGTGCGTGTGCTGTATTTCTGTGTTTTGATAGAAGTCACACAAAAAGGATAAAAGAAACCCTCTCCCCAGTACCCCCCAACCCTGTCTTCAAACTATGGCCCCTGCCATTCCCCTGGACCCAGGGACATGCTGTCCCACACACCTCTCCACTGTTGTAGTTTCTCTGGGTTAATAAAGGGTACCATTGCTGTCCCCTGCCCGAGTGGTAAAATGACATCCATGCCCCACACCTAAATTGAGATCAGACCACCCATAGGCTTCCACCTGGTGAGCCCAGCAGGACTGAGACCCCAGGATAGCAGCCTGTCTGCTGCTAAGTGGTAATTCAGGGAGCACATGTGTGTGCTCCACATGATTACATGGAGCCCTGGCTTCCCAATTGTGGGCATCTGGGGGTCCCCTGTTGCTGCTACATCTTAGCCAGAACTTGAAGTCTTTTGTCTCCAGTCTGGGAAGAAGACAAGGAGGAAGAGGAGGTGGCTATATGGCCCCTTGGGGGCAGCCATGGAGGGGGTGGCATGGTGCCACTGACCCTGTGGTGGCCCTGATGGTCCTACGCCTGTTGTTGTAGCCCTGGTTCAGGTAAACCACCAGGCTCCTGGCTCATCCAGAGT
This sequence comes from Chrysochloris asiatica, assembly GCF_000296735.1. Classification (NCBI taxonomy): domain Eukaryota; kingdom Metazoa; phylum Chordata; class Mammalia; order Afrosoricida; family Chrysochloridae; genus Chrysochloris; species Chrysochloris asiatica. The sequence continues at coordinate 31,637,811 of NW_006408526.1, read as the reverse complement.
CTGCCATCTACTTACAGAAGGAGGAAGAAGAGGGTTTGACTGAATCAGTCTGTATCCCCCTCTCCCCAGCCTCCACCCCGTGGATGTAATTGGGGAAGTTTTGGAGGGGGGCAGGGAAGCTTCCCACTGTCTAGCAAGGTCCCTGTGCCTAGGGTTCAGGGCATGTTCCTGATCCATCTGCCCAGCCAGGCTCAGCCACTGCCTCCCCCTCAGCTCTCTGTTCTTCCCAGAAAAGCTCCCCGCCACCTCTGGTGAGAGCTGAAGCCATACACAACTGGGTGTTTTGTGCCCCTTGGCCCCAGGAGATAAAGACTTCTCCTTTTCTCACTTCCTTTCCTGCCTTGCGAGGTGGTGGGGCAGTTCCCTGGCTGAGGCCACAGGCTACTTCTAGATAGGGTGTCTTCTGTCATGGCCTTGTCTCTAGCCTTCTTGACGTGCAGGGCCTTGTCTTGCGTTGGCAGCTGTAACAAAGGGAATTGCCCCATGTTCCCCGCGTCTGGTGCTGTCCTCAGTCCACTGTCAGGTCACGTTCTTCCGGGCTGGCTGCAGGTTCCTGCCTTCCCCAGCACCTTCTGGGGGCCAGGCCCAGGCTCTCTATCCTGCCAGGCACCTTGCCTGCTTTGCCTCAACCTGGGGCCCGTGCCCATGACTAACCCCCACCCCTGATCTGAGACTACCCATACTGCCTGACTCTTAAGTGTTTTCCTGCCTTGAGGAGAGGGGTCAGACCGCAAAGGGCCCATGTCCTCCCAGCCCCTTTCTACCACTTCTACCAGACTAGCTTTCCAAGGTGAACTCCACAGGCCAGCCTACTCCCTTCATTCATGGCCATACCCTCAGCCATTTTGTACCATTATATAAATATATATATATATATATAAATATATAAATACAATATGTGAAGACATCTTCTCGGTTTTTATTTTGAAACAATTTTTAGGCTTGTTCCGGGGGTCTCTGTGCTGCCTGTACTGTATTGACCTGTTTTATAGGTGCCTTTTTATTAAAAAGAGAAAATTAAAAAATCCAACCTCTTGTCTTTTTGCTTCTGTGTCTGCCTCCTACAGCCTGGCTGTGGGATGCTAGGAGGAAAAGGGTGTGGGGGCCCCCAGGGCTTCCCAATGTCTGTAGTGAAGCCACAGTCCCTGGCTCCTGTGGGGGCCACCCCAGGGAACTTTGCCAATTGACTTGAGCAGGACTGGGCAACCCAGATGTGTCCCTGACTTGAAGCCCCTCACCACTACAGATTTGAAGCTGGGAGGAGGGAGGGATTGCCCAGAACTGGCCCACAGAAGCGAAGCGGCTTCCTGTGGTTCCATCTGAGTAGTATCCTCTCAGGGCAGGGCTTCCTCAGGGACCTGGGGACTTCCCTGTCCAGGTCTTCACTCAACTCACACTGCCCTCCCTAAGGCAGTGAGACCCAGCCGAGACTGAACTCTGGGCTTGCCCTGCAGGTAGGGGGCGGATGAAGTGACTCCCTGAGACCCCCTCTAGCCCCTAGCTCTTTTGGCTCCTTTCACGTCAGGAGTCTGCATCTCCGTTCTGCCTTTTGGCCACATGCTCCCTCTGCTGTAGTCTGAGACTGCTCTAGGAGTCTCCATTGCCCCTCTAGCCTGTGGAAAGGGGGTCAGGAAGTCTTCCTATCTCCACCTCCTCTCTGAGCAGAGGAAATAGCTGGATTCCATTTATATTTGTCCTTCTTTGGGACTGGGTAAGGTAATCTTCATTCCCTCATTGGGTCTTTCTGGCCCCTGGACACTGGCTGTATCTCTGAGAGCAGCTGGAACCTTCCCTAAACCTGCAGACCTGCTGGGCCCATGCGCCTGGCCCAGCACTGGCTGGTGTGGTCAGTCAGGGGCAGCTATCTGAATGGAATCAGTCCCAATTTCCTGCTTGGTCAGATGGCTGCAGCACAGGAGCCTGGCAAAATGCTCATTAGGGCCTGAGATCCTGTCAGGGCCATGCTCCCTTGTCAGCTTACCTTACCTCAGCCCCAACCTCCACCCATCCCCTGGTGCTCAACCTTTCTTGGCTTCATTCTGCAGATGGGATAGGAGAAGAGGTGGAGAGCTCTGGAGGTCAGAAGTCCATAGATGGTAGAATTTGTTCTGGGAGAGGACTGATGTTCCCTGTTGGCCCGGGCAGAAGGAAATGTTTCCTAAGATTTGGATAGTTAGGATGAGAGAAGGTGATGGGCACAGGGTAGCCTTTGCTTGCCTTCGGGCTACTTCCCCCTCTCTGGGCTCTAGCTTAGCCAGGGGCTGAGAGAAGAGCTGGCAGGGATGTTCTAGCAAGAGAGGTGGGCTCATCCAAGTCCCCAATATGAAGATGCTGGTCAAAGTGAGCTCTTAGGAATCCAACTCTTATTGAAAGAATCCAACTTTCTTGTTGAAAGGGATTCCAGAGTCCCTGTATCTCCTGCAAGGAAAGCAAATACAAAAGGACCTAGAAGGTGGTGAGGGATGTGGCATTCTCTGACTCAGAGAGACTGCTCTTGCGCCAATTTGGAAAAAGCTGGCAAAGAGACGCGGGGCCGGCACAGCCCAGCTTGGTGAGAAGCCGAGACAGGTCACTACGGAACTTGACACCCGCGAAAGTGTAGAGCACGGGGTTGAGGCAGCAGTGGGCCAGGCCCAGGAACTCGCTTACTGTGATGGCCACAGAGAGATAGCCATTCAGTTCGCACCAATTGTCCATGGCCTTCAGCCTCACCAGGGTGTCCAGGAAAATGATGATGTGGTAGGGAGACCAGCAGAGAAAGAAGACGCTTGTCACCAGAATGGCTACCCTGACTGCCTTCTGCCGCTGAGGGCGCCGTTGTGCCTGGCACAGCTTGTGCACCACTCCCACGTAGCACCAGCACATCACCAGCATTGGCAGTAGGAACCCACCGACGTGATAGAGGAAGCGGGAGGTGAACCAGGCATTGCTCTCTGCTTGGTTCTCTTGGGAGAAGATGCAACGTGGCAGGGAATTGTTGTGATGGTGTTGGCTGACCTTGGCGAAAAGAAGCTCTGGCAAGGCAAAGATGAAGCCCGCCAGCCAGATGGTGGCACAGGTGATGTGAATGGAGAGGAGGCGACGGTGACGGTAGGTGTGGACAGCATGAACAATGGCCAGGTAGCGGTCTACAGCAATGCAGGCTAGGAGCAGGCTGCTGCAGTAGAAGTTGACTTTGTGCAGCGCTATCACAGTTTTGCAGAGGAAGGTGCCCAGGATCCAGCCTATGGAGCCCTCAGCCACAGCAAAGGGCAGGATGAAGACTAGGAGGAGGTCAGTCACTGCCAGGTGGAATAGGAAGGTTTCCGTGGAGCTGCGTGTGTGCCGGTGACGCTCCAGAATCACCAGCACCACAATGTTGCCCATCATGCCCAGCAGGAAGATGAAGCCGTAAGCCACCGGCATAAACGTGGCCTTGAAGGAGGCCAGTAGGGGCCCTTCAACGGTGGAGCATAAGTGGTTTTCCTTCGGGGACATCGTGCTGTCACTGTAGTTGCCATAATCCTTGTACTGCAAGGACAGGGGAGACAGGAGGGTGAGAACTGAGAATTCGGTCTTTATTCTCCAAGAGGAAAACGGACCCCTTATTTCTTCTTTTTCCTATCTTTCCTTTCCTCTACCCCCAGGATAACTGCTTTTTGTCCCTTTACTTGTGCCACTGGCCAAATCCCAGTTTTCCTTGGTGTGTCTTTGGACAAAACACTTGGCTCCTTCTAACTTCAGACATCTATAAACCAAACCAGTTGTCACTGAGCGGGCTTGGACTCATGGAGAATCTATGTGTGTCAGAGTAGAACTGTGCTCCACTGGGTTTTCAATGGCTGATTTTTTTTGGAAGTAGATCACCAGGCCTTTCTTACAAGGCACTGCTGGGTGGACTCAAACCTCCAATCTTTTGGTTAGCAGCTAAATGTCTGAACCATCTAGGGACTCCTTCTGATTGGTTGTTGTTGTCATTGTTAAGTGCTGGTGAGTTGGTTCTAATGCATAGCGACCCTGTATAGATAGGGTTAATTTCTTACAACCCAACCCAACCCAACCCAACGAACCCACTGCTATTGAGTTGATTCTGACTCATAGTGACCCTGTAGGTCAGGATGGAACTGCTCCCTAGGGCTTCCAAGACTAAATCTTTGTGGGAACCGACAGCCTCTTGTTTCTCCCACAGAGTGGCTGGTGGGTTTGAACTACCAACCTTGCAGTTAGCAGTCCAACATTTAACACACTATACCACCAGGGCTCCTTAATTCTTTACAAGGTAGTATAATATGAAAGGAGATATGTGCATGGTGTGGATGTAGTTTGTAAACTCTGTTATTTTGTGTGTCTATGTATATGGGAGGCTGTAGGCCCAGGGTCTGAAATCAGGGCTTCAATTCTGAGGTAGGATCTGGGTGGGAGGAGATGTCATCTCTTCTGATTCTGAATAGTGGGCACTGAAGCCTGGATCCTATTGGGGGTAGGGAGACTACCGGGGCTTACTGGTTTCCTCTCTACTTGTCTCTATTCCTGACTGGTCGTTATGATTGTAATTGTGACAATACAATTACTGAGGATGCCGGGCCTTCTGCTAGGTGATTCTTGGGTCTTTTTCATTTAGTCTGTATAAGAAACTCAAGGTATATAATACTATTCCTGTCTTACAGAGGCCAAGAGCCTAGAGTTGTTAAATTTCAGGTTTGTCTACCTCTAGAGCCAATATTTCCTCCACTGAGCAGCCCTGCCTGGACTTCCCCCCCCAAGGGTGACTAGGGAAATCAATAGATAAACTGCTCTCTGCTACTTGCCATCACTAATAAACCCGCTTCCTGCTCTCAGTCCACAGCAAGGAGAGCTTCAGAAGAGAAAAATCCAGAGGCAGAGAGAGACAGCAGGAAGAGAGTGGACCCAGGGAGACCTGGGCTCAGGGCTGAGGTAAGCAGCCTGTTCCAAGTGGAGGGGGCGTGCCTGCTACATCTCTGGAAGTCCCCTCCTCCTTAACTTCCACTCCCCCAACTCCCCCTCTTCAGCACTCAGGTTGTTTACCCAGCTAACCACAAAGGAAGACAAGGTGCCTGTTTTCATACCTTTCACTCACAGCTGTTCCGCTGCACCTGCTCCCCCCACAGCTCTGTTCTTCCCACCCCTCCCTAGCCAGTCCCCTCCCACAGCAATTCAAATCCAATTATAGCTAACTGATGTGAGCTGGTGTGACACTGTGGATTAGCACTGGACTGTGAACCACAAGGTCGGCAGTTCAAACCCACCAGCTGCTCCTCAGAAACTCTGTACAGGGTGACTATGAATCAGAACCAATTCTATGGCACTTAACAACAATAACATAAATTATGAACTCCAGGAGGATGAGGATGGGATCTGGTATTTTCCCCCAGGTGGTCTTGTGGGGCTGCTTGTGGCGAACCTAAGCAGGGGGTGATTGTACTAGTTACCAAAAGGACTTGCTTGCCATCCAGGGGTCCTGGTGGGGGATCTGTTAGTGAAATGGCAGAGCCATCTGCAACCCCTGCCCAGTGCCCCTCTGCCTCTTGCACCCTAATGCTCAGCTTACGCTCTCTCCACGGTTCCGTTGCTGCCACCTTAACTCCACTCCTGTCTATTTCCTACGTGGAGGACAGGGGAGCCTTCCCATCCTCCCACCAGTGTCCAATTTAAAGTCCTTCACTGTCTCTCTGCCACCTATAGACAGTGGTTTTCTTTTTCTTTTTATCTTCTTCAATTTCACATTTACTTGCACAGTCAATTATAGGGAAAAGTCATGTTTATCATAAAAGCTCATCAAAAGAAGACTGGAATAAGTCTGCCTTAGTGAAGTCACCAAAAGGTCGGTGGTTCAAGGTCACCAGGGGCTCCTTGGAACCGACTTGACGGCACTTAACAACAACAACAAACAAGTGCATTCATACAACAGAATACAGTGGCATGCTCCAAATGCAACAGGGCTTATCCACATGTTCTCTTAGGGAAAAATGTTGAAAACATATTGCTAGATTTCAGAAAACCAGTTGCAAAGTATTGCAGGGAGCATGACCCTATTGACTTTCTTTAAAGTGTATCCACAATTGTGTGTGTATCACAGGGGGTTCCTGGGACAGAGAGGGGTTAGGGGAAGCTCCAGGCTCTCATCTTGCCTTTAAACCAGGATTCTCTACTTTTTTGTCTCATGTATTGTTTCACACATATGTTTTGTTTGGAAAAATGGCTTTACATCTGAAAAAATCTTTTGAAGACTATAGACCTGCAGGATGAGGTTTAAACTTTGTAAAAGAACCTTCTACTTACTTGCTTTAGGAACATTGTCCTCCAAGTACATCACTCTATCGGCTACTAACCTCAGCACCCCATCATTCCTGGCTCTGAAACTATTCAATTTCTTCCTTTTCCTAGACAGACCATTCTTCCTAAGTTTGTCTACTTAGTTCCTACTCTTCAGTCTAGGTCCAACTCCATGCCTACCTCCTTCATAGCCCTTTCCACTTGGAATGACATTCTCTCTTTTCAAAACACTATCAAACCTACTGGCATCAAGTCAATTCTGACTCATAACAACCCTAGGCTTTCCTTGGCTATAAATCTTCATGGGAGAAGACAGCCTCATCTCTTTCTTGCAGAATGACTGGGGTTTACCAGTACAACTATCGAGTTTGTGGCGTAGCATAGTGTAGTGGTTATGAATTGGGCTGTGAAACGCAAGGTCAGCAGTTCAAAACTACCAGTTGTTTCGTGGGAGAAAGATGAAGCATTCGGCTCCTGTAATGATTTATAGCTTCGGAAACCTTGTACAGGGTCGCTATGAGTCGGAACCAACTCCACGGCACATAGCCACCAGCCACCAGCCACCACCGACTCTGTGGTTAACAGCCCAATGTACAACCTACGACACCACCTCAACTCTTTCAAAACATTGTTGTTGTTGTCGTTAAGTGCTGTGGAGTCAGTTCTGACCTATAGTGACCCTGTATAGGGTTTCCGAGGCACAGTTGGTGAGCTTGAACCACCAACCTTGTGGTTCAAACCGACTTTGCAGTCCAGTGCATTAACCTACAACACCACACCAGCACTCAGGACTGGGACATCCATTTCCTCACTAAGGGGTGAGCTCTTGGACTCAGGCCTTTTTTGTTCCCCTCACAATGCCACGTGTTTTACACATAACAGACATGCAACAGATGCTTGTGGAAATGCTATGGAAGAAGCTTTCACGAGAGGGCCAGGAATTCTTTCTGTACCTCAGAAGGTCTCAGACACTCCTAGGTGTCTTTCAATTCCAGCCTCCTCCTCATCCCCCTGATTGCCTCGAACCTACTCTTGGGTTCTCTCTTGGGATTGGAAGCTATTCTCAATATTGTCATTGAACACAACCATTGGACTCATCTTGGAATTCAGAAAGAATTAAAGGGGGAGGATAGTGGGGTTAGAAGTCTGTACTAAGAGTAAAGCAATTCAGGCTGAGAGAAAATATCAGGTTACTATGCCAGCCCCTCCTCTGACCCCTGTCCCCAGAGCTTACACGGTTTCCTAACTAGACTCCTGGCTCCATGCTCATCTTCATTCTGGTCAACAGGTTAGTTAGTAGGGCTGTATTCTACCTTCCTCAGCAGGGTGTCCCACTGCTCAGTGCTGGGGTTAGAGCCCACAAACCTGGCTGACTCAGAAGGCCTTTTATGAGAATTCCTCAAGTCCTTGTTCCTTAACACATCCAGGCTGATTTGCTTATTTTTCACTTAAAGTCAGCATTGTGGGACATCTCCCTAGAGACCTCATCTCATGAGAACCCAGAGGAAGGTTTGGAGGAGACAGTTTACTGCCCCTTCCTCCTTGCCAAGAGGTATTTGTTTGGTAAAGTTCTCAAGCAGAGATGGAAATATGGTGGGAAGCTGGTTCGTAGGGTGCTGAAAACTGGCAGCACATCTTAGCAGGAGGTGTCAAACAGAAGTTTTGGGGACTAGGGAGTGGTATGTGTTAAAGCCACTTCCCATATACAGGGGATCAGGCATCCCCACCCTGCTCCAAACCATGGAGAGAGCTAATAAAACAAGGCTGGCTTTGGCCTGGGAAAGTTGAGAAATCCGAAATTCTATAGCGTGAAAGGGAGTCCTCCAAGACTCACGCCCAGAGGCGCACAGTATGGGCAATAGGGATGACTAACTCAAGATCTTCATGCACATACAAGGAGACTTCAAGAAGTTTGTAGAAAAATGGATTGAAAGAATAATGGAATATTTCTATGAAGTCCCCTTGCATGCTCAGACAGCAACCCACACTCTGTACGTGCAGACTTGTGGTAAATGGGACCACACCAGCATATGGCACCTTGTGACCAACAAGCTACAAATAGGCCAGGGACTCCTGCCTCAAAAAGTCAAGGAAACCCAATAACCAGAATGAAGCTGAGCCTGAAGCCATTGCGTGAGCGCTGGGGAGAGGGCAGGAGGGGCAACTGGCATAGTGTGCTGGTATTAAGGGGCCAGGAGGGGAGGATGGGTGAAGAGATACTAAGTGGTCGAATCCACACAGGTTAATCTTCCCCTTCTGGTCTTTCCTTCTTTCCTTTCTTGGGAGTCACTTTAGGACCCAGGCCCCTCCCTGGATAATTAAGGGCTCCAAACCTGTCTGACTTCTCCTGATAGCAAAGTTGCCTCATTGGTCTGTACTTGGCCAGCATGAAACCAGGCAATGTTTGTGACTAGGATTCTATGCCAGGAGGTGTGTGTGTGTGGATGATGTTGTCTCTAGGGCATTCTGCAAGGATTTGTCTGAATCCCCTCCTCTTTGCACTCACAGCCGTGTCTTGACTGAGGATGTGGGTGAGGTCTGAGCACACTTTCAGACAATGCAGGTTTCTCTGTAGGTTGGAACTATGGGACCAAACTAACCCAATAAAACTACATGGGAAAATATAGAGACCCAGACTCCAGTTTCAAACATTGGCTGTCCAGGGGCAAAGGGAAGATCTGGCTTAACAACAGTTCATGAAAGGAAGACCCAGGAGTTTGTTGACTGCAAGTTTAAGATAATGTCAACAGGGTAATGTGGGTGTCAGAAGTACTAATGCTACTTCACGCTAGGTGAACAGAAACCTGTAGGTGTGCAACTGGGCGCCAGTCTAACTTAGATGGTCTGGGTAAAAACGACCAGTTTGCTAAGGGAAAACCCCACTCTGGGAGGAAGTTTTCAGATATTGGAAATATAGAGCCTCAGGAAGAGAAGAAGACTGAGTTGATGAAAGCTGCCTTCAAAGATTGGAACGAGTCCTCTGGGGCAAGATGGCAGAGAATGGACTTAACATATGAATTTATAGAGGGTAGATTAGGAGGAGTGGGTGCAATCTGGGTGTTGGGGGAGTGTTCTAGTCAAAGGAAAGGGCTTTCTAACAAGCAGATCTGTCCAACAATGGGACTAGGACCTTGGGAGGAAGGGGAATATCTGAGCCTAGGTATGTGGGGAAGAGATCCCTGCTCTCAAATGCCTCTTGCTCACAGCCTCTTAGATTCTGGTTCTCTGGCATGTCTTGCCAAGAGCTGAGCTGGTTCTCAGGATGACATGATCTTCCTGTAGGTCAGCACCCAGATGCTGATTACTTCTCTAGTCAGTCCTGCAGCCAGTGAATGCTCCAGCCCAAGGAGTGAGCAGGGCTACTTGCTGAGAGTATAGCTCAACCAGGCCAAAACCCAGGACTCCAGGGACTTGAGTGTTGTTGGCTGCAGGAGGCATCTGCACATAGATGCAGGTCATAACTCTAGTGATGGGAGGGCACGCAAGATCCATCTCCTTTTATGTCCCTGTCTGGCTATTTCCAGCCAAGTCAGGAGCTGAGAGTGGAGCAGTTCAAGGTGTCCCTCATTCCAGCTTTTAGTAGTCTGAGTTTGTGAGGGTCTGAAAGGATAAGACTGGCCAAAGGGGAAAGGTATAGATCTGTACCTCTTACCCCACTTTCCCTTACAGGTAAGGAGATTGGGGTAAGAGATAAATACTCCCTAAAGATCATCTGAGACTCTCACTTGCTACTTAACAACCCTTCCCCTGTCCACCATTCCCAGTTGTAAATCTTCCAGACTCCTCTACCATCTCTATTTAGGGGGTTTTGGCCAATAGGATCATAGTACTATTCTGGATGTCATTGTGTGGGGAGACTTTAAGCTACCCCAGATCTACACTGAATCTTTAGGTTTAAAGGGCTCCCCATGCGGCACTCTAAAATCGATTTGCACTTTAAGGACAGAGTCTCACAGTAGACATGCCTTGGAGCTATATACAGCAACCACTTGAAGTCAATTTCTTGGAGTAATACTGAATTCAGTATTATGTTCCATCATTTCTGAAAGAATACTCATGTGTCTTGATTTTCAGTTCCAAATTCATGGTTACTTTTATGTTATTCTGCCAGAGAAGTGGGATTAGCCACAATGTACATCCTCAAAAAAAAGATAAGAGTTCCAATGGGGATTCAGATTTGTCCCACAGTGACTCCCTCCCCAGGCTGGCCCTGAACCCTTCCCTTATGTCTAACCCCTCCAAGCCTCCTACACTCAGGGTCTCCTCCACTGGGGTTCTTCTGGGACTTTTGATCTAGTGGTGGTAGAGGGGATTCTCCCAACCCCCAAGGTAAAGCCCAGAGCCAGCCTGAACTGGTTTTGGTTCCTCTTTTTCACACCTCTTTGATGAAATGAGCTAGTGCATGTGAACAGGCATTGCAACTGTGATGCTCTGGACACACTTAGGTTGTGGTTTGTGGTGATCATCACTGGGTAGAGGTCAGGGGGATGCCAGAGTATTCTGAGGTTTTGACCATCCAGCAAGGCCTTGGTCCTTCCTGCTCTGTAACAGCTTTCCCTCTTGTCTGGTATATAGGGTGGGGCTAGAGGGATAGAGCATTGACTGGCTTCTTCAAGCCCTCAGCCAGGTTCTGTTAGGAAGAGCTCCATACTCTCAGCTCAAGGCTCCTGTAGACAAGGACTCCCTAGGTCTGCCTAGATCTGCCCTCTCAGCAGCATGGATCCTTGGCATGCCCACCCCAGGGACCTGGTTCTTTCTTATTCTGGTACAAGATTTTCTTGTCTTTGGAGCCTCTATTGTGTTTGGAGAATGGACATTTTAAGCAACTAGAGTTGATCTTAGAGAAGGAAGGTGTGACAGGTTGGCCAGCACTTGACTTATGGCCAAGAGCTCCCAGTTTATAACTCAACGTTGGGGTGTAGGTCCCAGGGCTCTAGGAAAATGAATCAGTGCTTATTTTGAATGAGGGCAGAGAGGGGAACAGAAAGCAAAAGGAGTAGAAGAAGCTACAATAACTTCAGAGAAAGATGGTGAGCTAAGGCCTTTACGGTAATACAAGTCACTAAACACTGAGAAGTTACTATGTGCAAAACTCTTCTGCCTACTTTGCCATTCATGAGCTAGACCATCTCGGGCCTCGGTGCTGTGAAGCCTATGGGGGAGCCCAACAAACTGCTGAAGACTTTGCTGTGATTGGGGTTGGGTGGGAGGAAAGAATCTGTGCTTCTGAGGAGCAACAGCCAGGAGAAGAGCCCCAGAGAATATGTGGCTCCAGGAGTCCTGGGTTCCTGGCTAGACCCTAATCGAAAGGTCCTGGCATGCTTGGATGCCTGGCTAAGGACCATGAATTTGAGGTAGGACATGAAGCACTTCCCCAGGGCCTTTTCCCTGAGCTGTAGATTTTCTTTGTGACATGGGCTGTGTCTTGCTTTCAGTCCCCCTGCTCCCTGTCCCCTGCCACCATTGGTCCCCAGTAGGTCATGTAGTGGAGTGAGCTCTGCAGTTAGAGGAAACCTTGAAATTTCACTGAAGCTAGGACTGTCTAGGTCTCGAGCTAGTTACTGTGATATACAACTGGGTCAGGGCTCATGTTCAATTCGAAGCTGTGGACACAGGAAGACACCCAGTAACCTATTTGGGTGAGGCTAGGGGCCAAGACTTGGGGGCCAGGCTGGGGCATGCTGCTTTGTAGGGGCAGTGGGGTTTCAGTCTGATGTGGGATATTGACCAGACTCTGTAATTAGACACAAGGCTGGCTTCACAGGTGTGAAACTTTTGCAGTCACACAGAGACTGGGGCTTAGAAGGGTCCCATGGGTTTTAGTTCTCTGCTACTGCAGTCTTGAAATTCTTAATAATTCTTGAATAAGGAAGGGCCCCTGAGATTTTTGGTTTGCATTGGTTCTCTCAAATTACGTAGTCAGTTCTGATTAGACTCATGGTTCTGACTCTACTTTAACTGGGGTCTGGATTTGAGAGACCAGACTGAAGGGTAATTGGTACTTCTCACCTTCTCCCCATGATTTACTTTTACTTCCAAGCAAGTGAAAGACAGTCTTTCCCAAGCAATTTTGGGAATACACGTGGTGGAGTTAGAGTTGGAGGGATCAGAAATATCTCAAGGTGACTTTAGGATCAGGACAGCTGATGGATACAGGAGAAAAGACAGTGGTAGGTCCTTCATGGTGTATCCCAGGATACAACTCAGAGAGATGTGCTTTTTCCAGAAATGATCTTGGCCATGGGGAAAGGGAGAAAAGTCTGTGAAGAAGTTTCCAAGACTCTTACAACTGATTCTCTACTGCCTGCAGTCAAGGAATCTCTGGGGGTGGGGGTGGGGGTGGGGGTGGGGGTGAGGGTCTCCGGTTGAGCTGTACCTCACACACATTAGTTAGGAGTCTGGTGACAACCAAGCCAACCTAACTGCTCTGTTTTACTGGAGAAACTTGGGAGGTCACTAGAGAGTAGTGCTGGGGATCATCTTCTTAGACTACCCAAGCAAACCCCTCCAAGAAGACCTTATCTCCACAGATTTCTACCCTTGGAGGGAGGACACCATGCTTTTGGACATTTTTAGAATTAATAGAATCAGAGGTTATCTCACCAACCTGGCACCTGCCTCCTGACTCCAGCCTTCTAGAGTCTTTCTCCTTTTGCTGTCCACATGGTTTCACAATTCCTCAATTTAGCGCAGAGCCATTGTTTAATATGAGGGGAGTTTTAAAAGTTTGTGGGAAAATGGAATGGAAAGATAATGGAATTTTTCCACGAATTTTTGGAAGTCCCTCTGTAGCTTCTAGTGATGATATTTTCTCTTTCTTGGCTAGACTGTGAGCTATTTGAAGGCAAGTCCCCCTTTTCCATATAACAAAGAATGTAATTTGTATTGATTGATCTATTATCAATGGTAACCTCTTGAGTTTAAGAAAACCTCTAAAGTACTTTCTTGTCTAGTCCCTTATTCCAACCCTAAGTGATAAGGAAAGGACCTCTGACTGAAGAATGCAGAGATAAAGTAACTTGTTTCTGGTCACACAGCAAGTTAGTGAAGGATACAGGACCAAAACCATATCTTCCAATCCCCCTCTAAAGAATGTCTATTAGGGACAATAATTCTTCTGCTTCCTTCATGGAGTGGGAAATAAGGTTCTAAAAGGCAGGTACCTGATGTGGTGCCTCAGGATAAGCACTCGATCTCAAAATCAGTTTGAACTTACAAGGTCAGCAGTTCAAACTCACCAGCTGCTCCTTGGAAACCCTATACAGGGTTGTTATGAGTTGGAACCGACTCGATGATACTTAACAACAACCACAACAATGGGCCTATCTAGACTCTACAAATCCACAAGAAATGGGGATGCCAAGGCTGTTCCCTCTCCCTTGGACCCTGGGCACAAGGTATTTAGAACACCAACAGGGTCTGGGTAAGCGGGAGCTGCCTGTCTGTACTCACCAGCTCTTCCAAGTTGTACTTCATGAATTCTATGTCCATGGTTAGAGGGTAGTTCATGGCTGTGGCTGTACATCAACAGACAGGCCACTGTCTGATATTGAGAGGCTCTCCAGCTGCTGCCTAAAGAGAGGTGGCAGCCTCCAGCTGCAAACTTAAACAAATGAGCCGGCGCCTTGTCTCCAGGGGAGGCGCAAGGCCGCTGTCTGCCTCACAACTCATCAATTTTTTTTTTCCACTGTGTCTTTTCTGTTTTTTGTAGAAAAAGGGAAAATCCCCACAGCATCAGTGCTAATCAAGCATTTCATCTTCTTTCTTGGCAACAATTGTATCAAGTGGTGCTTGTGACTAGTTTAAAGGCTGACCCTTACTTTTCTTCCTTGCTCTCTCTTCTCCCTCCCCCAGTTCCCATCTCAGCTTTCCAATAAAGGACTCACAACTTGTAACAGAAAATCACCACAAGAGTCAGCAGGGTCATGGGGTGGGGGGGAACTCCAGGTGGAAAGGGAATAGGGGAAAAGCCCTTCCAGGGACCTCACATCTGAGTCACCTTTAGAACTACATCTTTCTTGCTACTTCTCTGAAAACCTATACAGGGTTGCTATGAGTTGGAACTGACTTGACGGCACCTAACAACAACAACAAGGGTGACCAAACCATTCTAGTCTGACAGAAACAGACCCAGTTTGAAAACTTAAAGTCCTTTGTCCTGGATACCCCTCAGCCCTAGTCAAACCATGGGTGGTTGGTCACCCTACTTTAGTCCATACAGACACAAAGTCCCTTCCCTTTCTAGTTCAAGTTCAGAAAAGACAGGTTGGATTTTGCAAAGAGAATGACACTAATGTCACTTTGGAAGACAAAGATGGCATTACTCAAGGAGAGCACAAAACATAAACAGAGTCACAGAATCATTTTCTGACTCAAAAATAATGCTGTCCTAGTTACCAATGAACTTGGTTGGCACATAGATTGTGAATCACTTCAGGAACTATCCAGCTAGAGGAACTATAGAAATCATGAAGTCCAACTCCTGATTTTTATACAGGGGAAACCTGAGTCCAGGAGCCCACAGCTCAACAGTGGCAGAGTAAGGACTTGAGCACTGGTTTCCTTACGCATGTTCAGTGTTTTCCTGATGGCACAAGGCTACCACTCTTACAGATTCCCGCATCCCCCTTCCTTCAACTTGGTCCCTGTCTGAGGATTCCTTCATTTAAGAACTTCCTTTTGGGACAAATTTCCCCTCTTGGTTCTTTTTCCTGCAGAGTTCTGTCTGGCACCTGGAGCTGGTGCCATAAACAGCAGAGGGCATTTTCTGTCTTAGTCCACAATGTTGTAAAGACATGGCTGTACACAGAGGCACCTCTGCCCCTGTCGCCACTTTCCCCTTCTAGCCAAATAATGCCATTCTCTGGGCTTTTACCCCTGTGGTTGTTGTTGTTAAGTGCCATTGAGTTGCTTCCTACTTAAAGAGACCCCATATAGGATTTCCAAGGGGTCGTTGGTGAGTAGTCATCTTGTATGATCCTACCTCATAGTCATTGTGGTACCTTGAATTTACTTGACATGACTTTTCTATCCAATGTCTTCTTAATTTTCATCAAGTGATGAGTGGGACCATGCAAATAAGGTGTATAGGACCCTAAGGCTGGATTGATTAGTTTTGTCACCCAGCTAGATTTAAAAGGAGTCATCTCAGAAGCAGCAACAGACAATCACAGAGCCACCAAGAAGGAAGAGCATGAGATCCCTACATAGAAAAATGGTAATAGCAAGAGGCAATGGCAGGAGGAAGAGACGGCAGAGGCAGTGGCATGGAGAGACAGTGCAGCTTCAGGTTCTAAGCCCAAGGACTGAGGCAGAGGCCATAGGGCCACGTGGCTGAGAAGCCAAAGACAAGAGTGCAGCATGTCCCCAGTACGACAGACAAGAGGCATTCCTGATTGGAAAACTAGTACAGCCTGTGTTGGTTTTGATCCTGAATTGTGCCTTGTTCACTTCCCTAATAAACCCCATAATAATGAGTATTGTTATGAGTTCTGTGTGGCCATTGCAAAGGATTATTGGACCCAGATGTGAAGCAGAGAATGTTGTAGGAGAGATGGTTGGTGTCAAAATAGGATAAAGAAGATTGTAGGGCTAAAGAATGTAGAGTTGTAGGGTGTCTGACCTCTGATTCATAGGAATCAGCCTTGGGCTGATTTTGAGTTTGAATCTCTTTCCCCCTTGTGAAGCCAGGGGAAGTCAGACATGATTCCCACAAGGTTTTTCCAGTTATCTTCCTTTTTTTTGCCTCCTATACAACTTGTTTAAACCCTCCATGATAGATGTATCCTTCTTGGGTTTCAATATCTTGAGGAATAAGGCTTTTTCTGACTCTGATTCTATTATTGCAGTCTCTTTTTCTCTGAGTTCATTCATTGCCTAGTGTTATGGATTAAATTGTGTCCCCCCTCCAAATATATCAAATATATGTTGTGAATCCTAACCCTTGGTGCATATAATCCCACCTGAGGAGAGGGTTTTCTTTGTTATGTTAATGAGGTCATTATCGGTGTAGGGTGAATCATTTTTGAAATATAAAAGAAGCAGTTTAGAGACAGAACAAGGAAGCACAAATGGAGAAAAACTGATACCATGTGGATGCATTCTTAGTTTGTTAAATCCACCCACTTGTGCTATTTCTGTATGGCAGCACTAGAGGATGAAGACACTTTCAGAAGTTGCTTTCAAGAAGGAAGAATCCCAGGACATGGGGTCAGAGTTCCTTCCAAGCACTTCCAGTACTGACATCCTCTAGAAGGAAGCTGCCCCAATATTTCCTGTTTTCCAAGCTTTCTGTGCACTGCCCACCCTCCCAAACTCCTTGCAGTACCCTCCTCTGCTGCTGCCACCAATTCGTTGTCATATTTTACTACCTGAAGACACTGATTAAGAAAGAAAGCATTATATAGAGTCATGTTAGAATTGGAAGGGACTTGGGAAAGTAAGCGAATCCATCCTCATCATTTCCTCTTACCCCAACAAATGCAAGTTTCTTGTCACTGCATACTCATTTGATGACCATTCAGTATAGAACAAACATCACTAGGGATGGGAAACTTGCTCCTTTTAAGGGACCATGTTTCAATGTAGGATGACTTAATTATTAGAAATGTGTTCCTCATGTGGCATTAAAAAGAGGTCCTGACTCTGATTTCTGTCTACACTGTCTAACCTCATCCAATAAGCACCCTCCTAAAGGAAGTATTTAATTATTATAAACCTTCTCTTCTCTAAAATACACATTCCCAGTGTCTTCAACCATTCTTTTTTTTTATTTATTTAAGGTTTTTATTGTGGATTGAGTGAAAGTTTACAGGGCATATCATCAGTTTTATATTCAACAAATCATATACCTTGTTTCATTACAATGATTATAATCCCCTCCATGTACCATCAGTTAACAGTATTTCTCTCTATCCGCTTTAGCTTTTTAAAAAACAAACAAACA
>NW_006408526.1:31605805-31618689 GCF_000296735.1 Chrysochloris asiatica | reverse complement strand
TTGTGTGATTGTTCCTGTTCTGGAATGCCAATAATTCTTATGTTATTCCTCTTCATTTTATCCAACAAGAATCTTAGGCCTTCTTCAGATGTTTTTATCTTTTTTTGTGTTTGTTTGTCTATCTTAGTAGTGTTGAGAGATTTATCTTCTAGCTCACTAGTTCTGGCTTCTATCTCTTCAATTCTACTCCTTTGCCCTTTCAGTATATTGTCCATTTCTGATATGCTATTGTTAATCATTTGGACCTCTTTCAGTAGGTTTTGAATGGTTTCCAATGCTGTATTTATCTTATTTGATTGTTCCTGTAGCGCTTTCCTGACTTCTTCCTTATTTTTCTCAACTCCATTGTATAGTGTTTTGATACATTTTATAAGCATTTTTCTGAATTCCTTCGCCAGCATTTCCAAAGCCTGCCCATCTTCCAGTATGGAGTGTAGGTCTACTTCCCAGCTCATTTGCCTCAGTCACTTTATCTCGTTTCTGGACATGTGCAGATATGGTCATCTGCTTCTGTTTTTTTGAGCATATCAGGAGTTATCTGTGGTCTTAATACTTTGATGGTTATGTATTTTGGTATTTTTTATCTTTCTGATTGCCTCCAGGTAGATGTGATCAGGAAATGGGCTTCCCTTTTTACTCTTCTTCTTAAGAGATTTCAAGATGCCACTGTTGGTCGTTGTGACATAACTTAGGATTTAATTTTCAGCCTATTTCCTTTTTTATCTTCTTGTCCAGCTCCACAATCCCCACTCAGGCCTTTTTTCTAGTTATAAACTGTTCAGGGCCGGCTGTGGCCGTTTGGTTTTAATTGGAAACTGTCTCTTTAAATTTTGAGGAGATATGTGAGCATGTGTAGTAGAACCCTCTGAGGGTGGGGCTAAGGTATCCACTAGCTCAGGCACCCCTATAGACACCAGAATGGAGGTGCTCAGACAGCAAGGGACCAATGAACAGATACCAAAAGAAAAGAATGGCCACACCTTTATTTCTGCGGTTCTGCCAGGCGTCTATGGCCACTCCGATCCTTCCCCCTGCTTGGTCTCAGCCAAGATGGCGGCTCCTGGAGCAGCCGAGCGTCCCGGACTAGAAAGCAATGGATTTCTTGCTTCTGCCACAAATTCCCCTAGCGGTAAGCCTTCCAACCTTCTAAATATTCTTTCATATGTGGTTCAGAGTTCTGGGACCATCCCCTGAGCCTGCTTAGTCCTGTATTCTGTGTTGTTGCTGACAGAGCTCCTTTACTGCACTTCTACCTGATCCACCATTTTGTTTGTTCTCCCAATCATTCTTCAAAGGATTGAAGATCTCTTGTCAGCCTATTCTTTGACCTCTGGGTAATTTCTGGTTAATGAACTAGGACAAAATATAGGAAAATATTTATTTTCCTACTAAAGACTCCATACTTGTTAAGTGCTGTAGAGTAGGTTCTGACTCATAGCAGCCCTATGCAAGGTTTCTGAGGAGCAGCTGATAGGTTTGAATTGCCAACCTTGCAGTTTAAACTGACCTTACAATCCAGTACTTTGTCCTACAGTGCCTCACCAGGACTCCATACTTACATAGCTGCAACTAGAATAGTTTTCCATGTGGGTTCACATTCCCCTTGACAAAACATTTAACAGATTTCAACTTGACAGTTCTGGTCCATAATTTCTGCCTATAAATGGAAAATTTTGAAATCTGGGTTCCATCTCTGGGGTTATTCAAGTTCTGATAGAGAATATTGACAAGTCATAGCCAAAACAAAACCTTGCATCGTGCTTCTAGAGACCTGTTCTTGTCTTACTTATCTAGTGCTGTTATAACAGAAATACCATATATGGATGCTTTTAACAAACAAAAGTTTATTTTCTCAAGTTTAGGAAGCTTGAAGTCCAAACTCAGGCTGCCAGCTCTAAGAGGAGACTTTTTTTCTCTGTAGGCTCTGGGGAAAGATCTTTGTCTCCTTTCCTATGGGCCTGGCATTCCTTGGAGATCTCCGTGGGTCTTGGCATCAATCTTCCACTAGGTCTAGGAGGTTCTCAGCACAGGGACTCTAGGCCCAAAGGACACACTAAGCAAGTTGACACATATTTTTTGTAGCCAATTCAATCATGACATTCCACTTTTTGGCCTCCCCAAAATTCATGTACTTGCCACATGTAAAACACATTCACTCCATCATATCATCCCAAAAGCCTTAAATCTCAAATATTAATGAGACTTCAGGTATAGTTCATCTTGGGGGTAAAATTCCTCTTTAACTGTGATCCTGGAAATCTAGATTACAAGTTAACTGTTTCCATAGTATAATGGTAGAACAGATACAAGATAGACATTTCCTTTACAAATGGGAGAATTTGGAGGGAAAGTAGGGATAACAGACACCAAGTAAGTCCAAAACCCAGTGGAACAAACTAAATCCTCTATTCTACGAGATCATCTGGGCAATGAGCCCTCCCTTCAACCACACTCAGCACATCTCTTCATTGTTTCACCTTCCTCACTTGTACTCATCAAGCATGACCAGTCTGTCTGCTCACTGGCTCCTTTAACTTCCAATCCTGCATGGGTCTTCTTCTGATGGACACTAATTTTCTTGCCTCAGTGACTATGGGTGTTAGGCATACCCTCTGGATTCTTGGTGGAGATCTTCCTGCCCTGAGCTTCAGCTCCATCTTCCAAGTCCACAGGGTCAGCATTTCTGCTCCTAAGGCTTTGAACAGCACCATTCTCTTTGTCTATATGAGTGCCAACCCCATCGGCCCTAGTAAGACCCATTCTTCTGTCTCTTAGGCATGGCAGCCCTACCTCCACCCCAAGCTTTGGGTGATGGCTTTATCCCTACCTTAATGGCAGCCCCAAACTCGAATTGGTTGGTGAAGGCTTGACTCCTTGAAACCTTGGAGTCTGTGGTCCCACACTTTGAGATTGAGGCAGTTCTGCTTCTCTGTGTTCCTTTCAACAGTTCTGCTGATCTCCAAGTTTCTCTAGGGATGGTTGTTTTCTTTTCTTAGAGGACAACAGATGCAGCTCCTTTGACCTTTTTTATTTCTGTAAAACTCCAAGAGGCAGATAGTGTTCTTTCCTTTTATTCTCTGCCCATCTCAGTCTAAGCTTATGGATTTTCTACTGTAATGGTTGTTGTTGTTGTTAGGTGCTGTTGAGTTGGTATTGACTAACAGCAACACAACAAAGTGACACATTGCCTGGTTTTGTTCCAATCTCACAATTGTTCCTACTGTGCCAATCCATCTTGTTGGGGACCTTTCTCTGTTTTGCTGACTGTCCACTTTATCAAGCATGATATCCTCCTCCAGGGACTGGTCCCTTCTGATAATGTGTCCGAAGTATGAGCATTCTGGCTGTACTTCTTCTAATACAGATTTGTTTGTTCTTCTGGCAGTTCATGGCAACTTCAATATTCTCCTCCAACACCATAACTTGAATGCATCATTTTTTTTGTAGTCTTCTTTATTCGTTGTCCAATTTTCACATGTATATGAGGTTATTGAAAATACCATGGCTTGAATCAGGCTCACCTTAGTCCTCAAGCTGACATCTTCTCTGTTCAACACTTTAAAAAAGGTGTTGTGAAGCAGAATTGCCTAATGCAACAAGTCATTTGATTTCTTGACTGCTGTTTCCATGAGTGTTGATGGTTGATCAGAGCAAAATGAAGTCTTTGACAACTTCAATCTTTTCTCCATTTATATGCATGTTATTTATCGGTCCAGTGGTATCACATTGAGATGCAACCCATACCAAAGACTGGTCTTCCATCTTCATTAGTAAGTATTTTAAGTCCTCTTCATACTCAGCAAGCAAGGTTGCATCATCTGCATATCACAGGTTGTTAATGAGTCTTCTTCCAATCCTGATGCCATGTTTTTCTTCATATAATCTAGCTTCTTGGATTATTTGCTCATCATACAGATTGACTAAGTATGGTTAGATCCATCATTTATAGCATTAATCTCTTTAATAAAAGCTTGTGTAGCCACATCCTTGGCAAAAATTATAGGACATGTGTTCTTTGTACAATAGAATTTTCCAGATCTTTACGTTTTACTTTTTATTTTTCGTAGTCCTGGTGTGGTGCTGTGTATAAGCACTGGACTGAAAGGTGGATTTGAACTAGAAAGTTCACCAACAACTTCTTGGAAACCCTACACAGGGTCCCTAAGAGTCGGAACTGACTTGACAGCACTTAAAAACAACAATAACAGCATAGTTCATCTTTAAGTCCATCTCTTTCCTCTTGTGTTTTACTGTAACCAGCAAGGACAACTGGCACTACTCTTTTAAGATCTTGTTTAGAAATCATCTCCTCAGTCACATAATTAATCAAATTAATCACTTACAAGTTTTACCTTACACCAAACATCTAAACATAGTTCAGAAATGTTCTTTGCCACTGTGTAAAAAGCATTGTCCTTTCTCCATTGTCTGACCACATGTTCGTAATTTTCTTTTAAAGCCTCACCAGAAGCACATTTAGTGTCCATATTTCTAACACTATTTTGTTGGTGGAGCCATAAGTATCCTCTAAAACAATAGAGACCTTCCCCCTAGCTCTCCTTACTTCCTTCTGAGTCCTCACCAGAATTGTCTTTGACGTCCATAAATCTACCAAATGTCTCTGCAAGGAATTCTAGGATTTTACTATTAGATACTTTAAAACTCTTCCAGCCTCTACTCATTACCTAATTCCTAAACCACTTCCACATTTTAATTATTTGTTAGAGCAGAACCCCTACTTCTCGATACAAAATTCGGTTTCACTTATCTAGTGCTGCTATAACAAAAAAGTGCTGTTGAGTCAGTTCCAACTCATAGTGACCCTGTATAGGATTTCTGAGGCTATAAATCTTTACAGGAGCAGAAAACCTCATCTTTTTCCCACAGAGCAGCTGGTAGTTTCGAATTGCTGACCTTGTGGTTAGCAGCCCGACTCATAACCAACTAAGCTACCTTTCAACTATTCTGCTGAGCTTCTGCTCACTGGTCTAACAGAAATACAAGTGGTTTATTTCAAACAGAAGTTTATTCTCTCACAGTTTAGGAGGGCAGAGTAACAATTTGGGCACCAGCTCTAGGGAAAGCTTTTTCTATTGACTTTTGGGAAAGACCCTTGCCTCTATTCAACGATTGGAAGCCTAGTGTTCCTTGGAGCTCTCCATGTGTCTTGGCATAAATCTTCTGGGTCAGGAAGGTCTCGGTGCCAGGACTCTGCTCCTGACTTTTTTTTTTGGGGGGGGTGACAATCAGTTCTCTCCTCTCTGCCTGCTTCTCCTTTTATCTCTTTTTTCAAGGGTGTAACTTGAATAAAGGTGGTGACTTGAGTAAGTCATACCAGAGCCCTCTTATAAGGCTTTTACTCAACATATAACTCACCCTAATCCTGTCTCATTAAGATATGTTGTGGTTAGGTGCTGTCAAGGCAGTCCTAACTCACAGCGACCCTATGCATAACTGAATGAAACACTGCCCAGTCCTGCACCATCCTCACAATTAGCATGATGTCTGAGCCCATTGTTACTATCATTGTTCCAGTTTATGTCATTGGTGATCTCCCTCTTTTTCAATGACTCTTCACTTTACCAAGCATGCTGTCCTTCTCCAGGGACTGATCCCTCCTGACAACATGACAGACAAGGTCTCACCATCCTCACTTCCAAGAAGCATCCTGGCTTTACTTCTTCCAAGGTAGTTTTGTTGCTCTTTTGGCAGTCCATGGCACTTTCAACATTTGTTACCAACACAATTCAAATGCATTGATTCTTTGACAATCTTCCTTATTTATTGTCCAACTTTCACATGCATATGAGGCAATTTACTATGGCTTAGGTCAGGCACACTATAGTCCTCAAAGTGACATCTTTTGCAACAGATTTGTCTAATGTAATATGATATTTAACTTCTTGACTGCTGCTTCCATAAGTATAATTTAAAACATGGTGATGGTAGTAGTTGTGTGTCACTGAGTTTATTCTAACTCATAGAGGCTCTCTGTATAGGGTTTCTGAGGCTGTAAATCTTTACGGTAGCAGAAAGGCTCATCATTCTCCCAGGCAATGACTGTTAGATTTGAACTGCTGACCATGGTTAGCAGCCCAGTTTGTAATCCACTACACTACCAGGGCTCCTTGAACAGAGGTTAGAATTTATAACATATACAACCACACTATACTGGCAATCATAGACTAGACAAGTTGACACATATTTTGTGGGGATACAATTGAATCCATGATAGTTCTCAAAGCTCAGGGAAGATTTCATGGAAGAAGTAGGACATAAGCTGGACAGGGTACTTGGTAGAGGGCATGGGAGATGATGAGCACTGGATGAAAAAAAAGTGTGTGGAAGGAATTACATGGTCCCAGTACAATGTGGGCACTTACTATTTGGTGGGTGAGGTTATGGTACTGATGATGATGATAATGGGGGTGTGGGTAAGGAGAAGGCAAGAGGAGGTTGGAATGTGATGGGACAAGTAGGAATTGCTCTGGTGGTCTTCTCTCCTATTCTCTTTGCAGTTGTCCATTTCCCTTGATGTGTTGCAGTTCTGGAAGAGGGTTTACTGGGAAGCAGCAGGCTATGTTTACTCAGTCATCCCAAAAGCCATGATGGTATGAGACAATGAGATAGTCTATCTCCTTTCTCAGCAGCAACCAGGGCCTTATGAAGCAGAGCCCCCTGTGTCTGTTACCTGGACTGTTCTCCAATCTTTGGGCTTTCTGGCACTTGCTGTTATGTGGGTCCATTCAGAGATCTTGTTCTGTCTATCTAGATGCTGAGATATACACATTCCCAGGGACCTCTTATCTAACCACTGGCCTCTGATGGTCAACTCAGTTTACCTAAATGGATAAATACTTCCTGGCTATGAGTACTGCCTCTGGTAATTGTCTTCAAACCCAAAAGCCAGACTTACTCTCCAAGATTATTGTTGTTCTTGTTAGGTGCCGTTCAGTCCGTTCAGATTCATATGTACAACATAACAAAACATGATCCTCTGCCATGCTCACAATTGTTACTTTTGAGCCCATTGCTGCTGCCACTGTATCAATCCATCTCCTTGAGAGTCTTCTGGTTTTCCACTGAACCCTCCACTTTAGCAAGCAAGATGTGCTTCTACAGGATTGATCCCTTCTGATAGCATGTCTGACGTATACAAGATGAAGTCTTGCCATCCTGGTTTTAAGGAACATCTGGCTGTACTTATTCTAAGACAGATTTGTCTTCAAGGCAGAGGGGACAATACCTAGACTGTGATTCTTTGACTTTAAATATGAGATGGGACGTGTCCCACCTGCAGGTGACAGTCAGATGTAGAGACCCTACCAGATAAGACAGTTCAAATTTTATTTTTTTACATGAAATGAAACTTTTTTACATTTATGTTTTATTTTATTTTGCAACTTCTTTATATCACATCCCAATTCTTACTCCAAGGACAACTTAACTAAGGTTAGATTGTTTTCCAGGATTCTCATCAGAATGACCACTGGGAGCTCTGTCAAGAGTGGGTTGTGTCAGATTAAGGTGTAGATGGCTGCTTAGCATCAGTTCATATGGTGTTTTCTGTTATTACACCTTACAGCTCATGGATTATGTTAGCATTCCATTTCTTTAAGTTCTTGTTGTTGTCAGGTGCCATCGAGTCGGAACCAACTCATAGCGACCCCATGCACAGCAGAACGAAACAATGTCTGATCCTGGGCCAACCTCACTACTGCTGCCACACTTGAGTCCATCAATGATGCCACCTGGCCAATCCATCTCCTTGGGGGTCTTCCTCTTTTTCTCTGACCCTCCACCTTACCCAGCATGACATCCTTCTCCAGTGACTGTTCCCTCCAGACAATATGTCCAAAGTATGAGACACGAAGCTTAGCCATCTTGGCCTCCAAGGAGCACTCTGGTTGCACTTCTTCCAAAATAGATCTATTGGTTCCTTTTGGCAAACCATGGCACTTTCAGTATTCTCCTCCAACACCACAACTCAAAGGCATCAATTCTTCTACGATCTTCCTTATTCACTGTCCAGCTTTCGCATCCATATGAGGTTATTGAAAATACCAGGGCTTGGGTCAGGTGCACCTTAGTCCTCCAGCTGACATCTCTGCTCTTCAGTACTTTAAAAAGTTCCTGTGCAGCAGATTTTCCCTGTATAGGTTTGCTACGAGTCGAAACCGACTCCACGGTACTTAAGTTCTTAGATCAAATCATATCCCATATTCCACAAGTAAACTAAGATATCCCATGGAGACCTGGGGTGTTGCTATCAGAGATGATTTAGGGGTTTTCCCTACTTAAAAAAAAATTGATCTGGTATGTTGTCCCTCTCTGGCCTGTGCAGAGACCTTGTTCTCGTCTTTCTCTTAGTCTTTCCATGAGTTCAGAACAGAGCTCCATAGGTTCCCACTGAATAAGTCAGCCTGAGGAAAAGCTGGGCATCCCTCTAGTACCCACAAAGAAGAAGAAAAACATCTGCATAGCACTGATCAATTTATAAAACAATATGAGTTTAAAATTTTTATTTTACTTAGTCAGAACTGACTCTATGGCACTTAACAACAACAATTTTCATAGTTAACTTAATGTTCAAATTTGATTTCATCTATTCATCAAAATTCTAAAGAAGGTGGTGGCATCATCACTGGCTGTATTTTTTGGGGGGATAGAAAGAGTGGGTCCCACAGCTCTTGCTCATGATTAACTGAATGTCTTTTGGGAGAGTAGGCTCCTTGACAACTTCAATTTCTCTTCTGTTTATCATCATGTTGCTTATTGTTCTAATTATGAAGATTTTAGTGTTCTTCACATTCAAGTATAATCCATAGTGAATAGTAAAGGCCATAGTCTTTGACCTTCATCAATGACTGCTTCAAGTCAACTTCATTCTTAGCAAGCAAGGTTGTGTCATCTGCATATTGCAAGTTGTTAATAAACCTTCCTTCAATCCAGATTCCACATTCTTCTTCATATAGTCCAGTTTCCCAGGTTATTTGTTCAGCCAATTTGATGGCAACCAGCAGTGGCGCTGTGGGCTAATGCGCCAGACTGCAAAGCTGTTTGAACTGCAAGGTCGGTGGTTCAAGTTCACCAGCTGCTTCTCAGAAGCCCTATACAGGGTCACTATGGGCTGCTCCGTGGGAGAAAGATGAGGCGTTCTGCTCCCGTAAAGATTAACAGCCTTGGAACCCCTGTGCAGGGTCGCTATGAGTTGGAACTGACTCCACGGCACACAACAACAACAACATGGGTTGGAACCTACTTGACGGTACTTAACAGCAGCAACAACAAGAAGCCACAATGGACAAGCAACAACAATTGGCAGAGTGAGGGATTGAAGCCAGCCCTGTGGGACACCAAATTCAAGGTTCTCTCTATATAGAGATTTTCCAAGAGATTCAGTTTTCCAGAGAACAGGTGCTTACCTAACTATGTAAGGGAGAAACTAGGCTTAAGCCCTTATGTAACCATAAGAATCCTGTTAAATCAGGTAGTTCACAATGTTCATTGTTGTTGTTAAGTGCTGTCAAGTCAGTTTAGACTCATATTGACCTTAGATAGAGTTTTCCAGACTGTACATCTTTGTGAGAGCAGAAAGCCTATACTTCGCTGGCGGAGCTGCTGGTGGGCTTGAACTGCCAGCCTTGTGGTTCACAGTACAGTGTTTATTGTACAGAGCCACCACACTCTCCAAAACACATAGAATTAAAAGATAAATATATATATATATATATATAAACTCTATTTCTCAACGTAAACTCCTTCAAGGTCAAGACAATTTTGTAAGTGATGATATCAGCCATTTAGTCAATCCCTAAAGAACTAAGGATCCTGGGAATTCAACCATGCCAGTACAGTCTTTTTTACATTATTAACTGAAAAAAAAAATTCGCGTGTTTAAAGATTTTTTAAGATCAGGAAACAAGATTTAGTAAACATGAACACAACAGAAATGAAAATGAAAAGAAAACCCACAAACAAAATGAACTCAGCATAGAAAAATTACATAAACAAAGAAACAAGCAGCATCACAAAAACACACACAGCAAAATGACAGTAATCAATTCATACCTATTGATAGTTTTACTGAATGTAAATGGATTAACCACAGCAGACAAGAAACAGAGAGAGCAGAATAGGTAAGAAAACAGGATCCTTCAATATGCTGTCTACAAGAGACAGAACCAAAAGATGGAGACAGCCTAAATGCTTATCAACAGAAGAATGGTTAAACAAACTTTGAATATGATGGTGAAGAATAATGATGAATTTGTGAATGCCTAATGTTATCCCATCAAAGCTCTCATAAAATTGGCCTTGCTTGATGAAGATAATGCACAGGAACATTATTGTGGCGGAGGATTCTCTGGTGAAGTTTTCCCAATTTTCTGCTAAAAGTTTGCTTTCTGCTAAAAGCTAGCTTTCTCATAACACTTTCATAATAAGCAGATGCTATTGTCCACTGGCTGTCTAGAAAGTTGACAAGCAAAATGCCTTGAGCATTCCCCCAACTCTTGTCCTGACCTTTGTCCTTGACCTGTCTGCTTTTGCTTGATTGGACCACTTGTACCTCTTGGTAGCCATTGCTTTGATTGTGCTTTATCTTCAGGGTGGTACTGGTAAAGCCATGTTCATTCTTCTGTTACAATTCTTTGAAGAAATGCTTCAGGATCTTGTTTAAATTTTCCATTGAAATCTCTGCTCTTGTCTGCAGCTAGGTGCAACAGTTTTGGCACCCATCGAGTTGAAAGTTTGCACAACTTTAGTTTTTCAGTCAGAATTGTGTACACGGAACCAACTGAGATGTCTGTTGTATTTGCTTCTGGTTCTACTGCTAATTGTCATCCTTTTCATTTAGGGCACAAACGAGATTTTTCCCTCATATACTGATGTGGATGGTCTGCCACTGTAGGCTTTATCTTCAGCACTGTCTCGTCCCTTCTTAAAATGAGTTATCCATTTGTAAACTGCTGATTTCTTTGGGGGAGTATTTTTTCCTAGACTTTTCATAAAGCATCAATGATTTCACCATTCTTCTGCCCAAGCTTTACTCTAAATTTGGTGTTGTTCTTGCTTCAATTTCTGCAGAATTCATGGTGCTCTGATAGGGGCTCTTGTCAAACTGATGTCTTCTCCTTATTGCCTCAAACTAGATCCTGTTCATATATGTTATTACAAGTTAGTACAAGTTTATTTTAGTGCAAAAAAAATCCATGCATAGTTTTTTCCTAATATACATTTTCTATGAAGACCCTCTTGTATGTGTCATGAACTATGCTAAGTTCTCCACACACACTATTTCCTTTCATTTTCAGAAATGTCTCTTGTTGTTAAGTGCAATCGATTCGGTTCTGACTCATAGTGACCCTGTATAGGGTTTCTGAGGAGCAGCTGGTGGGTTTGAACTGCTGGCCTTGTGGTTCACAGCCCAGTGCTGATCCTACAGTGCCACACCAGCAGTCCAGAAATGTCTTCAGGTGTTAATTATTTTTGTCACCATTAGACAGATGTGAAAACTGACCTCCAAGTAGTAGTGGAAAGTACTTATGAATGTCGATAGCTCACTCAAGCACCAGGGACCCAGAAGCACAATACAAGTCAACACAGGAAGTGGGGTGGTAAAGGTTCTCACTGCTGGGAGTCAGCACCCACGCACAGGGCCTCTCTCATTAGGTAACAGGTAGGAGTCCTGCAGGGAGGAAATGGGCTGCAGGTGCTGGGTAGGCACATCAAGGTTACCGCAAGGTTATAGGGCCATGAGATGTTTGGGAACCTCAGACTGGGGGCGGCTGTGTGGCCAGGACTGGTGAATGAATCAGGTGTTTGGGCCAGTGTTTGCCTAATGAGTACTGAGCTGAGCACCAGCAGCATGGGAGAAATTGGAAGACCTAGGAAGGACAGATTCAGGTTCTGACACGGGAAGGCAGAATACACATAACTTGTGAGCATTTTCAAAGCAATATACAGAAATCTACTATGTAGATGAAAACAGTGCAAACTGAGTCCAGCAGTGTGGAATGCGCACCAGAGTAAGAAGTGCTCCTTTGCACGTAACTGATGTGTGTGAGTGTGCTACGTAAACTGTAAGACTGAGTGGGGTGGTGGAAAGAGCATTGGCTTTGTATCAAAAGGCTTGTAATGGAGACCCACCACTTCTGTTTTCCAGCAAGGCTGCTTTTAGACCAGACTTTGCCTAGATAGTGTCAAACACAGAATGGCAAACGGCATGCAAAAGCATCCTAAGGAAAGTGGTTCTCAAATTTGAGCAAAATCACTGCTTGGAAGGCTTATTAAAATCTTCCCCCAGAGTCACTGAAGCAGGAGGTCAAAGGGGACCTGTTTATTTGCATGTCTAACAAGTGCCCAAGCGATGCTGATGTTTCTGGTCTGGGAACCACAGGTTGGAAACCATTACCGTAGGCTACACAGAATTGGTACATGGCTTGCTCAGATGTTGCTAGTATCCCAAACTGGAGCTTCCAATCCCACTCCAGCACAGATCTCAGGCTCGCCACACAAGTGCTGTCATGGTTGGGGCCTCTCCAGAACAGAGGCTAGCACCTCACGCAGTTGGCACCCATAGCCCACAGCTGGTTTCACCCAATGGCCAACCTCACTTCCCTACAGCCCATTCTGGCCCAGCTGCTGAGATTTAGATCAAGCCTCCAGACTTGAGCTGGGTCCCACTTCTGGAACTTCTCTGGTCTTTTTTTTTTTTTCAAATGTTTTATTGTGAATTATATGATAGTTTACATGGGAGAACTTTAGTTTTACATTCATTCCATCATATATCATCTCATTGTCATGGTTCCAATCCCCTCCATGCATCATCAACCACCCAAAGGGTATATCCCAGAAACCCACCCCCTACACTTCCCCTCCTC
>NW_006408526.1:31598628-31605200 GCF_000296735.1 Chrysochloris asiatica | reverse complement strand
CCCGATTTGTAACCATTATGCTACCAGAGCTCCTTTCCACTCTAATTTGTGGGTCTTAAATTCTGTTTCACTATGGGTCAGAATCGACTCAATGGCACTTAACAACAACAAATCCTGCTAGTTAACATTCAGCATGCTATGTATCCAGTCATTTTTACCACAGCTCATAGTAAGAAACACCTTTTACAACACTATTTAATTGGCACATACGCACAAATAGCAAGAGGTTCACAGATAGTGCTTAATTTTAGCATATTTGATACACTTTAGTCAAAAAGTATTACTACTAGCGTTCCCGTTCATATTTGCACAGGTTTATCCCAAACAAAATGTTTTTGAACATGTCTCTGCAATCAGTGGATGGCTGCACACAAGTTCTCTCAGTTTCATTGTTGTTGTTGTTAAGTGCCATCGACTAGGTTCTGACCCATAGCGACTCTGTATAGGGTTTTCAAAGAGCAGCTGGTGAGCATGAACCACCGACCTTGCAGTTCAAACCGACTTTGTAGTCCAGTGTATTAACTCACAGCCATTCCAGAACTCCATGCCACACCAGGACTCCAATCAAAGCAATGGATTCTGAGGGGATCTGCTGGCTCAGTTAAATTTCAAGGCAGAAAGGCCAGCTCAGAAAGTAATGTGACTGCTTTTGAAATTCCAAAGAGGTTTTCTCAAAGGACACAGGACAACCACAGAGACTGCTTATGAAGAAGTTTTAAGAAAATGGAAAACTGCATTGGTGAGAAAAAGGCCAGGAAAGTTAGGCTGAGAATTTTTTTTTTCTCCCCGACAGGACATTGTACCTATTCTTTGAGAATAGCAAGGGTTAACCTATGAGAATTTAGTTGGTAGACCTTACCTACCTTACAGCCATGATCTTAACCCTTTAGATTTCTTTTTATTCTTCCAATTTGAAGAACACTAAAAATGAACACAATTTGAGTCCCTAAAAGATGCTAAAATTTCTGTTTTGACATGTGTAAATTGACAAGCACAGAATTTATTGGGGAAGAGTTGGAGAGATGCCTTCAGAATTATATAGACCTAGATCAGGGGTTGTTGTTGTTGTTATTGTTAAGTGCCATGAAGTTGATTCTGACTCATAGTGACCTGGTATAGGGTTTCCTAGGAGAGGCTGGTGAACTTGAACCACCAACCTTGTGGTTCAAACTGACTAGCACATTAACCCACAGTGCCAGATGGGGTACCTTTTTCTGCCAAAATTTATAATATCTTCCATGGACTATACCAAATTATCAACTTAAAAATTTGCCTGCTCAGATAATACCCACTTGACCTGGCTTCAACAGCTGGATGATCAGAACTTGACTAGAAGAAGAAAGAAGAGGAAAAAAAGAGTAATCTGATACAATTTGATGAACTTGACCTACACCTATGGATGCAGTAGCTCAAAAGAGGGAACAAATCTTTACAACGAGAATCATTCCCACCCCCTCGATACACAGGGCAGACAGGGATGGGCAACTTGGACATTGGCTACCTAAAATGGTGGGGGGGCGGGGGGGAGCACCTACAAAGGCAAGAAGTGACTGGCTTACAAGCTTTCAAGAGAGATCCTAGATCCAGAGGGCGCAGAGGAAGGTAGGATCTCCACTGAACAGTATCCAATCTGTCTGGTGACGCTGATGAAAGGAGATGGGGCTAGGTCTCTTGTGGTACAATAGTGAATAATTGTTATCAGGACTGACTGTGAGGGTTGGAAATGTAAAGGTAGACATTTTGTAGCAAAAGGAGGGGAATGGTTGACTTTGTAGGCCAGGAGCTGAGGTCCCTGGGACCATCAAGGGAGAAGAGCGGAGTGCGGAACCCTACCCAGAGAAACAGTGATGCCAGAGGTGGAGGCAGAGACGATGATGTGGAGAGATGGAGTGGCTCTAGACCCAGAGAGGGAAAGGGGCTGTGTGCTGACGACTGAGGAGCAAGCTTGCGGGGTATACCCTTTGGTTGGTTGATGATACATGGAGGGGATTGTAATCAAGGCAATGAAATGATATATGGTAAGATGAATGTAAAGCTAATGTTCTCCCATGTAAACTATCATATAATTCACAATAAAACATTAAAAAAAAAAAAAAAAGAAGATACATCTTCAAAGAAAGATCATCAGGAAAAACCCAAAACAAAAATGGCAGTATGATTGGCTACTACAAGAATAAGCAAGTTGTTCGCCGGGAAGCCATCAAGGCAAGCAATCAAGTTCCTTCAGGACAAACTCTCCTTTAAGACTGAAACTCAAAGGGAACACATGAGCAGGCATTTAAGTTTGCTGGTGACCATATTGGTCTACTGGTGAGTGGAAGCGGGAGAAAGGCAACAATGAAGAAATGGGCTGAGTTCAACCACATTCTATAGACTCCCACTAACCTGGAGATGAGAAAGAAAAGAGGAAGGGCTGGTTGGTCCAATATGTGGTGAGACATGGGGACACCTGAGCCCATGGACAAGGACATGGCTACAGAGGGCTAGAGCTGAGAGTGAAGCATCCAGCTGATATGAAGGGAGGGGAGACACACAAGAACACCCAAACTTACAAAATAGTACACATCTGACCTAGCTTCGATGGCTTGATAATAAGAACTCAACTAGAGGAAAATAAAAAAGAAAATAATTTTTGATAACGGAAATGAGGATAAATTGCTACAATTTGATGAGCTTGACCTATACTCACGGAGGTGGTGGTGGTTATGTGCCATGGAGTCGGATCCAATTCATAGTGACCCTGTACAGGGTTCCCGAGACTGTAAATCTTTATGGAAGCAGAAAGTCTCGTCTTTCTCCTGCAGAACAGCTGGTAGTTTCAAATTGCTGACCTTGCGGTTCGCAGCCTCATTCGTAACCACTAAATATCAACAGAGAGGGAAGAAGTCTTCACATAAAGTATCAATGCTATCCCCTCTGTATACAGGGTAGATAGGGACAGGCAATTTAGACATTGGCTACTTAAAATGAGGGGGCGATAAAGGCACGAAGTGATTGGCTTACAAGGTTTCAAGAGGGAGTTTCAGACTGTGTGGGGGAAGATAAGAGTCCCCACTGAATAGTTTTCATCATGTCTAGATGGGTCTGATGAAAAGAGATGGGGATAAGATTCTTATGATTCAATAGTGAGTAATTGTTATCATGACTAATTGCTACTGTCACAATTGTAAAGGTAGAAGTTTTGTAACAAAAACGGGGGAGTAGTTAATCTTACAGTCCAGAAACAGAGGATCCTAGACCATCAAGCAAGAAGAGTACAAATGGAATGTGTGACCTGTTCCAGAGAAGCAGCAACACCAAAGATGGAGACAGAGATGAGGACCTGGAGAGAGGAGCAGCCGAGGACTCCAGATTCATGGAAAGAGAAGGACTGAAAGCTGGCGGCCAGGAGACAGACTTGCAGAATGTGCTCTTTGGTGGTGTAAATTATTATATATGCTTGAGTGTTTTAAAAAAAAAAAAGAGCTAAAATGAATAAAGAGAAATACTGTTAACTGATGGTACATGGTGAGGATTATAATCATTGTAATAAAACAAAGTATATGATTTGTTAAATGTAAAACTGATGATCTGTACTGTAAACTTTCACTCAATTCACAATAAAAACTTAAGAATAAAATTTAAAAATTGCCTGCTATATTTGTTCAAACATTTAATTAACTCATCCCTATAGATTTAATGTGGGTTAATGTGCCAGACTGCAAAGTTGTTTCAATCACAAGGTCAGCATTTCAAGCTTACCAGTGGCTCCTTGGAAACCCTATACAGAGTCCCCTATGGGTCAGAATCAATTCGACGGCACTTAACAGCAACAACAAGGTGATCCTAAGGAGCTCTGGTAGAGTACAGGTTATGAGTTAGGCTACTAATCTCAACATCAACAGTTCACAACTACCAGGGTTTCCATGGCAGAAAGATGAGGCTTTCTGCTCCCATAAGGATTTACAGCCTTGGAAACCCTATGCAGAATCGCTATGAGTCAGAACCGACTCCACGGCGCATCACCACCACCACCACCAATGTGATTCTTGTATGGTGCTATAGGATCAGCATTAGACTGTGAACCACAAAGTTGACAGTTCAAACCCACCAAATGCTCCTAGGAAACACTATACAGGGTCGCTATGAGTTGGAAGCAACTCAATGGCACTTAGCAGCAACAGCAATGTGATGATTAGAACTGCAGTTGCCAGATTAAATGATTTTGAGGGTCTTAGTGGTTATGAATCAGGCTGTGAACCTCAGGGTCAGCAGTTTGAAACTACCAGCTGTCCCACGGGAGCAAGATGAGGCTTTCTGTTCCTGTAAAGATTTACAGCCTCGGAAACCCTGTATAGGTTTACTATGAGTCGGAACCAGCTCCATGGCACGTAACAACAACAACAATTAAAACATGGCTGCAGTAGTACACTGACAGGGAACTGCCAGAGGTTCACGTTGGATTCAGACAAGGACTGGAACAAAGGATGTCACTGCTGATATCTGATGGATCTTGGCTGAAAGCAGAGAGAATACCAGAAAGATGTTTACCTGTGCTTTATTGACCATGCAAAGGCTTTCAATTGTGTGAATCATGACAAGCTATGAACAACATTGCAGAGAATGAGTATTCCGGAACACTTAATTGTGCTCATGAGGAACCTGTACATGGACCAAGCGACAGTTGTTCGAACAGAACAAGGGGTTTAAAATTAGGAAAGGTATGCACTGGGCTGCATTCTTTCACTCTACGTATTCAATCTGCATGCTGAGCAAATAATTCAGGAAACTGGATTATATGAAGAAAGACATAGTATCAGGGTTTGGGGAAGACTCATTAATAACCTGTGATATGCAGATGATACAAACTTGCTTGCTTAAAGGGGACTTAAAATACTGATGCAGATCAAAGACCACATTCTGTAGTATAGGTTGCACCACAATGTAAAGAAAACAAAAATCCTCATAACTGGACCAATAAACAACACGCATATAAATGGAGAAAAGATTGAAGTTGTCAAAGACTTCATTTTATTTGAATCAACCATCAGCACTCATGGAAGCAGCAGTAAAGAAATAAAAAGACATATTGCATTAGGCAAATCTGCTGCATAAGACCTCTTTAAAGTGTTCAACAGCAAAGATGTCAGTTTGAGTACTAAGGTGCGCCTGACCCAAGCCATGGTATTTTCAATAACCTCTAATTCATGTGAAAGGATCATAGAAAAATCGATACATTTGAGTTGTGTTGTTGGAGAATATTAAAATACCATGGACCATCCAAAAGCAAACAAATCTGTATTGGAAGAAGTACAGTCAGAATGCTCCTTAGAAACCAGGATGGTGAGACTTAGTATCTCATGCTTCAGACATATTGTCAGGAGGGACTAGTCCCTGGAGAAGGATGTCATGCTTGATAAAGTGGAAGGTTAGCAAAAAAGAGGAAGACACCCAACTAGATGAATTGGCACGGTGGCAGCAGTAATAGTCTCAAGCATTACAAGATTGTGAGGTTAGCATAGGACAGGACAGTGTTTCCTTCTGTTGTGCATAAGGTCATCTTGAATGTTTGGGAACAACTTTGACTATAAGAGGTGGCGAGGCAGGGCAGATTCATACTGTCAAGGGGAAAGGTGCGATTCCTTCTTATTCCCCATGTTCCCCTCATAGCCAGAGGTATGTCAAGCTCCCATCCTCATCCACCCCCAGCACAGACACTGCTTTCCCTGAGTTAGGAGCCACATGGTTGGGAGCCATGCCAGTGTGAGGTGAGGGCCTGCTGTGCTGCTTTGGTGTCTTGATTTAGGTGGGCTCAGCTCCAGACCTACAGAACCCACAGAGTCATCAGACCAGCAGAAACCCTCATAGCCAGCCATCATGCCTCCAGCTGCCCTGTGGTCCTAACAGACACTGAAACCAGTTCCATCAAGAGCTTCCATGTATTACTTCTGGGTTGAGTACTATGAGTTTAGATAACACCTAGGCCTATAGGAACTCCATCTAGGGCTAGAAACTCCTCTGTCACAATCCTCCTGCACCCACCTCATGAGCTCCTTGACTGGAAGTAGTCCCCAGAGTTTTCTCCTCTCCTGGTCCAACAGCTGCATTGTTTTTTTTCCCCTTTCATTGTTTCAGTTTGTTTATTCTTTCTTCTCCTCCTTCTTTTCTTTCCATTCCCTTGAATTTTATCCTTCCTATCTCTGCCAGTTTGTCTTACTGTGGTGGCTTGTGAGCTGCTGTGATTCTGAAAGCTATGCTACCAGTATTTTAAATACCAACAGAGTCACCCATGGTAGACAGGTTTCAGATCAGCTTCCAGACAAAGACAGGCTAGGAAGAAAGACTGACAAACTACTTCT
This sequence comes from Chrysochloris asiatica, assembly GCF_000296735.1. Classification (NCBI taxonomy): domain Eukaryota; kingdom Metazoa; phylum Chordata; class Mammalia; order Afrosoricida; family Chrysochloridae; genus Chrysochloris; species Chrysochloris asiatica. The sequence continues at coordinate 31,598,862 of NW_006408526.1, read as the reverse complement.
GAATATTTAGTCACTGAAAACCTTATGAATACCAGAGAAACACTGGCAGATAAAGTGCCGGAAAATGAGCCTCTCAAGTTGGAAGGCATTCAAAATGCGACTGGGGAAAATCTGTCTCCTCAAAGTAGAGTTGACTGTGATAACACGAATGGAGTAAAGCTCTTGGGAGAAAAGCCCATGGGACCTTCATTTGCTGATGGGGCACAACTCAAAATGAAGAGAAACAGCTGTAAA
>NW_006408526.1:31584958-31594734 GCF_000296735.1 Chrysochloris asiatica | reverse complement strand
TCTTTCTTTACTATTCTCAACTCTCTTTTTTCCTTTCATATTCCCTCTCACTGATTTTTCTAAGTGAATTGTTATTTTTCCTTTTATTTTCTTCTTCTATAGTACTATTTTCCTGCCCCTTTTATCTCTTCTTAATTATTAAATTATTTTTTCTAGTTATTGCCTGTTTTTTCCCCTCCTTTATTATTTTCTCTTTTCATTGTTGGATGCTAGTTTGTTTATTCTGTTTTGTTTTCTTGTGTGTGAGTATGTGTGGGTTTCTCCTCTTTCCCACCGGACAGGATACAGCAACCATGTCCATACAGCCCCCACAAGACAAGAGCCAATACCAGCTTGTACACTACTTGATCAACAACAGACAGCCGCCAACACCAGCCAAACCCATCCTAAACTGAGGTACATGAACGGTGCACACACTTCCATACTCTAACTAAACAGGAGACAATTGGTAAGAGCCTAGAGAATGAATCAACATACAATCATCAATTAAATACAAATACAACACCACCACAATGCCTTAGAGACAATTGTTGTTGTTGTTGTTAAGTGCCGTCGAGTCGGTTCCGACCCATAGCGACCCTCCCTGTACAGGGTTTCCGAGGGTGTAAATCTTTACGGGAGTAGAAAGCCTCATCTTTCTCCCGCGGAGCGGCTGGTAGTTTCGAACCGCTGACCTTAAGGTTCGCAGCCTGATTTTTAACCACTATGCTACCAGAGCTCCAATAGACAACTTTAATTCACACAAAGAAACTAGAAAGCATGGCTCAAACAAATGACCAAGACGCAGAGCCAGAAAATATTTCTGCAGAAGAAAGGTAATGGAACTAATGGAAAAGCAATTCAAAAGAATGAGCATTAGATAGGTACCTTAAAATGACTGATAGAAATATCAAGGAAAGTAATGATAGAACAATAAAAACTTTAGAAGAATTCAGGAAAATGGTACTAGAACAAATAGACAAAATAAATGCAAATTTTGAAACAACACAATACCTGCAATTAGAAATCCATAAGATTAATACTAAGATCTCCGAAGGGCAATACATGGAAAAGGCAAAGGAGTAGATGTGAATCAATGGAAGCTCAAATTAGTGAGCTTGAAGATAAATCTCTCAATACTAGTATGCAAAAAAAAAAAAAAATCAATTTTAAAACCCAAAGAAAGTCTAAGAGTTATGTGAGACACCATGAAGAGAAATAGCTTATGGATAACTGGAATTCTAGAACAGGAAGAGAGAATAAGAAGCACAGAGAAAATTGACAGAGTTGTTGGAAGAAATGTTCCCTAACACCATGAAAAACTAGAAGATAAGCATACAAGATGCTGAACAAACCCCAAACAGGATAGATCCCAAAAGAAATTCACAAAGACATATCATAATCAAACTTTCCAAAACCAAAGACAAGGAAAGAATCCTGAGAGCAGCTTGGAGAAAAACAAAAACTTACTTAAGAGGAGAACCAATAAGATTAAGTTCTGATTTCTCAGCAGAAATCATGTAGTCAATAAGGCAATGGGATGACATATACAAAACTCTGAAGGAAAAAAAAAAAAAAACATCCTGTTATGCCCAGAATTCGGGGTCCCCAAAGACCACCAAGGAGCCGACGCCGATGCAAGTGCACAAGGGTTGTTTATTCAAGCTCGAACCTGGGCCTTCTCCGTATCCGGCACAGCGGACTCGGGAAAAGGCCATGAGCTCTTTGTTAGTGGAGTTTTTATAAAGTTTTCAAACAAACTTAGGTTTTCCAGCTTTACAATATTTGGATTGGTTGACATTTGGCAAAGTATGAGATGTTGCAGTTTAATTGGTCAGTACTGGTGGTCTTTTGTTCTTAGGCCTTGGGTTGTCCTGTCTATTACTTATCTAGTTCTTGCTGTTGCTAGGGGCGAAAGGATATTCTAAGGCAGCATGAGCTGATTTAGCACATTCCTGGAACAGGAGGACGTGTTCAGGCTAATGTACAGAATGGAGTCTTTTTCTTGGTCCTACAATCCAAGAATCATATACCCAGCAAAGCTGTCCCTCAGATATGATGGCAAAATTAGGACATTTCCTGATAAACAGAAATTAAAGGAATTTGTGATAACCAAATAAGCTTTACAAAAAATGCTAACAGGTATTCCTTTGAGAGAACCAATAACAGGAGACAACAACCTGAGATTACCATATATGACAACACCACCCAGAACTCAATCGAGATATAGAAGTATTTAAAGTAAAACAAGTCTACAAAACAGAATATAGGGAACCAGAGATATTAGTTTAAAATGAAGTCAACTACAATGCAGAAAGAGGGAATAATGTAAATATAGAACTTCAAAATGGTTAGGAAGTCAAGTAGATTTCAAGATAAAACAAACTGTTTTAAAAAGGGGGGAAAATAAGACATTACAGAAATTTAATACACCTTCACATCAAAATAAAAAAGAGGAAAATCAGAAAAATTTAGTAAACATGAACACAACAGAAATGAAAATGGGAAGAAAACCCACAAACAAAATGAACTCAGTACAGAAAATTATGTGGAACAAAGAAACCAGCATCACACACACACACACACACACACACACACCTCCACAGCAAAATGACAGCCATCAATTGATACTTATCAGTAATTGCAATGAATGTAAATGGATTAAATGCATCAGTTGGGAGACAAAGAATATTAGAATGGATAAGAAAACAGGATCCTTCAATATGCTATCTACAAGAGACACATCAAAAAGATGGAGACAGTTTAAATGCTCATCAACATACGAATGGTTAAATTAATTTTGGTACATACACACAATGGAATACTATGCAACGTTGAAAATTGACAATGAATCTGTGAAACACCTCACAATATTGATGAAACTGGAAGATATTATGCTGAGTGAAATTAATCAATCACAAAAGGCCAAATATTTGTATGAGACCAATGTTGTAAAAAGTTAAGAAAAGTTTTTCTTGATAAAAGAAACATTTTATGATGGTTACAGTGGATGGGGGAGGGAAAATTATCCACGGGCTAGAGGGTAGACACATGTTAACATGGGTGATAGGGCAGGCAATATACAAGAGGGAGGTTGGCAGAGGGAAGATGAAGGTAGTTGGAGACACAGGGAGGAACGCAATAGTTAAGTGAATAGAGGTAAATGTTGTTAACTGTTGGTTGCAATCATTGTAATGAAGCAAAGTAGATGATTTTTTGAATGTAAAACTGATGATCTGCTCTGTAAACCTTTAGTCTGTTCACAAGAAAAAGTTAGAAAACAATAGTAGTGCTGGGAAAATTGAATTTCCACATGCAGAAAAATGAAACATAATCCATGCCTCACAACATATACAAAAACAAATTAGAAGTGGATTAAGGACTTAAATGTGCAAACTAAAACCATAAAGTTTTTAGAAGAACAAGCGAGGGCAACACTGCCAGACATACCTTTCAACCATGGACTATCTGATTTGAGGCTATTTCAAAAAATTCATGGAAAAATTCCATTATCTCTTAATTACATTTTCCCATTAACTTTTTGAAGCACTGTAACAGAATAACAAAAGCACATAGTGCAAAAGAAAAGTAAATAAATAGCACCTTATAAAAATGGAAAACTTTTGTTCATCTAAAGACTTTACTTAGAAAGTGAAAAGACAAGCTATGGTCTCAGAAAGTATCTTTGGAAACCATATATCTGACAACAATCTAATAACTAAAACACACACACACATACATTATTGTTGTCAAGTGCCATCGAGTCAGTTCCAACCCATAGCAACCCTGTATGAGATTTCCGAGGAGAAACTGGTAAGCTTGTACACCAGGACTCCACACATACATACATATGTGTAGATATTTATATTCCTGATGTGGCGCTGTGGGTTAATGTACTGTACTGCAAAGTCTGTTTGAACCACAAGGTTGGCAGTTCAAGCTCACCAGCTGGTCCTAGGAAACATTATACAGGGTCTCTATGGGTCAGAATTGACTCAACGGTACTTAACAACAACAACAACAACATATACACGTTGTTGTTGTATACATATATATACATATCTTCCACAACTTAACAAAAGATAAATAACCCACTTATAAAATAGGCATTTTACCAGGGAACATTCAAATGGCCACCAAACACATGAAAATATGCTCAGTGTCATTAGTCATCAGAGAGATGCAAACCAAAACCACACTGACATACCATTTCACTCCTACTAGTATGGCACTGTAGGATCAGCACTGGACTGTGAACCACAAGGTCGATAGTTCAAGCCCAGCAGCTGCTCCTCATAAACCCTGTTGTTGTTGTTGTTAAGTGCCATGGAGTAGATTCCGACTCATAGCGATTCTGTACAGGGTTTCCCAGGCTGTAAATCTTTACGGGAGCAGAAAGTCTCATCTTTCTCCCGTGGAGCAGCTGGTAGTTTCGAACTGCTGACCTTGCGGTTCACAGCCCAATTCGTAACCACTACGCTACCAGGGCTCCTTTCATAAACCCTATACATGGTCAATATGAGTCAGAATTGACTCAATAGCACTTAACAATAACACCAAGGGTGCTTATGATTAAACAAACAAAACCCAGAAAATAACAAATATTGGCAAGGATATGGGGAAACTGGAACACTTGTCCATTGTTGGTGGGAATGCAAAATGGTATAATTGTTGTGGAAAGCAGTGTTGTGGTTCTTCAAAAAACTGAAAATATAACTGCTAAATGACTCCAGCAATTCCATTCTGGGTAAATATCCAAAAGACTCAAAGCGGCTTGTACACCAATGTTCATTGCCAAAGGAGTAGATACAATCTAAAAGCTTACCAATGGACGAATGCACAAACAAAACATGGTACATAAATATAATGGAATACTACTCAGGCAGTAGGAGAAATGAAGTCTTGTTACATGAGGACAATATGCTAAAGCAAAATAAGTCAACCACAAAAGGACCGCTATTGTATGACCTCACTTATATAAGTGAGGACAAGAAAAAACAAATGTACAGAGAAGACAGTTTATTAGTGCTTACCAGGAGTAGGAGGTGGAAGTGAGAAGGAGGGTTAATGGTGATGGAAAAACTGCATCGATAAAGGGTAAGGGTAGGGTTACACAGCCAATGATAGTAATTACTGTCAATAAGCTGTATATCTGAAAGAGTTGCATTAACAAAAGTTGTGTGATAAATATATTTATACCCATGATCCCTCTTCCCCCACCAAAAATGGAGTAAATGCTGAGTCTGCACATGCACACCAAACACCACATGGTATTTGATTTCTTGGTTTGAAGTTTAGGGTCATGGCTTCATGGGGCATCCCATGCTTTTCTTCTATCTTCTAGTTCCTTGGGTCTTAAAAGTTTGCAAGTGGCCATACAAGGCACAACAATTGGTCTCTAGTCACCTGAAGCAACAGAGAAAGAAGGAGAGTCAGGAATAGGAGGAGGATATGAAATGTGTGGCTAATTTGCTCCATGAACAATCACTTCCTTTGCCATGAGACCAGAAGAATTCATGCTTAGCTACCATTATTAAACATTTTGATCAAATATTTCATGAAAGAATTCTGATTAAATGGGAAAATACTGGAGTCCTGGTGTGGCGCTGTAAGTTAATGTGCTAGACTGCAAAGTCAGTTTGAACCACAAGGTTGGGGGTTCAAATTCACCAGCTGCTCCTTGAAAACCCTGTATAGGGTCACTATGAGTTGGACCCAACTTAACTGCACTTAACAACAACAAAATCAAACTAGAGGAGTCCTGGTGTGGTGCTGCAGGATAAGCACTGGACTGGCAACTGCAAGGTTGGCAGTTCAAACCCACCAACCATTCCTTGGAAACCCTATACAGAGTGACTATGAGTTGGAATCAACTTGATGGCAGTTAACAATAACAACCCAACTAGGAGTCCTGGTGTGGAGCTGTAGGATAAGCTGGACTTCTAACCACAAGGTTGATACTTCAAACTCACTAACAGTTCCTCAGAAACCCTATACAGGGTCTCTATGAGTCGAAACTGATTCGACTACATTTAACAGCAACAAATCCACCTAGAAAGGAATCCTAATGAACTCTTTTGACTCTAGACTCAGTGCTCTGTCTTCTAAGTAAAATCAGAGGTGAACTGGCCCTAGTAAACTTGCTCATTCCATGTTTATGATGCTCAATAAGCGAAAGGATAAAAAGTCCATCTTCAGAAAAGAAGCAAAACAAAAAAAAATCATCTTCTCCATTTTCATGTATTCAGAGCCTTTAATTTAATAATGGTTGATGTTCAACCATTTCAAGAGGTGGCATGTCATGAAAAGCCAATGATACCGAAGGAGGAAGTCCAAGGTGCATTGAAGGAATTGAAAAGAACAAGCACCAGGAATTGATGGAATAAAAATGGAAAATTTTCAAGAAGGCGAGGTGGCACAGGAGGCACTCACTCATCTTTGCAAAGAAATTTGGAAGACAAATATCTGGCCAACTGATTGGAAGAGTATTTGTGTCCATTCCAAAGAGAGGTGATCCAGTGAATGTGGAAATCATCGGGCAATCTCTTTGCTATCCCATGCAAGTAAAGTTTTACCAAAGGTAATAGAGAAATGGCTGCAAGCATACATTGACAGAGAACTTCTAGAATTTCAAGCCAGAATTCAGAAGAGGACATGGAACTAGTGATATCATTGCTGATGTCCAATGGATCTTGGCTGAAAGCAGAGAATACCAAAAAGATGTTTGCCTGTGTTTTATTGACCATAGAGAGGCTTTTGATTGTGTGGATCATGACAAGCTATGGACAACATTGCAAAGTATGAGTATTCTGGAATACTTAATTCTGCTCATGAGGAATGTGTACATGGATCAAGAGGCAGTTGTTCAAACAGAACATGGGAACACTAAACGGCTTAAAATTAAGAAAGGTGTGCAACAGGGTTGTATCCTTTCACCATACTTATTCAAGCTGTATGCTGAGCAAATAATCTGAGAAGCTGGGTTCTATGAAGAAAAACGTGGCATCAGGATTGGAGGAAGACTCATTAACAACCTGCGATATGCAGATGATACAACCTTGTTTGCTGAAAGTGAAGAGGACTTAAAATATATACTGTTGAAGATCAAATGTAACGAAAGCAAATCCTCACCACTGGACCAATAAACAACATTCTTATCAATGGAGAAAAGATTGAAGTTGCCAAGGACTTCATTCTTCTTGGATCAACTATTAACATTTGCGGAAGCAGCAGTCAAGAAATCAAAAGACATGTTGCATTAGGCAAATCTGCTGCACAAGACCTTTTTAAAGTGTTGAAGAGCAAAGATGTCAGCTTGAGGACTAAGGTTTGCCTGACCAAAGCCATGGTTATTTTCAATCACCTCATATGCATATGAAAGCTGGACAATGAATAAGGAAGACTGTAGAAGAATTGATTCTTTTGAGTTATGGTGTTGGAGGAGAATATTGAAAGTGCCATGAGCTGCCAAAAGAATCAACAGATCTGTGTTGAAAGAAGTGCAGCTAGAGTGCTCCTTGGAGGCCGGGATGGCCAAACTTTTTCTCTCATACTTCAGACATATTGTCAGGAGGAAGCAGTTACTGGAGAAGGATATCATGTTTGGTAAGGTGGAGGGTCAGAGAAAAAGAGGAAGACCCCCAGCAAGATGGATTGACCAAGTGGCAGCATCAATGGGCTCAAGCATGGCAACAATTGTGAGGTTGACCCAGGACTGGAAAGTGTTTCGTTCTGTTGTGTATAAGGTTGGTATGAGTCGGTAATGACTTGATGGCACCTAACAACAAAAAACAAATTTAAGTGTGGCCATGGTGAGAAGCCATAGTCAGTACTGGGGGAGCAGAGAGGCCTGCTCTAGCTCAAGTGGCCCAGAGTGGGACGGGCAGGACAGAAAGCCTTGAAGGCGAGGGAGGAAGCAACTGAAGCAGGATCCTGAAATGACACTGTCAAGTCAGCGGTCTGTCTCCAGCAGTGAAAGTGAGCCAGGCCCAGGGTAGAGGTGATGGGCTAATGAAACTTCCCACCACATTTACCTCCACTGAGGTTGGGGACACGGCAAGACTGGCCTAGTCTGCCATATCAGCACCTCTATCACAGAGCACATCAGAGAGAGGTTTCCAAATGACTCGCCCTGCTGCCCCAGAGGAAACTGGGTGTAGAACAGGCACAGGAAAGAGAGTTAAGTGATGACACAGCAGTGGTGACAGGGCTGCTGACACTGTGGGCAGGCTCTCGAGAGGAGGGCAGAGATGGTGCAGCCACCTGGCCTTACCTGTCAAAGGGGGGCTGTCGGGGAGTCCCATCAATGGCTCCCCATTGCCAGCAAAACAAACTCCAAAGCTAGATTTTAGATCTCCAGTAACCAAGCTCAAATTTATCATTGTGTGTGTGTTATTTTTCTGTCAAATAATAAATATTTATACACTTCCTACTGTGTATTTTCAAATTTATATTCCTTTGAAGTCCCTAGGCGGTGTAAATGGTTACCTCACTTAGTTGCTAAACAAAAGTTGAAGGGTCAAGTCTACCCATAAGCATCTTGCTGATGATCTACGCATGACAAATCAGTAATTGAAAATCCAATGGCGCACAGTTCTCCTCTGACACACATGGGGTTGCCATGAGGCAACTGGATGGCAACTGGCTTTGATTTTACTCCCCTCCAGATACTGTCCTCCCTCACATGAGCTCCTTTGACATCACTATTTCCTGCTCCTTTCACTCCTTTCTTGCCAACACGTTTGCTTAAGGTCTTTCCTCAATATCAGAAGCCCTTCCCTACATATCTGGTGACCCAAACTGACATGTCTTCAAGGCTCATCTCAGTGACCTTCCACCAAGAGTCTCCTAAATAAAAATCATTTTTCTCTCCTTTAAACTTGGTCTGGCACTTTATCTGTTTTTCCTACCTTTTACCTGCATTGGGTTGCTAACTGCAAGGGCAGCAGCTTGAATCTGCCAGCTGCTCTGACATAGAAAGACGGGGCTTTCTACTCCCATAAAGATTTACAACCTCAGAAACCCTATATAGGGTCGCTATGAGTCAATGGCACACAACCACCACCATCACTGCCATGATCTCCTATTAGGTTATGAGATCCTTTAGTAAAAAGTAATTTATTAATCATCTACTCTCCTCTTTCCCCACGAACTTTGCACCTAGTAAGTGCTCAATAAAGACAGACTGATTGAATGAATGAATGACTGGGATGTGAGGATAAGGATGGGGCAGGTGGAGGAGTGGTGGGAAGGTCCTGGTGTTTGCCTCTCCCTGGGCCTGCAGTGCTCATTTTAGGCCTGACATCAAGGGCCAGGAGGAAGAACACAGCTTTGGATCTCTGTTTTGATACTCAGTAGTTGTGTGATGGTGAGCACACCTGTCATTTTTCTCACCTGTAAATGGCCTAATACCCCCATCAAAAGGTTATTCATTATGTGATCAACACATGACAACCCCCAACACATACTGTTGTTATTAACCCCATACTCATGGTGACCACATGCACAGTGGAATGAAATTCTGCCTGGTCCTGCTCCACCACCACCATTGTGTGAACCATGGTGATCATAGCTTTCATTGGCTGATTTTCAGAAGCTGATCTCTGTTGCAGGCCGTATAAGACTAGTCAGAGGTTCGAGGCCCTCTAGGGCCGAGTGTAACAAATGAGGCCACTGGCAGTTAATGGCAAATTGCTTTCATATTAATATTCAGGTATATATATTAAATTAATACACTGGAGCCTTTGAAAATCCACAGATAAATGTGATATTTTCCTAAAGCCAAGACTAAAGGTTGC
>NW_006408526.1:31578301-31584391 GCF_000296735.1 Chrysochloris asiatica | reverse complement strand
CTGGATCTCCCCTCCTCGTGAACCAAAAACTCGTGACAACTATGTCGGGGTCAGACCCCGGCAGATCTCCAAGACTTTTTTTCTTCCTCGTCTGTCTTAGTCTGGAAGGTTCTCTGAAACTTGTTCAGCATCTAATAATAACCTGTGATCCTCCACTGATGGACAGGTGGTGGCATGAGATGCTCCCACATGAAAGTTGAGCATTCTATTGCTGAACCACCAGTACCATTCAATACCTACCAGGAGTTCAAAACACTTTGTTGACCAGTTATCCAACTGAGAGTAAAATTTAAGTGTCTTTTGGGCAGAGGGGCTGTATTTGCCATACTCCTCTTCGTACTAGTTGATTGCTTCTACTAGTAGAGTTCCAGGCATGCAGGGTAGAGCCACAGAGTCAGCAGTCAACAAGCAGATGGTTGGTAGATGCATGGTTGACTACAGAATTAGCTGAGTAAACAGCACCAGGAACCTAAAATCCTACATCATATTAAGCAAGGCACTTTGGAAACTGTAAATTAGCATAAGCAGTTATTGTTCTTTCTCAGGCAGAGGGATTGTTGTCCTGGGGTGGTGACCAGCCCCAGGATCTTCCAGGGTCCCAGCTGGGTACTAAGGGATGCTGTGGGGACAGAGTAGTTAGGAAGAAGCTCAGTTTATCAACAAAACAATCAGCCTTTACTTCAGGGGTGGGGAAACTTTATTCTGCCAAACTTTATAACATCATTTGTGGGCCACACAAAATTATCAACTTACAAATTAGCCTGCTATATTTGGTCAAACATTAATTAACTCACCCCTAATGTGATGGCTAAGGAGCTCTGGTAGCGTAGTGGTTACGAATCGGGCTGCGAACCTTAGGGTCAGCGGTTCGAAACTACCAGCCGCTCTGCGGGAGAAAGATGAGGCTTTCTACTCCCGTAAAGATTTACACCCTCGGAAACCCTGTACAGGGTCGCTATGGGTCGGACCCGACTCGATGGCAATTAACAACAACAACAACAAAATGTGATGGCTGAATGCCTTGATAGCACTTAACAACAACAATGTGATGGCTGGATCTGTGGTTGCCTAGATAGGACCAGACCAAATAATTTCATGGCCTTGTATGACCCCTGGAGTCCTGGTGTAGTGCTGTAGGCTAAGCACTGGACCTCAAGATCATTTGAATTGCAAGGTCGGTGGTTCAAACTCACCAGTCGCTCCTCAGAAACCCGATACAGGGTCACCATGAGTCGGAACCAACTCGAAGGCACTTAACAACAACAACAACATGTGGCCCATGGGCCGGATGTTTCCCACTCCTGCTTTACTTGATAACTGACCTAGTTTTTTTGACAGGTGTTTTTTGTCTCGTTTTCGATGTGGGGTGGGAAGGAGAGAACTGATGTGGCCTGAGTCCTACAGATCAGTGTCTGGAAAATGGACATTGGTCCAGACTTCATGCCTGGGGAACTCACTGTTCTGTCAAGAGGTTCGGGGGGCTACACCCTGGCCATCTGGAAAGAAATTCCTCTGGCTGAGCAGTGGGGAAGAGGTGCCTGGAGATAGGATAGAAGGGACTCACTGGCCTCCAAGCTCTTCATGCACCCAATTTCTCTGAAGTAAGCAGGGTTTGACTATATCACAGAGGTTCTCAGAAACGAACAGAGGCACAAACGGCTTATCAAGGGTTTTTTTTTTCTCTGTAATCGGACGCTAGTTCACAGTGACGTGACATGTGTGGGTGCGCCTTTGACAGAAACTGGCTTCACTGCTGACCAGAAACCACAGAGCTAAAGGTATTCACCATCAAAGGACCCTGGGGAGACCAAAGTCCTTCTCCAGCCCTTTTTCTTTAAGCTGAATAAACCTGTGTGTAAACTGCTTTCTGAAGATTCTTCCCTTCTTACTCACACTGGGAATCTCTGCTGGCAGTTTCTTTCAGTCATCCTGAAAGCAAAGACAGGAGAAAGTATTCTCCTTACCTCATCTGCACCCATAGCAGGTGAGGATTTTGGGGTGCCACCTGGACTCACATTCTCAGGTGACGGGGGAGCACTAAAGGCCTCTCTTCAGCACCTACATTTGTGTATGTTGTTGTTAAGGCTGTCAAGTAGTTTCTGACTCACAACTACCCTGTATAGAGTTTCCAAGGAGCTGCTGGTGAGTTTGAACCACCAACCTTGAGATTCAAACCGACCTTGAGGTCAAGAGTGCTTATGGTGGCAGTGGTTGTGTACCATGGAATCAGTTCCAACTCATAGTGACCCTGAATAGGGTTTCTGAAGCTGCAAATCTTTACGGGAGCAGATAGCCTCTTCTTTCTCCCACGAAACACCTGGTAGTTTCAAACAGTTGACTTTGAGGTTAGCAGCCCAACTCGTAACCACTATGCTACCAGAGCTCCTTGTTGTTGTTGTTGTTGTTGTTGTTGTTGTTGTTGTTGTTGTTGTTAAGTACTATGGAGTCGGTTCCAACTCATAGTGACCTTGCACAGGGTTTCCGAGGCCGTAAATCTTTATGGGAACAGAAAGTCTCATCTGTCTTCCGCAGAATGGCTTGTAGTTTCAAACTGCTGACCTTGAGGTTAGCAGCCCAATTTGTAACCACTATGTTACCAGAGCTGCTTAGGTGAAGGCAATTTGAACCTGGGCAGGAAATAACAAAAAGGGAGCCTTTTGTTACAGATCACATTGTGTTTTCCTTAAGGATTTTTACGTGACTTCTTACAGCCTTATTCTTTTAGAAAACCTGGTCACACAATATTGTATTGTTGTGGTGCTTTGTGGAGTCAGTTCCGACTCATAGCGACCCTGTACAGGGTTTCTGAGGCTGTAAATCTTTATGGGAGCAGAAAGCCTCATCTTCCTACCATGGAACAGCTGGTAGTTTCAAACTGCTGACCATGAGATTAGCCGCCCGATTCGTAACCACTACGCTACCAGAGCTCATACTGTAAGAACTAATTAATTTTGTACCTAATTTAAACACTACAGTAAAAGCCCTTTAATCAGTACCCCTGATCATGTTCCCCATTTGCCCCTAAGATAACCACAGTAGGCAGGGTCAGTGTAATATCTTTCTAGATCTGTCCTATGTGCTACAAAAAAGACAAGGTATTCTTCCACTTGGTTTATATGTAAAGGATATCATGCTGTTCATCTTTCAGTTAAGCTAAAATTTATTTTTAGAATCAACATCATATATAATTAGAAAATAGAGGGAAAAGTCAATTGTAAAGTTATGAAAAGAATGAACATAAGTTTTGTGCACCCTCTTTTTTCTTATACACATTTTGCAAAGTTGTAATCATAGTATATGGTAATTTTGTATGATGCCCTTTTCGTCTAGCATGATCTCATAAATATTGTTTGGATTTTTTTTTACCATGAAATGTCAATGCTTAAATTTGTTCTTTTTCTGCCTCTTACTGTACATATGGTTGCTATGAATCGGTACCGACTCGATGGCACCTAACAACGACAACAACACTGTTGCCAAAATGTTAAAATGATAATTAGAACAGCATACCTTCACTAGAGTTATCTAAAAATTCTTTATTGAGAACCACCTACTATGTGTCAGACTTTGTTCTAGGCCCAGTGAATAAAACAAAGAACCTCATCCTCAAGTCCTCATGGAGCTTCCTTTCTAGCCAGGAAAGACAGGCAATAAATAAAATGAGTAATTAAATAATCTGTTTAACGTGAGTAAGTATCATTTAGGAAACTGTGGCACTGTGGGTTAATGCACTGGACTGAAAGGTTGGTTTGAATTGCAAGGTCGGTGGTTCAAACTCATCAGCAGCTCCTCAGAAACCCTAATAGGGTCACTATGGGTTGGAACTGATTTGACTACACTTAACAACAACAACAACAACAGGAAAGTAAAGCTAGCAAAGAAGGAGGGGTTGTGAGGGAAGACCTTATTTTTAGGTGGGGACTCATGTTAACTGATATCATCTTCAAAGACCCAACTTCCAAACAAAGTCACAATCCCAGGTGCTTGGGATAGGACTTCAACATATAATTTGGGGGTAGGGGAGGACAATTTAATATACAACAAGCATGCAGTACCCAGAACAGACCTACTGAGTCAGAATTTTCAGGGGTGAAGCTCAGGCATGTGTATATGTGGTTCCAATATACCCTTGGTTCAGAAGCCCTAGCTAAGATGATTTTGAAGGTCTCCTCTTTGTTCTAAAAGACTGCTTCTCAGGACCCAGTACAATGTGAGATTCTAAGTAGAAGGCAGGAGAACTTGGCTGTCTTCCAGTTATGTCATTAACTTATCTCCAGCAAGTCACTTCCTCTCTTTGAACCTCAGTTTCCTTGTCTGTAAGAAGAGTGAGTATGTGAGTAGGTGCTCTAGATTTCATTCATCCATCAAATATTTACTGAGCACCTACTCTTGAGCTTCATGAGTCACACAGAGTCTGAGTCATGCAAATGGGTAAAGTCGTAAAGGCCAGTGTGGGAGAGGATGCTGCTGCCAGGCAACTGTCACTGTTGCCTATATTTCCAGGCCTGGAAGCTACACATCTTTTTTTAGCAGCAGCATGATGGTCTCCTCTCCCCAAATTCTTTCCAACTCCCGGGAGTTGCTGCCTTTACAACTCTAACTGGTCTCCACAGCAACAAGCAAACTTCCTGGGATCAGGAAAGGAACTGGATGAAAAACTGGTTAAATATAAATCGCAAGTTTTTTGGATAACTACAGTAACCAGTTGAGAATGATTAGATCAAAGCATATCATTAAAAATAGCACAACTATAACCTGGTTGTTCAAAAGCATGGCCCATAGACCATCGCCTGCATCATCTGATAGTTTGTTGGAAATGCAAACTTCTAGGCCCCATCCCAGTCCTACTGAAGCTTCCCAGATGAGTGCATACATATTAAAATTTGAGAAGCACTAAACTTTAATTTAAAAAGGTCTCAAAAAATCCTTGACAAGAAATGTGTATGATTGGTTTCTTGGTATGAAGGTTTAGGGTCATAGTTTCATGGGACATCCCAGTTAATTGGCCTAATACTATGTTTAGTGCATCTGTTTGTTATCTATGGTCTTAAAAACTTGCAAATGGCCACCCAAGTTACAGCAATTGATCTCTACTTGTCTGGAACAATGGAGGAAGAAGGAGGGTCAGGAATAGGAGGAAAAAAAATCAAATAATTTGTGGCTAACTGCCTCCATGAGGCATGAGACCAGAAAAACTAGATGGTGCCCACCTACCATCACTGAACTTCTTGATTGACGATTCTCTAGAAGAATCCTGATCAAAAGTGGGAAAATGTAGAACAGAATTTCAAATCCTCATGGATGGGTTCCAAGCTTTCTGAAGCCATGGCTAGAACCCTGAATCCATGTTGCCGTGAGATAATTTTTTAAAAAATGTTTTATTGTAAATTATGTGATAGTTTACATGGGAGAACATTAGTTTTACATTCATCCTATTGTATATCATTTCATTGCCATGGTTACAATCCCCTTCATGCATCATCAACTAACCAAAGGCTGCCCCCCGGTCGTCAGCACACAGCCCCTCTCCCTCTCTGTGTCTAAAGTCCTCAACTGCTCCATCTCTCCACGTCATCATCTCTGCCTCCATCTCAGGCATCACTTCTTCTCTAGGTAGGGTCCCACACTCCGCTCTTCTCCCTTGATGGTCCCAGGGACCTCCGCTCCTAGGCTGAAAAGTTAATCACTCCCCTCCTTGCTACAAAATGTCTGCCTTTACATTTCCAATCCTCACAATCACTCCTGATAACAATAATTCACTATTGTATCACAAGAGACCCATCCGCATTTCCTTTCATCAGCCCAGCCTAGACAGATTGGATACTACTTAGTGAAGATTCTACCTTCCTCCATGCCCTCTGAATCTAGGTTCCCTCTTGAAAGCTTGTAAACCAGTCACTTCTTGCCTTTGTAGCCCCCCCATTTCTGGTAGCCAATGTCCAAGTTGCCCATCCCTGTCTACTCTGTGTGTGGAGGGGGTGGGAATGATCCTTGCTGTAAGGATTTGTTCCCTCTTTTGAGCTACTGCATCCATAGGTGTAGGTCAAGTTCATCAAATTGTATCAGATTATTCTTTTTTTCCTCTTCTTT
>NW_006408526.1:31573018-31578136 GCF_000296735.1 Chrysochloris asiatica | reverse complement strand
TTAAGTGCCGTCGAGTCGGTTCCGACCCATAGCGACCCTGTACAGGGTTTCCGAGGGTGTAAATCTTTACGGGAGTAGAAAGCCTCATCTTTCTCCTGCAGAGCAGCTGGTAGTTTCGAACCGCTGACCTTAAGGTTCGCTTAGCTAGTAAAAAAATGTCTGCCTTGAGCATTATGTTCTTTTAAGAACTATTTATACAGGATCAAATTGACAACAATTTGAAAGCAATGCCCTTAAGGACAGTGAGTTTATGTTAATGGCAGAGGAGCAGCTCAGAAAAGGAGGGTGAGTAAGGTTGCACAACTTGAAGAATGTGAACACCATCACTGAATTGCACGTAGAAATTGTTGAGTTGGTACATGTTCTGTTGTGTGTATTCTCAACAACAACAACAAAACAAAATAAGTTATATATATATTTTTAAAAGGGTTCAACAGTGATGGGATAATTTCTAAAAGGATAGTGGTAATGGTTGTGTAAAATGATGAATATAATCAATGTCACTGAATTACACGTGAAAATTGTTCCATTGGCCAATATGTTGCTTTGTTATTGTTACATGCAGCTAGTCAGTTCCAACTCACAGCAACCCTTTACAGGGTTTCCAAGGAGTGGCTGGTGGGTTTGAACCACTGACCTTGCGGTTCAAAGCTATCTTGTGGCCGAGTGCTTGTAGTTGAGTGCTTATCCTACCACAATAAGTGCATAAGTGTTGTTGTTGTTGTTAAGTGCCATCAAGTCCTTTCTGACTTATAGTGACCCTGTATAGGGTTTCAGAGGAGCAGCTGGTGAGTTTCAACCACTGACCTTATGGTTCAAACTGAACTTATAGTTGAGTGTTTATCCTACGGCACCACACCAGGATTCCAAATACATAAGTAAGTTAAAACAAAACCAAAAAGATATGTGTTTGTGGCATGTGGGACCCTCACAAGGAAAAACATATAACTTCCTTGACTGTTAGACACAGCATGTTCCTGACGTAATGGATGATTCAGTTATCAATTCTTACTAACGGTGTTTTTTTCTGGAACCTGTCAAAGCAGTTTTGAAGTTCATCTGGAAGAATACATAGATACGAATAGTTTTTTTTTTGTGTGTGTGTGACCTGAGTGATAGTTTACATGGTAGAACATTGGCTTTACACCATTGTTTCATTGCAATGATTACCATCTCCTCCATGCATCATCATTCAACAGTATTTGCTTTCATTCCCTCTGTTTTCTTTTTCTTTTTTTTTTTGGTGGGGGAGGATGGGGAGATGTACACAACCACACTCAGAAATATATAATAATTTAAACAACCAAAAGACACATTCTGCAAGCCTGCCTCCTGGCTGCCTGTACTCAGTCCCAATGATTTCGGAAGGTGGATTTGGATTTGCCCTATCAGAAATGGTGTTAAATAAGAATTTAAATTGGTGTTAAATAAGAATTTAGATTCTTGAGAAAGTCAAGCTGGATTTGAATTCAACTCCAGCACTTCCTGGCCATGTCCTCTGGGAAAACTTTCTAACATCTCTAAGGAACTTACTATTAACTTTACCCAAAGAATTTGGTCTTTGTCCTTGCTTCCTGAGAGATAACCTCTAAACCTTGGAGTTTCTCCAGTGATTGAAATGTCTTTAAATAGGACTCCAGAACATACCTGAGGGTTTATGTTAATGAAATGACTCAGGTGGGACTGGCCAGGCCAGAAAGACCAACTTCAGGGAGCAAGAGGGTAGTATTCAATCAATCATGCCTACACAATGAGGCCCCAGGATATGTTCTGGACAAGGAAGCTCTGTGGGCTTTTTGGTTAGTAAAAAAAATACTGATGAACATGAGAGGTTAGCATATACATTTTGGGGGCAAGGATACCTTTTTTTGCACACCCTCCAGACCTCATCTTCTTTGTCTCTTCATTTATATCCTTTTTTTCTAAAATAAACTGTAATGTTAAGTATAATATTTTCTGTAAGTTCTGAGTCATTCTAGTCATTCAAGGGAGTAGTAGCAAGTCAAATGTGAGGGGACTTATGGCTCCTGAGGAAATATTATTGGTAGAGAGAATTCTTGAATCTGTAGTGGTGGTTGTTATTAAGAGCCATCGAGTTAGTTCTGACTCATAGCAATCCTATATAGGGTTTCCAAGGGGCAACTGGTGGATTTGAATCACCGACCTTATCCTACATAATATAGGGAGTTCTGGTGTGGTACTGTAGGTTAATGTGCCAGACTGCAAGGCCGTTTGAACTGCAAGGTTGACGGTTCAAGCTCACCAGCTGCTCCTTGGAAACCCTATACAGGGTCTCTATGGGTCAGAATCGACTCGACAGCACTTGACGACAACAAGAAGAAGTTATACTCTAATCTGTGGTTGTTAGTGTGTGCCTTGGAGTTGGTTCTAACTCATAGCAACCCTGTATAGGGTTTCCAGAGCAGCTGGTAGGCTTGAACCAGCTTGCTATTATCAGTAGAGTGCTTACCCTACAGTTCCATACGTGTTGTTGCTGCTGTTGTTAGGTGCCATTGGATTGGGACCAACTCACAGCGACCCCATGCACAACAGAACGAAATAGTGCCAGGGCATGTGCCAACCTCACAACTGTTACTAAGTTTGATCCCATTGCTGCTGCCATTGTGCCGATACATCTCGTTGGAGGTCGACCCTCCACTTTACCAAACATGATATCCTTCTCCAGGAACAGTCCCTCCAGACAGTATGTCCAAATATGAGAGATGAAGTCTGGCCATGCTGGCTTCCAAGGAGCATTCTGGTTGTACTTTTTCCAGCACAGATGGGTTTGTTCTTTTGTTGGTTCATGGTACTTTTAATACTCTCCTCCTCTGACAGCATAGCTCAAATGCAACAATTTTTCTATCATCTTCCTCATTCACTGTCCAACTTTCACATGCATTAGAGATTAGTGAAAATACTATGGCTTGGGTGAGTCACACCTTAGTCTTCAAACTGACATCTTTGCTCTTCAACACTTTAAAGAGGTCTTGTGTAGCAGATTTGCTGAATGCAATACACTGTTTGGTTTCTTGACTGCTGCTTCCATGAGTGTTGATGGTTGATTGGAGCAAAATGAAATTTTTAACAACTTCAATCTTTTCTCCCTTTATATGCATATTGTTTATTGGTCCATTGGTGAGAACTTCTGTTTTCTTTACAATGAGGTGCAACCCAGACTGAAGGCTGTGGCCTTTGATGTTCATCAGTAAGTATTTGAAGTCCTTTTCCCTTTCAGCAAGCAAGTTTATATTATCTGCATATTGCAGGTTGTTAATGAGTCTTCCTTCAGTCCTGATGCCCTGTGTTTCTTCATATAATCCAGTTGTACACCTTTCCTAATTTTAAACCAGTCTGGTGTTCCCTTATTCTGTTCAAACAACTAACTGCCTCTTGGTCTGTGTGTAGGTTCCTCATGAGCACAATTAAGTGTTTTGGAATACTCATTCTCTGCAATGCTGTCCAGAGCTTTTCAGAATCCATACAATTGAAAGCTTTTGCATAGTCAATAAAAGCACAGGTAAACATCTTTCTGGTATTCTCTGCTTTCAGCCAAGATCCATCATTAGCAATGATATCCCTCATTCCAGGTCCTCTTCTGAATCTGACTTGAACCTCTGGAAGTTCTCTGTTAATGTATGGTTGCAGCCATTTTTGTATTATCATTAGCCAAATGTTGCTTGCATATGATATTAATTATATAGTCCAATGAATTTCAAATTCCATTAGGTCTCCTCACTTTGTAATTGGCACAAATATGGATCTCTTCCAGTCAGTTGGTCAGGTAGCTATCTTTAAAATTTTTTGACATGTATGAATGAGTGCTTCTAGGGCTGCATCAGTTTGTTGAAAGATTTCAATTTGTATTTCATAAATTTCTAGTGTCTCAGTCTTTGTCAATGCCTTCAATGAACCTTGGACTTCTTCTTTCAGTATCATTGGCTCTTGATCATATGCTATCTCTTGAAAGGGTTGAACATCAGCTGATCTTTTTGGTACAGTGACTGTGTATTCCTTCTATCTACTTTTGATGCTTTCTGCATCATTCAATATTTTGCCCACAGAATCCTTCAATATTTCAAGTCAAGGCTTGAATTTTTTCTTCAGTTCCCTCAGCTTGAGAAAGGCTGAGTGTGTTCTTCCCTTTTGGTTTTCTAACTCCAGGTCTTTGCACATTTCGTTATAATATTTGACTTTGTTTTCTTGTGCTGACCTTTGAAATTTTCTATTCAGCTCTTTTATACCCTTATTTCTTCCATTTGCTTAAACATCTTTATGTTGGAGAGCAAGACTCAGAGTCTCTTCTGACATCCATTTTGGTCTTTTCCTTCTTTTTTGTCTTCTTAATGACTTTTTGCTTTCTTCGTATATGATAATTCTTTATGGCATCCCACAACTCTTCTGGTCTTCTGTCTTCAGTGTTTAATGCATCAAATCTATTCTTCATATGATCTCTAAATCCAGGTGGGATGTGTTCAAGATCAAATTTTGGCTCTCATAGACTTGTTTTAATTTTCTTTAGCTTCAGCCTGAACTTGCATATGAGCAATTGATGGTCTGTTCCACAGTCTGCCTGCCTGGCTTGTTTTGGCTGATGTTATGGAGCTTTTCCACAGATGTAATCAATTTGATTTCTGTGTATTCTCTCTGGTGACATCCATGTGTATGTGGTGGTGGTTATATGCCATGGAGTTGGTTCTGACTCATAGTGACCCGGTATAGGTTTTCTGAGGCTGTAAATCTTTACGGGAGCAGAAAGCCTCATCTTTCTCCTGTGGAACTGCTGGTAGTTTCAAACTGCTGTCAATATATATAGTCGCCTTTTATGTTGCTTTAAAAAAGTATTTGTAGCAAGAATCATTCCCACCCCTTCCATACACAGAGTAGACAGGGATGGGCAACTTGGACATTGGCTACCCAAAATGGGAGGCGGGGGGGCTACAAAGGCAAGAAGTGACTGTCTTCTAAGCTTTCAAGAGGGAACCTAGATCCAGAGGGTGTGGAGGAGGTAGATTCTCCAGTGAGTAGTATTCAATCTGTCTAGGCGGGGCTGATGCAATGAAATGCAGACGGGTCTCTTGTGATACAATAGTGAATAATTGTTATCAGGACTGATTG
>NW_006408526.1:31569183-31572238 GCF_000296735.1 Chrysochloris asiatica | reverse complement strand
GCTTGTTCCGCTCCACAATCCCCGTTCAGGCCTTTTTTCTAGTCGGAAACAGTTCAGGGCTGGCTGTGGCCGTTTGGTTTTAATTGGAAACTGTCTCTTTAAATTTTGAGCAATGCGTAGTAGAACCCTCCGAGGGTAGGGCTGGGGTGCCCAGTAGCTCAAGCACCCCTATAGTAACCAGAATGGAGGTGCACAGACAGCAAGGGACAATGAACAGACACCAAAAGAAAAGAATGTTCACACCTTTATCTCAGAGGTTCTGCCGGGTGTCTGTGGCCGCTCCAATCCTTCCTCCACATGGTCTCACCCAAGATGGCGGCTCCTGGAGCAGCTGAGCATCCTGGACTAGAAAGCAATAGATTTCTTGCTTCTGCCACAAATTCCCCCAGCTGTGAGCCTTCCAACCTTCTAAGTATTCCATTATATGTGGTTCAGAGTTCTGGGACCATCCCCTGAGCCTGCTTGGTTGGGTATTCTGTGTTGTTTTTGGCAGAGCTCTGTACTACACGTCTACCCGATCCACCATCTTGTTTGTTCTCCAGTATATTTATTTTGTAATTTACTAATGCATGGCTCAAGCTGAAAGTACTGAAGGAAAAACTCAAACCTCAGGTTGCAATATTGAAGGACTCAATGGGCAAAAAGGAGTCCTGGTGTGGTGCAGTAGGATAAGAACTGGACCACAAAGTCGAGTTGAACTGCAAGGTCGGCGGTTCAAATTCACCACCTGCTCCTCAGAAACTCTATACAGAGTCACTATGATTTGGACCTGGCTCAACAGCATTTAACAACAACAATATGTGTAAAGAGGAGAGTATGGTGGCTCTGTAGGAGAAACATTGTACTGTGAACCTCAAGCTTGGCAGTTCAAACCCACCAGTCACTCTTCAGGGAACTGATGAAGCTTTCTGCTCCCACAAAGATTTATAAAGAAACACTATAAAGAGTCACTATGAGTTGAAACTGACTCGATGTCACTTAACAAAGTGGGAAAAATATTAAATGACACAGGAAGCATCAAAAGAAGATGGAAAAAAATACTCAGAGTCATTGTACCAAAAAGAATTGGCTGATGTTCAACCATTTCAAGAGGTTGCATATAATCAAGAACCAATGGTATTGTTGAAGAAGTCCAAGCTCCACTGAAGGCCTTGGCAAAAAACAAGGATCCAGGAATTGATGGACTGTAAATTGAAGTCTTTCAACAGACTGATGTAGCACTAGAGGTGCTCGCTAACTCATTTATACCAAGAAATTTGGAAGACTACCTGGGCAACTGATTAGAAGAGATTTATATTTGTGTCCATTCCAAAGAAAGGTGACTCAGCAGAATGTGGAAATCATCAAACAATATCATTAATATTACATGCAAGCAAAATTTTGCTCAAGATAATTCAAAAACAATTGCCGCAGTACATCAACAAGGAGCTGCCAGAAATTCAAGTCACATTCAGAAGAGGATTTGGAACAAGGGATATCATTACTGATGTCAGATGGATCTTGATTGAAAGCAGAGAATACCAGAAAGACTTTTACTTGCACTTTATTGATTATAAAAAGGCTTTTTGACTGTGTGGATCATAGCATAGTATGGATAACATTGCGAAGAATGGGAATTCTAGAATACTTCATTGTGCTCATGGGAATCTGTATATAGATCAAAAGGCAGTTGTTGGAACAGAACAAGGGGACACTGAATGGTTTAAAATTGGGAAAGGTGTGTGCCAGGATTGTATTCTTTTTTTTTTTTTTTTTTGCCCATCTAGAGACTTTTATTCAGGGTGAGGAAGGTAACCTCTGCCGGAGAGAGAAGGCAGGAGGCAGACGGGAAGAGAGGAAGAAGAGCAGAGAGAGAAGAGGGCAGAAATAAGAGGAAGAAGAGAAGAGAGCTGTATTCTTTTATTATGCTTATTTAATATGCATATTGAGCAAATAATCTGAGAAACTGGAAGAAGAATGTGGCATCAGGATTTGAGGAAGACTCATTAACAACCTGTGATGCAGATGGTACAACCTTGCTTGATGGAAGGGAAAATGAAGATCAAAGACCACCACCTTCAATATGGATTGCACCTCACTGTAAAGAAAACAAAAATCCTCACAACTAGACCATTAATGTTGTTGTTGTTGTTATGTGCCATCGAGTCGGTTCCGACCCATAGCGACCCTGTATAGGGTTTCCGAGGGTGTAAATCTTTACGGGAGTAGAAAGCCTCATCTTTCTCCCGCGGAGCAGCTGGTAGTTTCGAACCGCTGACCTTAAGGTTCGCAGCCCGATTCGTAACCACTACGCTACCAGAGCTCCTAGACCATTAATAGCATCATGATAAATGAAGAGAAGGTTGAAGTTGAAGAATTTTGTGACAAAGTTTTGTGTCAATTTCACTGAGCCAGGGTTCTCCGTGGTTTGGCAGTTAAGATTTAACTATCCCCATAATGATATCTTATGCTTAACTCTATGATGACTGGCAATGAGCAGTGTATTTCCCTGGGGGTATGACCTGCTTCCAATATATTAGACATTCAGGCAAATATTGTTTCCTTTTCTGTTGGGTCTGGATCTTGCATCTGGTGTGTCCTCCAATCTGTTTTCAATACCCAGAGACATTCTTCTCTCCACATAAACATTGTGTTACCCTTAAGTTCCTTTCCCAACTGCCTTCAGCCCATGGCCATGGCTGCATGGCCGGTTCCATGCCCATTATCTCAAAGGAGGACTGAGTCTCTTGTGTGGTTGTAGGTGGGTGGCTGGATGTGCATGTGCATGACCACTTAGCCCTGTTGGGGATGGGGTGCTGGAGTGGCATTAGAAGGTGACATGACAGCCCTTCCTGAATCTCTACAGCTAGAAATTCTGAGCAGTCCAATAATTCTAAATTAGAGCTGGACCTTCTTGTCAGTTGTGATGTGTATTTGTCACGATAGGAGAATAGATCTTATTTTATCTACTTGAATTTTTTTTTTTAAAGGTTTTTATTGTGGATTGAGTAAAAGTTTACATGGCATATCATCAGTTTTACATTCAACAAATCATATACCTTGTTTCATTACAATG
>NW_006408526.1:31499277-31566440 GCF_000296735.1 Chrysochloris asiatica | reverse complement strand
GGAAACTGTCTCTTTAAATTTCGAGGAGATCTGTGCTCATGTGTAGTAGAATCCTCCAAGGGTGAGGCTGGGGTATCCACTAGCTCAGCACCCCTATAGTCACCAGAATGGAGATACGCAGACAGCAAGGGACAAATGAACAGATACCAAAAGAAAAGAATGTCCACACCTTTATCACCACAGTTCTGTCAGGCATCTGTGGCTGCTCTGATCCTTCCCCTGCTTGGTTTCACCCAAGATGGCAGCTCCTGGAGCAGATGAGCATCTTGAATTAGAAAGCAATGGATTTCTTGCTTCTGCTACTAATTCCCCCAGCTGTAAGCCTTCCAACCTTATAAATATTCCTTTATATGTGGTTCAGAGTTCTGGGACCATCCCCTGAGCCTGCTTGGCCTGTATTCTGTGTTGTTGCTGATGGAGCTCCTTACTGCACTTCCACCCGATCCGCCATCTTGTTTGGTTCTTTCTAGTTGACTTTTAAATGTGAGCTGTATGGTCTGTGGGTCTCCATCTACACTCTAGGCTATGTTCACATCAGGTACAGGCCTGTCTTAATGGATGACCAGTGGCTCTCCTCAGCTGGCTGAGCACTCCTTCCTCTGGCTAAGGAAAGAGGACTCCTATAGCCCCGACTGAAACTTAATCCTAGAATCATTAAGCTTTGTGAGGAATGGGGAAGAAATGAAAAATTGTCATTGCAAAGGTGATGTTAATTCATTTTCATTCTAGGAAAACCAGTTAAGGGGACTTTCAGGTATGCAAATGTGGAGCAAAGATGCTCTTCTGAAATGGTGATCCCAGTGAGTCTGGGGACCCCTGAACTTGACTTCTGTGGTCAGATAGTTAAACAGCCTGTGTCGAAGGCAAAGAGGCATCCCTTCAGGTCCTGCTGATATTTAAAGAATGAGACAATCTGATATATACCAGTAATATTTCATAAAAAGGAGTCCTGACAGTGTCACAGTTAAGCAATCGACTGCTAACTGAAAGGTTGACATTTCAAATCCAACAGTGATAGTTTAAGTTTTGTGTCAACTTGCTGGATGAGGTATATCAACGGTTTGGCAGTTAAGTAGTAATCCTGGTGTGGCACTGTAGGATCACCTCTGGATTATGAACCACAAGGTCAGCAGTTCAAACTCACCAGTTGCTCCTTGGGAAACCCTTTATGGGTGGCTATGAGTCAGAACCTACTTGGGACCACTTAACAACAATCCCAGTGGCATTTCTTTTAAAGTGAAAGAACCGAAGCAAAAATTCCAAGCCTCAACTTGCAATATCGAAGGATTCCATGAGCAAAATATTTAATGATGCAGGAAGCAGGAAAAGAAGATGGAAGGATGATCAGAACTCAAGTAGAAGAAGAAAGAAGAGAAAAAAAGAGAATAATCTTGTTGAGAGCTACAGGCGCCATTGTGGCGCCGACCAGGCGCCATTGTGGCGCCGACCTCAACTTCCTCCTTCTGTTTCCTTGTTTTTCTCCACGTGCACGCATGCGCCAGGCTCCACCCATTGTATGCTAATTTAGGTGCACGGTGCTCCACTCCTGGCATTGGTGCATTGATCTATGCTAATTAGGCTTTTCTCTACCTACCAATCATGTAACCAGTCGTGTCCCGCCACGCCTCCCTCTGAGGGTATATATTCCCTTGCTTCTCCCCTGCCCGGGGTCGTCCTCTGCCACCACTGAAAGAGCTGTAACCACGTAAAGAGCTGTAACAATAAACTACCGTCAGAAGAATCCTGCTTGTCGCGTCCTTTATCGGCGAGGGCGCGCGACATAATCTGATACAATTTGTTGAACTTGACCTACACCTATGGATGCAGTAGCTCAAAAGAGGGAAAATATCTTTACAGCAAGGATCATTCCCACCCCCTTGATACACAGGGTAGATAGGGATGGGCAACTTGGACACTGGCTACCCAAAATGGGGGGCTACAAAGGCAAGAAGTGACTGGCTTACAAGCTTTCAAGAGGGAGCCTAGATCCAGAGGGTGTGGTGGTGGTGGTTATATGCTGTGGAGTCGGAACAGAGGGCGTGGAGGAAGGTAGACTCTCCACTGAGTAGTATCCAATCTGTCTGGGCGGGGCTGATGAAAGGAGATGGGGATAGGTCTCTTGTGGTACAATAGTGAATAATTGCTATCAGGATTGATTGTGAGGGTTGGAAATGTAAAGGTAAACATTTTGTAGCAAAAGGATGGGAGTGATTGACTTTGCAGGCCAGGAGTGGAGGTCTCAGGGACCATCAAGGGAGAAGAACGCAGTGCAGGACCCTACCCAGAGAAACAGTGATGCCAGAGATGAAGGCAGAGACGATGACGTGGAGAGATGTAGCGGCTGGAAACTCTAGACCCAGAGAGGGAGAGGGGCTGTGTGCTGATGACTGGGGGAGGGGGGGCAGGCTTGCAGGGTATACCCTTTGGTTGGTTGATAATGCATGGAGGGGATTATAACCATTGTAATGAAACGATATACAATAGGATGAATGTAAAGCTAATGTTCTCCCATGTAAACTATCACATAATTCACAATAAAACACTTAACAAAAGTTAATAATAAAAAAAAATGTCAATTACCAGTCCAAAAAAAAAAAAGAAGATGGAAGGAACACATAGTCACTGTATCAGAAAGAATTGGTTGATGTTAAACCATTTCAGGAGATAGCATAGGATCGAGAACTGATGGCATTGAAGGAAAAAGTGCAAGCCTCACTAAAGACATTAGCAAAAAACAAGGGTCCCAAAATTGATGGAATACAAATTGAAATGTTTCAACAAACTGCAGCACTGAAGGTGCTCACCAATCTATTTCAAGAAATTTGGAAGATAGTTACTTGGCCAACCAATTGGAAAAGACCCATATTTGTGCCCATTCCAAAGAAAGGTGATCCAACAGAATGCAGAAATTATCGAATAATATCGTTAGCACCACATACAAGTAAAATTTTGCTAAAGATAATTTTTAAATGGTTGCACTAGTACAGCAACAGGGAGCATCCAGAAATTCAAGCCAGATTCAGAAGAGGGAGTATAGAACGAAGGACATCAGATAAATCTTGGCTGAAAGCAGAGAATACCAGAAAGATGCTTATTTGTGCTTTGTTAACTATGTAAAGATATTCAACTGTATGGATTATAACAAACTATGGTTAATAATGAGAAAATTGGAAATTCCAAAACATCTAATTGTGCTCATGAAGAACCTGTGCATAGACCAAGAGGCAGTTGTTAGAACAGAACAAGGGTGTAAAATCAGAAAAGGTGTGTGCCAGGATTATATCTTTTCACCATACTTATTCTCACCATACTCAATCTGTATGCTGAGTAAATAATCTGAGAAGCTGTAATATATGAGAAAGAACATGCAATCAGGATTAGAGGAAGACTCATAAACAACTTGAGATATGCAGATTACACAATTTTGCTTTCTGAAAGCAAAGAGGACTTGAAGCATTTGCTGATGAAGATCAAAGACTACAGCCTTCAGTATAAATTATTTCAATGTAAAGAAAACAAAAATCCTCACAACTGGACAAATAAATAAATATCATGATAAATGTAGACAAGAGTGAAGTTGTCAAGGATTTCATTTTGGGGGGATTAATGCTAATGGAAGCAGCCATCAAGAAATCAAATGACCTATTGCATTGAGCAAATCTGCAGCAAAAAGACTTTTGAAGAGCACAGATGTCACTTTGAGGACAAATATGCCTGACTCAAGCCATCATATTTTCAGTCACATTATATGCATATGAAAACTGGTCAGTGAATAAGGAGGACCAGAGAAGATTTGATACATTTAAATTGTTGTTGTTGTTGTAAAGTGCTGTTGAATCGATTGTGACCCATATCAACCCTGAATAGGGTTTTTGAGGAGCTGTTGGCAAGCTTGAACCATCTACCTGGTGGTTCAAACCAACATTGCTGTTCAGTTCATTAACCCACAGAACCACACCAGAACTTGAATGATGTTGTTGTTAAGTGCCGTCAAGTCAGGTTCCGACTCATAGTGACCCTGTCTAGGGTTTCCAAGGAGCAGCTGGTGGACTTGAACTGCAGGCCTCCTGGTTCAAGTGGACTTTACAGTCCAGCACATTAACCAACAGCGCCACGTCAGGACTCCGAACTTGAATGATAGTGTTGGTGAAAAATATTGAAAGTACCATGGATGATCAGAAGAACAAGCAAATCTGTCTTGGAAGAAGTATAGCCAGAATGCTCCTTAGAAGTGAGAATGATGAGACTGTTCCATACTTTGGACATATTAACAGGAAGGACTAGTCCCTGGAAAAGGCCACCATGCTTGGTAAAGTAAAGGGTCAACAAAACAGTGGAAGCCCCTACAATGAGATGTATCAACACAGTGGTAACAGCAATGGGTCCAAACATAACAATGATTTTGAGGATGGAGAGTGTTTCATTCCTTTATGCATAAAGTTGCTATGAGTCAGAACCAGCTTGATGGCATCTAACAACAGCAACACAAAAATTCTTCATGATGAGATCTAATATAATGTAGTCACCTCCATGGTAAGATATGTTATGAGCAGTCAAGCAATTGAAAGGAAGTTTCCTTGGGGTGTAGCCTGCTTCCAATATACTGGACACTCAGACAAAGCTTGCATGCTTTTTGCTGGGTTTGGATCCTGCATCTGCATAATCATCTGACCTCCAGGTCTTTGAATTGGAGCCAGTTACCTGCTGTATTGCCCATCTATCCTAGGAGTCATCAGCACCCATCTTACCTGCTGATCTTGGATTCATTAAACTCTGTAGTCAGAAACCTGCAATCTAACCTGTCAATCTTGTTTCATCAGCCCCTGTAGCTATCTGAGTCATGAGAAACCTTCAGCCTGACATTTGACCCACAAACTTGGAACTTGCCTGTCTCTACAACTGTGTAAGCCATTTCTTTGATATCTCTCTCTCTCCTGGCATCCATTTCCATCTTTTCCTTCTTTCTTGTCTTCTTAATGATCTTTTGCTTTCTTACTGTATGATGTTCTTGATGCCATCTCACAACTCTTCTGGTCTTCAGTCTTTAGTGTCTAATGCATCAAATCTGTTCTTCAGGTGATCCTTAAATTCAGGTAAGATATGCTCATGTGTATTCCTTCTGCAATAAAGAAGTCACTGGTCTTGCAAACTTCTATTATGCGATCTCGAGCATCATCTCTATCCCCAAGGCTATATTTTCTAACTACTGACCTTTGCTCTTTGTTTCCAACCTCCTGTGCATCTTGATTGCGTGTTTGATCAATTTCAGACTGAAGAAGTTGGCAGAATTCTTCAATTTCATCATCACTGGCTTTAGTAGTTGGTGCATAAATTTGAAAAATAGTGGTATTAACTCATCTTCCTTGTAGATATATGGACAACATTGTTTTTTGTTTTGTTTTGTTTTGTTTTTTTTAACATTGTGCTTTGATGAATGAGACACCATTCCTCTTCAATTTGTCAACCCCAGCATAGTAAACCTTATAATTGTCAGATTCAGAATGGCCAAAACCAGGTCATTTCAGCTCACTAACACCAAGGATCTTTCTGTGTTTCATTTCATTTTGGAAGCTTCCAGCTTTCCTAGATTTATACTTCACACATTCCACGTTCCAGTTATTAGTGGATATTTGTACACTTCTATCTATATCTCTTAACACTGTGCGATAAGCTGTTAGTTCATATTTAGCTTGTAGCTGTTCCTCCTCATTCTTAGTTGTGCTCCATCAGAAAATGAAGGTCCTGAAAGCTTTGTTCCGTTCAACTCAGTAGGGTCAACTCTACTTTGAGGATGCAGCTCTTCCCAGATGTATTTTTAGTGCTTTCCAACCTAAGGGGCTCATCTTCTGGCACTCTATCTGACAACGTTCTGCTGGTTTTCATCAAAATTTTTTTAAATCTTTCAGCATTATATCTGACAATGTTCTACCACTATTCATAAGGTTTTCAGTGGCTAAACATTCAGAAGTGGTCCACCTCTCCTTCCTAGTCTGTCTTAATCTGGAAGCTCTGCCTAAACCTGCCCACCATGGATGAAACTGCTGATATTTAAAATACTGGTGGCACAGTTTTTCAAGGATCCCAGCAACAGGCAAACCACCATAATATAATAAACAGACAACAGGTATAATGTATAGAAATCACTTTATCAAGTCTTAGAAGGGCAAAGACAACTCATTCAGATGAGAGAAACCATCAACATAAGGCCATAATGGTGTCCAAAGGGTTCATGACCATGTTGATAATTATAGAGGAACAAAGGAATTTTGTCACAAAATCATGATTAGCATCACTATGACAGGTGGGCTACAGAAGCAGGGAAGGAACCAAGCCTGGGATAAATGCACTATTGCAGATTAGATAAATTTACAGGATCGCTTCTAAGGCCGTCCAACTACCTTTGGTCAGGGTATAACAGGACCATGTGAGTCCTGGTATCCCAGTCTCTATTTAGGACACAAGTCCCTGAGGGCTAGACTGCTTCGCACTTTCAACCATACTTTGCCTGAGTGTAAAGATTTTTGCATTGCAAGTTAATGGTCAAAATGAACTCAATGGAGTCTGAATGTATGTTAAGATTCAAAATGGAGTTGGGGCTTCTACTGTAAACCGTAGCCTTCTGTAAGCAAGTACTTAGAATTTAAGCTCCAATACAGAGTTGGAATAGACTGGGCAGTACCTAATAATAACAACAATATTTAATAAACTTTTACTATATGCCCAATATTATGATAAGCTCTCTAATGTGTTGTTTCATTCAGTCTTCATAATGCCCAATGTTATTACCCTCATTTCACAGATGGAAAATTGAAATTCATAGAGTTTAAGTAACTTGTGTAGAGACCATTCAGTTAGCAAATGGTAGAGTAAGGATTTGAATCTACGCCTCAATCATGCTCTGGAATTTTTCAAGGTCTGTTATCTTGTCCCACTGTGGTTGTTTGCATGTTACTCTAATGTTGAAAACTCTGCCATCAGTATTTCAAATACCAGCAGAGTCATGAATGGAGGACATGTTTTAGTGGAACTTCCAGGCTAAGAAAGCCCTGGCAATCAACTTTTGAAAATTAGTGAAAATGCTATGGGCCCCCAACAAAATATTATCCAATATAGTGCTGAAAGATGAGCTCCCTGGGTTGGAAGGCACTACACACCAGCTGCTACAGTGGACTCAAACATGCCAACAATGAAAGATGGCACAGGATTTGACCACGTTTTGCTGTGTTATACCTATGGTTGCAATGAGTTGGCCGACTCAACTGACTCAATGGCAACTAATAACAGCAGTGTGGAACACCGGGACTAGAATGCCATTTTCGAAATGACTATGACTGAAACTGGGTTACAGATATCACCACCATCTGTGAAGTGTGTGCCAAGCAGGTACCATCTTTCCTGACTTTTGGAGAAACTTTGTTTCTTGACCCAGAAGGGAAAGAATGAAATAACTTCCTAGCAAGGAAGAGCTGAGTCTGAGGTAATCTGACCAAGTTCAGATGGGCAATGTTGAGATAGCTGGAGAGTTTTTGCAGGAGCAGGTCATCCTCTGAAGAGGCCTCTGACCAAAGGAACCCCCTAGGGGTATTAAGAGCACAGAAGGAATCTCAGCTTCACCTTCACTGACAGTCTGGAGCCATGCCCTGGATAGGTTGCCACCTTGGTGCAGTCCAGGGACAGATTGCTGTGGTGGAGACCTATGGATACTTTGTCCTTTTAGCACAATGAAAACCTGTAGGACTTAAGGAAACTTTTGCTTGTGGGTATAAATTTCTTTTATTTAAACTTTTTTTGAACCACATCATTAACAGTGTGTTTGTGAATGCCACATCCATTCCTCTGTACTTCTGGAGTATCCAGGTGGGGATCAGAGCAAAGAAAGTATAACAACTCTCTTTCTTCTCCCCAAGCCCTCCAAGTAAGGTATTTGCCTGTTTGTTCCAGTTCAATGATTGCAGTTCTATCTTTGCCTCTTAACATCGTGCGATAAGCTATTGGTTCATATTTAGCTTGTGGTTGACCTAACCTACCATGTCTTTTTCATACAAACTGTTGTCAAGTCATTTCTTCCCATCCTATGTGTCTAGTACACGTGCAACTGATTATAAATAAAACAAAATCTAAATGCAAGACTTTCTGCCTAAAATTTAATTTTGTTTGATTCTGATATACTGAGATAATTTACATTTTTTATTCTGTCATTTTTAATATTTATCTCCTTCCCAATTTAGTATTATCTGCAAAAGTAATAAGCATTAATTATTTTGTCCTTATAATTTATTAAAATTTATTTTCAGGACAAAGAGTCCTATGGCATAACAAAAGTTATTTTCAAAATATGGTCTGGGAATCCTTGAAGGTGCCTGAGATACTTTCAGAGGGACTGTGAGGTGAAGACTATTTTTATAACATGTTAGGTGGCGCTGCAGGATAAGCACTTTTTAAAACAGCAACTTTTTATTGTGAAGTGAGCGAAGGTTTACAGAGAAGATCATCAGTTTTACATTCAACCAATCATACTCTCTGTTTCCTCTCAATGATTACAATCCCTTAGTACAACAACAGTCTTCCTACTTCCTCCCTGTGGTTCTTATTTCGGTTCCCCCTCCTTCCCATCCCTTCTCAACTTTGTCCTTAGGTTAATGCTGCCCATTGTATCCTAAACAATTAACCATTCCATCGTGAGCATATTGAGCATATCTTACTAGTGGTGTTATCTGCCCCCTATGTATCTAAGGAGCTTTGGTAGTGTAGTGGTTACGAATCAGGCTGCGAACCTTAAGGTCAGCAGTTCGAAACTACCAGCTGTTCCGCAGGAGAAAGATGAGGCTTTCTGCTCCTGTAAAGATTTACAGCCTCGGAAACCCTGCACAGGGTCGCTATGGGTCAGAACCGACTCCACGGCACACAACAATAACATATACCTATCTACTGCTTGGCTGTAAATTGGACCAAGGTGGTCAAGGACCATAGTCTTGGGTTTCTTCAGTCTCTTTCTGACCAGTAACCCTGATCTTTTTTAAAAAACAAACAACTTTTTATTGTGAATTGAGTGAAGGTTTACAGAGTGGATCATCAATTTTGCATCAGCAAATCATATACTTTGCTTTATTACAATGATTGCAATCCCCTTCCTGTATTAACAATTAATAGTATTTAACTTTATTCATTTTAACTATTATATTCCTCCCTGTGTCTTTCTCCTGCTACCTCCATCTTTCCTCTGCTAACCTCCCTCTTGTTGTATATTGTCTGCCCTGTTATCCATGTTAACATGTATCTACCCTCTAGCCCATGAATAATTTTCCCTTCCCTCCCTCTGTAATCATTATTTATTGTTTCTTCTATTAAGAAAACCTTCTCTTAACTTTTAAAAGTAGTTGTCCTTTTGTGATTGACTAATTTCACTCATGACAAACTATAGATAAACCATGCATAAGTTATTAAGACAATGTGTTCCTTAGAAAACTTATCTGTAGCCATTCGCTGAAACAGTGCCTAGGTTTAGTCAAACAAAATGTGTTCAAGCACATCTTTGTGATCAGTGGATGGCTGAAGACAAGTTTCTAAGGCACACAATGGTCTTAATCACATTAGGATGCCTCCAATAGAAAGGTCCAGTCAAAACAGTGAAGGGTCTGCTGGGCCAGTTAAATTCAAGGCAGAAAGGTTAGCTCAGAAGATTATAGGGGGTTTGATTTCCAAGGGGTAATCTTGATAGATTTTCTTGGACATGGAATGATCATGGGGATTTCTTATGAAGAAGTTTAAAGAAAATTGAATACTGCCTTGGCGAGAAAAAGTTCAGAAAATTTGCACTGAGTGATTTTTTTCCCATCAGGATAAGGCACCTATTCATTCTTCAAGGGTAGCAGGGGCTGTCCTATGAGAATTTCATTGGGAAACCTTACCATATTTACCTAACAACCCTGGTCTTGTCCATTTAGATTTTTTTTTGTTCTCCAAACTCAAAGAATATTGCAAAGAAAAACAGCTTGAGTCCTTTACAGATGTAAAATTTCCATTTTGGCATGGTGTAAATCAGAGAGCATAGAATTCTCTGGAAAAGGGTTAGAAAGATGGAACCCTTGCCTTCAGAAGTATGCATATATCAACTAGAGGAATACTGGTGTGGTGCTGTAGGATAAGCACTGGACTGATAACCATGAGATTGGCGGTTCAAACCTACCAGCTGCTCCTTGGAAACCGTACACAGGGTCACTATGAATCAGAGCTAATTCTATGGCACTTGACTAGAACATTAGTAGCAATACTTTTTTACTTAATTTTGCTCATGCATATGTGTATTTGTACTTCAAATATTGAAATCTTCAATGACTCTTTTTCTTTTTACCTGTAATACATCATGATGTTTCCCCCATCAGTGTAGAAATAAATCCACATCATCCCTCATGTACGCAGGCTACATAGTAATCCATTGCATGGATGTGCATTAGTTTATTTAACTACTACATGTGTTTGAACTTTTAGGTAGAGGAGTAGTTCTATATGAAACAGTTGTTGTTGTTGTTAAGTGCCGTCAAGTCGGTTCCGATCCATAGTGACCTTGTATAGGATTTCTGAGGAGCAGCTGGTGAACTTGAACCGCTGACCTTGCAGTCCAGTGTATTAACCCACAGCACCACACTAGGACTCCATATGAAACAGTAACCTAGACCACAAGTGATTTGGCAACTTTAATAATCAAAGAAGTAAGAACAGATCAGCCTTGATCTGCGGGTATAATCAGAGAAAATTGGTGAAAAAGGGACTCTACCAAAAGTCTCTCTGGTAGCGTAGTGGTTACGGTTACGAATTGGGCTGCTAACCTCAGGGTCTGCAGTTTGAAACTACCAGCTGTTCCACAGGAGAAAGATGAGACTTTCTGCTCCCATACAGATTTACAGTCTCAGAAACCCTGTACAGGGTCGTTACGAGTCAGAACCGACTCCGCGGCACATAACAACAACAAACCAAAAGTCTCAGTTTACAGAAAGACTTGACCTGTACAAGGAGCAAAACCGAGAGCTTAACAGGGAATGACTCAAGTTTGAAATGAAAATTAAGCTGTCAAAAGTGAGACCACGTAAGCATCTAATTTGTGTGCACCAAGATACCGTCCCACTATGCTAATGCAGCCCATGCACCCTAATGCCGCAATTTGCAGATTACACACAGTCAGCCACAGCCACCCATGAACAAGTGAAAATGGAAAGCATATGGGCTTGGTTCTTGGCAGAGAAAGTCCCACTGGTTTCCCAGTGGTAATGAAAAGTCACTCAAGCAAGTGCCAATGAAATCCCACCAGAAGACTAATGTTTTGAGGGCTGACCAGTCTCATCACCAAACCTAACTATCCAATCTCTTTTCCCCTCTTAATTACTAATGCTTCTTGTGTTCCACACAGACTGTCAGTGTGTTAACAAAAAAATGATGTGTTGCACTGAGACTATTAAAATAGATGATAATATCATGATGATATTTACTTATTCTAAAAGATAGCACAAGCTTTTTCATGTCTCTTCACCTTTGTTCACCTTTGCGTCCATGGTGTGAGTATGTGTAACTCTGTCTACTATTAATGGTAAAATTCTTGCAAATAAAGTAAATATTAATTAGCTTATATGCATAGTTTACATTATATAAATCTCACCAGTGATATTCTAAGAAACAGCAAGTTTTGGAGGCAAAGCAAGTCCTGAAATTGGCAATTGCAACATGAGATTCCATGTAGTGTCAGGAAATACAAATATTATACAAATGCTGTTCAATACTGTTCTCTGGCATTTTCTAGTGTTTGAATATTCACTATGGATTAACGCTATTTGCAAATACTTTAATAGAATAAATGAAAAGATAGGAAGAGGTGAATGTTGCTGTGAGATAAAATGACAAGAAATCAGACCTTGATCTAGAATCTGAATTTGTGGAAGTATTTGCAAATATCATTGGCAAAACCAAAACCAGGGCCAGCAGACAAAATATTTTTATCATTATAAAAGGAAATGAGCTATGAAGCAACATGCACTTCCATGCCTAACTTGAAGATGCTCTTTGAGATATTCTTAACAATTTTATTGATATCAATGCAAATGAAATAAATGTTTTTACATATAGAATATATTTAACAAAGCAAGACACTCAGCTGCTCCCGGAGCCGCCATCATGGGCGAGATCAAGCGGGGCTAGGATCAGAGCAGCCACGGACCCCTAACAGAACCTCGGAGATAAAGGTGTGGACGTTCTTTTTTTGGATTCTGTTCATTGGTCTCTCTCTGTCTGCGCACCTCCATTCTGGTGACTAGAGGGGGTACCTAAGCGAGTGGACACCCTGCTCCCTTCCCTGGAGGGGTCTACTGTGCATGCGCACAGATCTCCTCAAAATTTAAAGTGACAGTTTCTACTTAAAACCAAATGGCCACAGGTGACCCTGAACTGTTTTCCACTAGGAAAAAGGCCTGAATGGGGATTGTTGAGTGGGACACGCAGACTAAAAAGAAAATAGGCCAAAAATAAAATCCTGAGTTATGTCACAATGACCAACAGTGGCATCTTGAAATTTCTTGGGAAGAAGAGTGAAAAGGGAAGCCCATCTCCTGATCACATCTACCTGGAGGCAATCAGAAAGCATAAAAAATACCAAAATACATACCCATCTAAGTATTAAGGCCACAGATAACTCCTGAATATGTCCAAAAAAACAGAAGCAGATGACCATATCAGCACATGTCCAGAAACGAGATAAAATGACTGAGGCAAATGAACTGGAAGTGGACCTACACTCCATACTAGAAGATGGGCAGGCTTTGGAAATGCGTGAGAAGGAATTCAGAAAAATGATTATAAAATGTATCAAAACACTATGCAATGGAGTTGAGAAAAATAAGAAGTCAGGAAAGTGCTACAAGAACAATCAAATAACATAGATACAGCATCGGATACAATTCAAAACCTACAGAAAGAAGTCCAAACAATTAATAATAGAATATCAGAAATGGACAATACACTGAAAGGACAAAGGAGTAGAATTCAAGAGATAGAAGCCAGAACTAGTGAGCTAGAAGATAAATCTCTCAACACTACTAAGATGAAGAACAAGCAGAAAAAAGGATAAAATCATCTGAAGAAGGCCTAAGATTCATGTTGGACAACATGAAGAGGAGTAACATAAGAATTATTGGCATTCCAGAACAGGAAGAATCACATAAGTTCACAGAGGAAATAGTTGAAGAGCATCTGGAAGAAAAACTTCCTAACATCCTGAAAAGCAAAAAGATAAGCATTCAAGAAGTTCAGTGAACCACAGGAAGGATAGACCCTAAAAGAAAATCACCAAGACATATAATAATCAAGCTCTCCAAAATCAAAAATAAGGACAGCATCTTGAAAGCAGCTAGGGAAAAGAGTAGTGTAACATACAAATCAGATTAAGCTCAGATCTCTCAACAGAAACCATACAGGCAAGAAGGCAATAGGGAGACATATATAAAACCCTGAAAGAAAAAAACTGCCACCCAAGAATACTCTACCCAACAAAGCTGTCAATCAAATACGATGGTGTAATCAAAACACTCCAGGAAAAACAGAAGCTAAGTGATTTTGCCAAAGCCAACCCTGCTATGAAAAACATCCTAAAGGAAGTTCTGTGGACTGAGAACCAACAACAACAGACAACAACTAGAGAATGACGTACATGGCAGCATCAACCTGAACTCAGTCGACAAATGGAAGAGTCAAGAACAGAATAAAATTATAAGAACAGAGGATATCAGCAATGATATCCCTCATGCACATCTTCATCTAAATCTGGCTTGAATTTCTGGCATTTCCCTGTCAATGTACTGTTGTAAACATTTTTTAATTTCCTTAAGCAAACTTTTTATTAATTTTTTTATATTAATGCTATTTTTGTGATATTAATGCTATTGTCCGATGATTTCTGCGTTCCATTGGAATACCACTCTCTGGAACTAATACAAATATGGATTTCTTCCAATTAGTTGGTTAGGTAGCAGTCTACCAAATTTCTTGGCATAGATGAGTGAGTGCTTGCAGTGTTGCATCAGTTTGTTGAAAGATTTCAATTTGTATTAAGTCAAGTTCTAAAACCTTGTTTTTCATCAATGCCCTTCAGTGCAGCTTGGACTTACTCCTTTAGTACCATTGATTCTTGATTGTATGCCACCTATTGAATGGTTGAACATGGACCAATTCTTTTTAGTACAGTGATTCTGTGTATCCTTTCCATCTTCTTTTGATGCTTTCTGCATCATTCAATATTTACCAATGTTACAAATTGAGGCTTGAAAGTTTTTGTCAGTTCTTTCATCTTGAGAAATGTTGAGTGTGTTCTTCCCCTTTGGTTTTCTAATTCCAGGTTTTTGACTTTGTCTTTTTGAGCTGCCCTTTGAAATTTTCTGTTCAGCTCTTATACTACCCCATTTTTCCATTTACTTTGGCATCTCTACTCAAGTTTCAAATCTCTTCTGATATCCATTTTTGTCTTTTCTTTCTTTCCTGTTCTTTCAATGACCTTTTACTTTCTTCCTGTATGGTGTTCTTGATGTCATTCAACTGTTTTTCTGGTTTTTGGTCATTAATGTCTAATGCATCAAATCTGTTATTCAGAAGATCTCTAAATTTAGGTGGGATATTTTCAAGGTCATATTTTGACTCTTGTGGACTTGTTTAAATTTTCTTCCTCTTCAGTTTGAACTTGCATACAAGCAATTTCCACAGACAGGTCTGTTCCACTATCTGTTCCTGACCTGACCTTGTTTTGGCTGTTGATACTGAGTTTTTCCATTCTCTTTTCCCATTTTATTCCTCTGTATTTCTCTGGTCATGTCTTCCATGTGTATAGTTGCCACTTAAGTAGTTGGTCTCGAAAATTCTATCATGCAATCTCTAGCATCATTTCCATTACCAAGACCATATTTTCCAACTATTAATCTTTCCTCTTTGTTTGCAACTTTGACATTCCAATTACCAGTAACTATCAATACATCTTGATTGCATGTTTAAACAATTTCAGACTGAAGAAGCTGGTAGGATTTTTTAATCTCACCATCACTAGCTTTAGTGGTTGGTACATAAATTTGAACAATAATGGTACTAACTGGTCTTCCATGTGGATGTATGGAGAGATCCAATCACAGACAGTATTGTAGTTCAAGATCTTGAAATGTTGTTTTTGACATGGAATGCATGTGATTCCTCTTGAGTTTGTCATTCTCTGCATAGTAAACCATATGAGTGTCATATTCAAATGGCCAATGTCAGTCTATTTCAGTTCATTAATGCCTAGGATATTGATCTTTATGTGTACCATTTCATTTTTGACCACTTCACATTTTATATGTTCATGATTTATACATTCCACATTCCAATTATTAATATATGTTACAGTTGTTTCTTCTGTTTTTGAGTCATGCCCCATTA
Organism: Chrysochloris asiatica; assembly: GCF_000296735.1. NCBI lineage: Eukaryota > Metazoa > Chordata > Mammalia > Afrosoricida > Chrysochloridae > Chrysochloris > Chrysochloris asiatica. Next base: position 31,551,002 of record NW_006408526.1, on the reverse strand, counting down.
GCAAATAAAGGTCCTGAGAATTTTATTCTATTCTAGTCACTATGGTGAACTCTACTTTGAGGAGATAGTTTTTCCTCAGTTGCATTTTGAGTGCCTTCTAATCCGAGGGGCTCATCTTCCGGGACTATATTTAACAATGGTCTGATGCTATTCATAATGTTTTCATCTTCCGGCACTATATCTGATACTGTTCTGCTGCTATTCATAAGGTTTCCAGTGGCTAAACAATCAAGAAATAGTCTGCCTCTCCTCCCTAGTCTGTCTTAGTCTAGAAGCGCTGCTGAAAGCTGTCCACCATGGGTGACCCTGCTGGTATTTAAAATACCTGTGGCATAGCTTCCAGAATCCCAGCAACACACAATCCACCACAGTAGGAAAAACTGATAGATAAGTGGTACTTTATCTAGCAAATCTCTGAAATTTTTACTATAACTTTATCATAGAATGGATACCTGGTGTGAAGTTGTGTGATAATGCACTAGACTTCAAGGTTGGCTTGAACCGCAAGGTTGGCAGTTCAAACTCACCAGCTACTCCTCAGAAACCTTATATAGGTTTGATATTAGCTGGCACTGATTCAATGGCACTTAACAACAACAAATATCATAGAATGGACTCCTGGTGTGGCACTGTAGGATCAGCCCTGGACTGTGAAACCACAAGGTCAACAGTTCAAACCCACCATGCACTCCTTGGAAATGCTATACAGACAGGATCGCTGACTCATGAGTTGAAATTGACTCTACGGCACTTAACAACAAAAACACACCATAGACTACAGATTCACTATTTGTTATTATGATCATTTATTATCTTTTAAAATATCTAAAGTGTTAGAAAGTACATAATAGCTTATAACATCAAGATATTCCAAGAATTCCTGGAATTTCTATTTCTAATTCCTGAATCCCAAAGATGGTATCTAAATTGATAACTGGAGCTATTGATGGTCACATGGAGGGTCATAGTATTACTATATCTATTATATTTTGTTGTAAGTTCTGGTGAGTCTATTCTGACTCATAGTAATCCTGTATAGGGTGTCTGAGGAGCAACCGGTGAGTTTGAACTGACAACCTTGGGGTTAGCAGTTCAGTGTTTATCTTACTGTGTCACACCAGAATGGAATCTATTGTTATGTATGTTGCTAAGTACCCTGGAGTCAGTTCTGACTCATAGTGACCCTTGCACAGGATTTCCGAGGTTGTAAATCTTTACGGGAGCAGAAAGCCTCATCTTTCTCCTGCAGAATGGCTGGTAGTTTTGAACTTGCCAACCTTGAGGTTAGCAGCCTGATTTGTAACCACTACACTACCAGAGCTCCATAGAGCTCCATATATGTTGTTGTTGTGAAGTGCCGTTGAGTCGGTTCCGACCCATAGCGACCCTGTATAGGGTTTCCGAGGAGCAGCTGGTGAGCTTGAATTGCTGACCTTGCAATTCAAACGGCTTTGCAGTCTGGTGTATTAACCCACCGCACCACACCAGGGCTCTCTCTCTCTCTCTCTCTCTCTCTATCTCTCTCTCTCTCTCTATATATATATATATATATATATATATACACACATATATATGGTGAGCAGTTGGTGAGCTTGAACCACCAACCTTGCAGTTCAAACAACTTTACAATCTGAGGCATTAGCCCATAGTACCACACCAGGACTCCATATTGTTGTTGTTAAGTGCCCATCCACTCCATTTATACATATTTTTTTCCCATAATAACAGATAAATAAACTGGATCTGCCACATTCTTACCCAAATTCCTTCAATGGCTTCCTATTGCCTTTAGGATAAAAGTCAACCCTTTAGCATGCCCTTTAAAGCTTGCATAATTTTGACCCTTTCACCTTCCAGCCTCAATTTATTTCACGCTCCCTTTCTTTTCTAAAAATCTTTGCTTCCTCAGTTCCTTAAACTCAGCAGTTTCCTGAATCAAGGTTTTTCCCCAGACTCTTTCTCTGCTTAGCATATTCTGTTCTAGGGGTAAAAAGATTTCCCACCCCCCCACCCCCATTCAAACATATTTAATACTCCTTTATTAAGCCTTAGAAAGGACAAAGACAAGACAAACACAAGCCATCAGCATGAGGCCAAGGATTCATGGACATGGAATTAATTATAGAAGAGATGAAAAACAAAGGAAATCATCATAAAATCATGATTAGTGGCAGATCAATTCACCACTACTGTAGGCTGGACTACGAAAGACGTAAAGAACCATAATTGGGATACTTGGAAATTTTTACAGGATTGGTCCTGGGGCTTTTAGACCACCTGACTGTATGGTGCTAGGGTCTGACTCATGACCAGGCAGCCTGAGTCATAGTTACTGAGGCAGGGAGCCTAGGGGGCCTCTTGGAATGTGAAAGCATTAATCACAAGACCTTGCCCATTTTACAGAATGTTTATTCAAACAAGTTTCCATAGATTAACTCACATCCTGAGATATTCACTTGAGATAACATGTCTATTAGTTTTACCCAGATCCCTATGCATGTGTCCAACCCTGAAGGACAGTTGAGGGCAGAGGAAATCACCAGTCCCTGGGAAAGGCTTGAACTAGAGTCCCAAGAAACTACAAATGCAGGACATTCCCAAATAAATTTTGTCTGCCCCATCAGAGGCCTTTGCAGTGGAATCCATCTTGAAGAAATGCTGCATGGTGGCTGGTGGCTGTGTGCCGTGGAGTCAGTTCCGACTCATAGCAACCCTGTACGGACTTTCAGAGGCTGTAAATCTTTACGGGAGCAGAAAGCCTCATCTTTTTCCAGCAGAACAGCTGGTAATTTCGAACTACTGACCGTCTGGTTCGCAGCCCAATTTGTAACCATGGCCCCTCCTAAATAGGCCATTTCCCAGAAATTCCTGCCTAGCTCCCTAAATAAACATTATGTCTTTCCCCATGGAAAACCTTTCTAAACGCTAGCAAAGCCTTTGTTCGTGGAATTGGGAGTCAAGCATTTTGCACACACACACACACAAACACACACACACCCCTCCACTGCAAGCCTCTTTCCTATAATAAACCTTTGCATGTTTGGAAACCCTGCCTCTCAAGACTATTCTTAATCAGTAGAAGGCAGAGTCCTTTTATTCAGGGTGGAGGTGCAGTTAGTCCTCCCAGTAATAGTATCCCAAATTACAGGTGACATTCATCTGTAAATCATTAAGGAAATACCCAGACAAGTTTCCTCAGGGCAAGATTGCTCCACCCTGGGCTGGCCTGTGGCATTGTAATCTACTCTCAAACACACTCTGCCTGAGGGCAAAACTACCACATTGCTGGTTAAAGGTCAGAAATAACTCAAAATGAAGGCTGAATTCAAAATGGAGTTCTGACTGTAAACCACAGTCGTCCACAAACACAGTGCTTTAGAATTTAAACACCTCTTCCGACCATTTTTCCTGGATTAACTCTTGTTGTTAAATTCTGACTCATAGGAACCCTGTATAGGGATTTCAAGCAGTGGCTGATGAGTTTGAACCTCAAAGTACAGCGCCACACCGGGACTTCTGTTGTTGTTGTGAAGTGCCATCGAGTCGATTCCTACCCATAGCGACCCTGTATAAGGTTTCCAAAGAGCAGCTGGTGAGCTTGAACCACCGACCTTGCAGTTCAAACGACTTTGTAGTCTGACGTATTAGCGCACAGCGACACACTCCCCCTTAAATAGGAGTTTCTCTTAGCAGCTTTGCTTGAACAACCCTCCAAATTTCAATTACTTTTCCTTTTGATAATCTCATGCCCTCTTGCACTATTCTTTCATAGAATTTACCATAATTTGTGGTTATATATATATTTTTTATGTACTAGATGGTTTAATGACTATCCTCCTCACTAGGTGGTAAGATCAAGGAGTATGTCTGTTTTTCTCACCACTCTTTTGCCAGCACCTACTACAATGCCCAAAGGAGATCTGGTAGCGTAGTGGTTGCGAATCAGACTGCTAACCTCATGGTCAGCAGTTCGAAACTACCAGCTGTTCTGCAGGAGAAAGATGAGGCTTTCTGCTCCCATAAAGATTTACAGCCTCAGAAACCCTGTACAGGGTTGCTATGAGTCGGAACAGACTCCACGGCACATAACAACAACAATAACAACAACTACAATGCCCTGGAGTCCTGGTGTGGCACTGTGGGCTAATGCATCAGACTGCAAAGTTGTTTGAACTGTAAGGTTGGTAGTTCAAGCTCACCAGCTGCTCCTTGGAAATTCTATACAGGGTTGCTATGGGTCAGAATCAACTTGATGGCACTCAACAACAGCAACAACTACAACAACAACACCTGGAGTCCTGGTGTGGCATTGTAGGATAAGCACTGGACTGCTAGCCACAAGGTCAGCGGTTCAAACCCAATAGTCACTCCTCAGAAACAGCTGGTAGTGTCACTAGGAGTCAGAACTGACTTGACAACAACACCTAAAGTACCTGGTACATTATTGTTGTTGTTGGGTGCTGTTGAGTCGGTTCCAACTCATAGCAACTCTATGCACAACAGAACAAAACACTTGCAGGTTCTGTGCCATCCTCACAATTTCTGTTACATTGCTGTTGCCACTGCGCCAACCAATCTCATTGGAATTCTTCTTTTGCACTGAATATCCACTTTATCAAGCATAATGGTAAAGTCCTGATAATATGGTCCCTTCTAATAATAAGTCCAAAGTATGAGAGATGAAGTCTTGCCATCCAGGCTTTAACGGAATATTCTGGCTATACTTGGCCAAATAGCTGTCTTCCAAATTTCTTACCATAGATGAGTGAGCACTTTCAGTGCTACATCAGTTTGTTGGAAGATTTCAATGCATATTTTGTCAATTTTTGGAGCCTTGTTTATTGACAATACCTTCAGTGGTGCAGCTTGGACTTCTTTCTTCAGTACCATCATGTTTTGATCATATGCTACCTATTGCAATGATTGAACATCAACCATTTCTTTTTGGTATAGTGACTCTGTGTATCCTTTTACATTTTCTTTTGATGCTTTCTGTATCATTCAATATTTACCCATGGGATCCTTCAATATTTCAAGTTGAGGCTTGAATTTTTGCCTCAATTCTTTCAGTTAAAAAGTTCTGAGTGTATTTTTCCCTTTTGGTTTTCTAACTCCAGATCTTTGCACATTTTGTTACAATACTTGACTTTGTCTTTCTTGAGATGCCCTTTGAAAATGTCTGCTCAGCTCTTTGACCTCATTCCTTCCAGTGATTTTAGCATATCTGAGCTGGAGTACAAGTTTCAGAGTCTCTTCTGACATCCATTTTTGTTTGTTTGTTTTTTTACTTTCCTGTCTTTTTAAATGCTCTTTTGCTTTCTTCCTATATGATGTTCTTGACGTCACTCCACTGCTCTTCTGGTCTTTGGTTATTAGTGTCTAATGCATCAAATCTGTTCTTGAGACGGTCTTTAAATTCAGGTCAGATATGTTCAGAGTCATATTTCAACTCTCATGCACTTGTTTTAATTTTCTTCAACTTCAACCTGAAGTTGCATATGAGCAATTTTTAGTCTGTTTCATAGTTTGCCCCTGGTCTTGTTTTGGCTGATGATATTAAACTTTTCCACAGATGCAGTTAATTTGACTCCTGTGTATTTCATCTGGTAGTGGTGGTGATTATGTGCCGTGGAGTCGGTTCCAACTCATAGCGACACTGTACAGGGTTTCTGAGGCTGTAAATCTGTACAGGAGCAGAAAGCCTCATCTTTCTCCCGCGAAACAGCTGGTAGTTTCGAACTGCTGACCGTGATGTTCACAGCCCGACTCATAACCACTACACTACTAGAGCTCCTTATTTCATCTGGTGAGGCCCATGTATATATGCTTTTTATGTTGTTTGAAAAGGATATTGCAGAATTCAATCATGTAATCTCCAGCATCATTTCTATCACCAAGGACATATTTTCCAAGTACCGGTCCTTCCTCTTTGTTTACAACCTTTGCTTTCCAATCACCAGTAATTATCAATACATCTTGATTGGATATTTGATCAATTGCAGAGTGAAGAAGTTGATAGAATTCTTCAATTTCATCATTACTGACTTTAGTGGTTGGTGTGTAAATTTGAATAATAGTGATATTAACTGGTCTTCCTTGTAGGCAGATGGATATTATCCTTTCCAGACAGCATTATACTTCAAGATAGCTCTTGAGAAATGTTCTTTTTGATGATGAATGCTATGCCATTCCTTTTGAATTTGTTGTTCTTGGCATAGTAGACCATAGTAGACCATATGATTGTCAGATTTAAAATAACCAATACCTGTCCATTTCAGCTCATGAATGCCTAGTATATAGATCTTTATGCATTCCATTTCATTTTTTATCACATCCAGTTTTCCTAGATTCATTCTTTGTTCATTCCATGTTCCGATTATTAATATTTGCAGTTATTTCTCCTCATTTTGAGTTGTGCCTCATCAGCAAACAAATGTCCTGAAAGTTTTATTCCATGCACATCATTATGGTTAAGTCTACTTTGAAGAGGAGGAGGCAGCTCTTCCCCAGTTGTATTCCGAGTGCCTTCCAACCTGAGGGACTCATCTTCTGGCACTATATCTGACAATATTTTGGTGCTCTTCATTAATGTTTTCATCTTCCGGCACTATATATGGCAATGTTCTCCTGCTGTTCATAAGGTTCTCAGTGGCTAAACATTCAGAAGTAGACTGCCTCTCCTTCTTTCTATATGTTACAATCTGAAAAGCTCCACTGAATCCTGTCCACCATGGGTGACTCTGCTTGTATTTATTACCAGTGGTGTCACCTCCAGCATCACAGCAACACACGTCACCACAGCACGACAAACTGACAGATAAGTGGTACTGGTACATAACAGACTCTCAGTAAATACTATCTGAAATAATCTTTGTTTTAAATAGTAGGATCTGTAGTGAAGTTTTTGCTTTATTTAGAGAACAGCAGCAGAGATATAAAGGATATAAAATTCAAGGGAATGGAAAGGAAAGAAGGAGGAGAAAGAATAAGCAAAGAAAAACAATGGAAAAAAGAAAAGGAAATAACCAAACCCCAAAGTAAAAACAAAAACAAAAAAATAGTGTAACTGTTGGACCTGGAGAGGATAAAACTCTGTGGGGTTCCTGCATCCCAGGAGTTCACGAGGTGGGTTTGGGAGTGATGTGACAGCAGAGTTACTGGACCTAGATGGAGTTCCTATTGGCCTCAGTGTTATCTATGCTCAGGGCACTCATTCTGGAAGCAGTTTGTGGAGGCCTTTGTTGGAGCTAGTTTCCGCATCTGTTTGTTCCACAGGGCAGTTGAAAGCACGGTGGTTAAATGCTGCTGATAGCTCTGCAGGTTCTGTAGGTCTAGAGCCAAGCCCACTTGAAACCAGGCAGCAAAGGGGGCACCAAAACAACACACTGAAGAGAAGTTGGCCCCCACCTCATACCACATGGCTCTGAACTCCTGGTGAGCAGAGTCTGCGCTGGGGTGCATGAGGGTGGGAGCTGGCCACATCTCTGGTCACTGGGGAATTATGGGGAAGATGAAGGAATCCCACCTCTCCAGTCACCTGTGTGAATTTGCTCTGCCAGACCTTCTTCTGTTGCCAAAGCTGCTCACAAGATGTTTCTTTCTCTTCCCAGCAAGCATTCAATCCACTTCTCTAACCTTTCCTCTGAAGTTCAGGGTTCCAGGATTTTCATCAGTGTCTGTTTCATTTGGTCTCTTGTATCTTTGTTGTAGAGGGTCCATGTAGTGTGTCTGCCTAGTCCGCCATCTTGCCAGAAGTTCTAGATTTATCCTTTATCTTCATGTACTAAATGCCTTTTTTTATATATACATAATTTTATTGCAGAAAAATACATGGGTAAGTAAAAAAGTATTGCTACATACATGCACAGGTTTATTTCAAACAAATGTGTTTAAACATGTCTTTGTGATCAGTGGCTAGCTGCAAAGAACTTCCTTTCATAATACGAGAGAACACTTGCCTTAATCTACTTAGGCTGACTTCATTAAAAAGGTACAATCAAAACAGTGGCTTCTGAGAGAATCTGCTGGACCAGTTAAATTCAAGGCAACGAGGTAAGCTCAGAAGGTTATGATGACTGTTTTTTTTTAGGATACTAAAAGGGTAATCTTAATAGATTTTTTCAAAGGATAAGGATGATCATGGGGAATTCTTTTTCTTTTTGTTTTTTTATGGGGAATTCTTTTGAAGAAGTTTTAAGAAAACTGCAAACTGCATCGGTGAGAAAAAGGTTAGGAAAGTTTCACAGAGGAATGAATTTTTTTCAATTTTAGAAATGCCACTGCTCATTGTTTGAAGGTAGCAAGGGCTGTCCTCTGAAAATTATGCTAAGAACCATCATCCCCATCCACCCTACAGCCCTGATCTTGCCCCTACAGGCTTCTTTTTGTTCCCCGAACTCAAAGAACATTGAAAAGGAACACAGTTTGAGGACCTGTTGTTGTTGTTAAGTGCCATCAAGTTGTTTCTGACTTATAACAAGAATGCTAAAATTGCCATTTTGACATGATTTAAATTGAAGAGCTACCACCACTTGTCTGTCAGTTTGTTGCACTGTGACGGCTTGTGTGTACCTGCAATGCTGGGAGTATGCCTCTGGTATGTCAAATACCAGCAGGGCTATTCATGGTGAACAGGTTTCAGCAGTTTCTAGACTAAGAGTAGGAAGAAAGAAGAGGCTATCTACTTTTGAAAAATTAGCCACTAAAACCTTATGGAAAGCAATGGAACATTGTCTGATATCGTACCAAGAGATGAGACCTCAGGTTTGAAGATATTTAAACTACAACTGGGGAAGAGCTGCCTCTTTAAAGCAGAACTGATCTAAATGACCTGGGTGGAGCAAAGCTTTGGGGACCTTTATTTGCTAATGCAGCATGATTCAAAATGAGAATCAACAGTTGTAAACATCCATTAATAATTAGAACATGGAATGTATGCAGTATATATCTACAAAAGTTAGAAGTCATCAAAAGCGAAATGGAATACATAAAGATTAATATCCTAGGCATTAGTAAGCTGAGATAGACTGTCATTGGCCATTTTAAATCAGATAAGCAAATCGTTTACTATGCTGGGAATAATAACTTGAACGGGAATAGCATTTCATTCATTGTCAAAAAGAACATCTTAAAATCTATCATGAAGTAAAACAGTCAGTGATAGGATAATATATACACACACTTATAAGGAAGAACTCAAATCTACCAGTTACTCCCATAAACATTTATAGCCTCAGAAACCTTACACAGGGGTTGCTATGAGTCAGAACTGACTCCACAACCACCAACTACCACCATAAAGAAGAACATTTAATACAGCTATTATTCAAATTTACACACCAACCGCTAGTGCCAATGATTAGGAAAATGAAGATTTTTATAGCTACTGCAGTCTGAAGTTGATCAAACATGCAATTAGATGCACTGATAATTACTGGTGATTGGAATTCAAGAGTTGGAAACAAAGAAAGCTTGGTAGTTGGAAAGGATGGCCTTGGTGAGAGGGTGTGTTTAAAGGCTGCATCCTTTCACCATATTTGTTCAATCTGTATGCTGAGAAAATAATCCAAGAAACTAGACCATATGAATCAGGATTGGAGGAAGACTCATTAACAACGTACAATGTGCAGAAGATGATACAACTTTGCTTGCTAACATTGAATAGGAATTGAAGCACTTATTAATGAAGATCAAAGACTTCAGCATGGATTGTTGTTAAGTGCCTTCGAGTCGGTTCTGATTCACAGTGAACCTGTATATGGTTTCCAAGGCTTTTAAAATTTTTGCAGGCACAGAAAGTCTTCTTTCTGCCACAGAAAAGCTAGTGGGCACAAACTGCATTACAATTTGTTGTGGTGATGGTTGTGTGTCGTGGAGTTGGTTCTGACTCATAGTGACCCTGCATAGGGTTTCCGAGGCTGTAAATCTTTATGGGAGCAGAAAGCCAAATCTTTCTTCTGCATAACGGCTGGTAGTTTCAAACTGCTGACCTTGAGGTTAGCAGCCAGACTCGTAACCACTATGAGCTCCTTGCATCACAAATAGCCCTGTTAAGAAATCTCTCACAACTGAATCCTATAATCCATCAGCATCCTCTCTCACTTTCTCTTACTCAGGCCCATCAGGAAAAACCCATTTAGAAGAGACATGAAATAGCTCACGGCAACACAATCTGTATTTCAGGTGCTGCTGACGCTGCTGGTCAGTAGCCACACTTGGAGAGTAACTGTCCTAAGCCCTCGGCACTCTCTCTCTCACAGATGGCCTCATCCATGTTCTTGGTGCCAGGGGTCATTACCCAATGAGCAAAGTAATCCTGGGCTGAGCAGATTAGTAAGGAAGCTCAAGGAAGCCCTGCTCACCTTGCTTGGTGCCCTGCACACACCCTCAATTCGCTCACAGTCTCTCATTGCATACACTCCAGAATGCTGCCCCATCTGTTTTACACTTTTCCTCTTGTTGTTGTTGTGAAGTGCCGTTGAGTCGATTCTGACCCTTAGTGAACCTGTATAAGGTTTCCAAGGAGCAGCTGATGAGCTTGAACCACTGACCTTGCAGTTCAAACAACTTTGCAGTCTGATGCATTAGCCCACAGCGCCACACCAGAACTCCACTTTTCCTCTAGTCAAGTTTAATTCACCAACATATACAGAACCTTTTCCACCCCCACTCCTTATCTTGAGCCCTGCTTTGTTCCTCAGCATCAGAACACAGCTTTCACTGATTAAAAATTTAAAAAACCCCAGCATGGATTAGACTTCAACACAAAGAAAATAAAAATTCTCACATTTGGACCAATAAGCATGATAAAGAGAGAAAAAAAAAGTTTGCAGTTTTCAAGGATTTCATTTTACTTGGATCCACAATCAATGACCATTTTGAAAACAGCAGTCAGAAATCAAAGGATGTGTTGTATTTGGCAAATGTGCTACAAAGATCTCTTTATTTATTTATAACTTTTTATTGTGAATTGGAGCCCTGGTGGCATAGTGAGTAACATGTTGGACTGTAAACCACAAGCTTAGCAGCTCAAATCTACCAGTCACTGCTCAAGAGAAAGTGGAGACTTTCTGCTCCCTTAAAGATTTACAACCTTGGAAATCCTACATAGGGTCTCTTTGAGTTGGAATTGGCAGTGGTTATTGTCCGAACCAACTTGAAGGCACTGAACAACAACAAGAAAATGAGTAGATGCACGGATAGACACACAAGCTGAAAGAGTGTGAGAGAGAATATGCCATAACCGTGTTTACCATTGCTGCTTTTAACTCTTGTAGTCCTTCCAGTGTCTTCCCCTACCTCAAAAAGAGATCTCTTTAAAGTGTTAAAAAGAGATGCGTAATATCACTTTGGAGTCTAAGAATGTGCCTGATCCAAGCCATGGTATTTTTAATCCCATCATATATATGTGAAAGCTGGACAATGAAAAAGGAAGACAAAGAAGAAATATGATGCCTTTGAATTATGGTGTTGGTGAATATTAAATATACTATGGACAGCCTGAAAAACAAACAAATCTGTGTTGGGAGAAGTAGAGCCAAAAGGCTCCTTAGAAGCAAGAACAGCAAGACTTTGTCTCACATACTTTGGATATGTCATCAGGAGGGACCAGTTGCTGGAGAAGGACATCATGCTTGATAAAGTTGTTGTGTATCATCAGTTCAGTTCTGACTTATAGTGACCCTGTCTAAGGTTTCTGAGACTGGCTGGTGGGCTTGAACTGCTGACCTTATGGTTGGTTACCAATCCAATGATTATCCTACAGCACCGTGCCAGGGCTTGTTTGGTAAAGTAGTGTCATCATAAAGGAGGAAGGCCCTCAGTGAGAATGGATTGACACAATGATTGCAACAATGGGCTCAAACCCAGCAATGATGGTGAGGTTAGTGCAGGACTGGACAGTGTTTCATTCTTTTGCACATAGGGTTTCTATAAGTTGGCACCAATTTGATAGCATCTAACAAAAAATCGAAAAGCACATCATTCTTTGGCGAAGGGTTGTTGTTAAGTACCATGGAGTCAGTTCCGACTCATAGTGACCCTGCACAGGGTTTCCGAGGCTGCAAATCTTTACAGGAGCAGAGAGCCACATCTTTCTCCCACGGAACAGCTGGCAGTTTTGAACTGCTAACCTTGAGGTTAGCCCCCCGATTCATAACCACTATGCTACCAGAGTTAGAGATATGTAAACACCACTTTTAGAAGTGTATAGACTTAGATAGAGGAAATGTTCAGAAGCAATAGCTTCATGTTTTAATATACTTGCCATTTTAAGTATACAATTCAGTGATATTAATTATATTCATTATTTTATACAACCATTAACACTATGGTGTGGCGCTGTAGGATACCACAAGGTTGGCTTGAACCAAAAATTTGGCAGTTCAAACTCACCAGATGCTCCTTGGAAACCCTATACAGGGTCACTATGTGTTGGAACCAACTTGACGGCACTTAACAACAACAACAATCATTGCTATATATTTCCAAAAGTTTTTCATAACCTCAAATGCTCAATAGCCCCCAAGCAGTAACTCCCCATTCTGCTCTCCCCAAGTTTCTGGTAACCACTTGTAAACTTTTGTCTGTGCATTTACCTGTTCTAGATATTTCATAAAAATAGAGTCACACAATATTTGTCTTTGTGTTTGACTTACATGACAAAAGGTTCTTTATGGATGTTTTGGAAGAAGTAGAGCCAGAATGCTTCTTAGAAGCCAGGATGGCTAGACTTCATCTCTTGTTCTTTGAACATGTTGTCAGGAGGAATCAGTCCCTACAGAAGTACATCATGCTTGGTAAAGTGGAGGGTCGATGAAAAAAGGAAGACCCCCAGTGAAATGGATTGGCACAGTGACAGCAATTCAAATATGACAATTGTGAGGGCAGTGTTTCATTCTACTATGCATAGGGTCACTATGAGTCAGGACCAACTTGACAGTGCTGAATGACAACAACATCACAGATGTGATTAATAATAAAGACCTTGAGATGAGAGATTTCCTGGATTATCCAGGTGGGCCCATCCTAATTAAAGGAGTCCTTAGAAGCAGAGAGCATTTCTTGGCTTTTGTTAGAGTCAAAGATGTGATGACAGAAAAGAAAAGGGAAGGAAATGGATTCTTCCTAGAGCCTCCAGAAAGGAATACAGCCCTGCCAATACATTAATTTTAGCCTCATGAGATTTGTGTCAGTTGAATTATTGTTGTTAATAGCTGGGGAGCTGGTTCTGACTCATAGCAACCCTGTGTAGGGTTTCTGAGGAATGACTAGTCCACTTGAACCTCTGACATAGCAGTTCAGCTCACTAACCCACAGTACCACACTGGGACTCCTGGATTCAATTAATACAGTTGAATTTACCTCTTTGTTGTTAAATTTGAAGAGTTTATTTCTAAAACATATTCTGGACATAAGTCCCTTATCAAATACATGTTATGTAAATATTTTCTCCCATTTTTTTGTGTATTATCTTTTCACTTTTTTGATGGTGTCCTTTGAAGCACAAACCTTTGAAATTTTGATGAAGTCTAATTTCTCTGTTGTTTGTGCTTTTGGTATTGTACAGACAAAGACCCTAGAGCAGGATATCATGTTTGGTAAGGTGGAGGGTCAGAGAAAAAGAGGAAGACCCCCAACGAGATGGATTGGCAGCATCAATGGACTCAAGCGTGGCAACAATAGTGAGGATGGCCCAGGATCGGGCAGTGTTTCATTCTGCTGTGCATAAGGTCACTATGAGTCAGTACTGACTCGATGGCACCTAATAACAACAACAACAACAAACCAAGAGATTTTTTTTAATAAGAGATTTTGTGTATAATGTAAGGCAGCCAACTTCATTCTTTTGCATATGGCTATCTAGTTGTTCCAACACTATTTGTTTCCTCATTGGATTGTGTTGGCACTCTTACTAAAAAAACCAATTGACTGAGAAGATGAATTTATTCTGAACTGTTTCATTAATTTATATGTGTTTCTTATGCCAGTACCACACTGTCATGAATATTTATGACAGTACTACCATGTCTTGATTATTATTTTTCAAATAAGTTTTTTTTATTATAATGACAGTATATTCTTATTTAGAGAATTGGAGGTGGGTGGGTAGGAAGAAAGGAGGGAAGAAGAAACGCATCATCAATGATCCGAACACTCCACAGCAACACTTTGAGTACTTCGTTCATAATTGTATGTACAACAGAACCCAACACTGCCCAGTCTTATACCAGCCTCACAAGTGTTGCTATGTTTGAGCCCGTTGTTGGAGTCACCCTCAGTCCATCTTGCTAGAGGGTCTTCCTCTTTTTTGCTGACTCTCTACTTTACCAAACATGATATCCTTTTCAGGAACTGGTCCCTTCTAATAGCATGCCCAAAGTACGTAAAACAAAGTCTCGCCATTCTCACTTCTAAGAATCATTTTGGCTGTTCTTCTGCTAAGACAGAATTGTTCAGTCTCCTGACAGTCCATGGTATATTCATTATTCTTAACCAACACCATAAGTCAAAGGCTTCACTTTTTCCATATTCCTTACTCAATATCCAGCTTTCACATGCATATGAGGGGACTGAAAATACCAGGCCTTGTGTCAGGCATACATACTTTAGTCTGCAAAGAGACATCTTCACTTTTTAACACTTTAAAGAAGTCTTTTGCAGCAGATTTGCTCAGTGCAATAATAAGTTGTTGGATTTCTTGACTACTGCTTCTATGGGCATTGATTGTGGATCTAAGTAAAATGAAATCCTTGATAACTATGATGTTGCTTATTGGTCCAATTGTGAGGATTTTTGTTTTCTTTATGTTTAGGTATAATCCATACTAAAATCTGTTGTCATTGATTTCATTAGTAGGAGCTTCAAGTTCTCTTTGCCTTCAGCAAGCAAATTTGCATCATCTGCAAATCATAGGTTATTAATGAGTCTTCCTCCAGTCCTGATGCAGAGTTTTCTTTCATATAGTCCAATGTCTTAGGCTGGACTCTTTAGAGGTGCAAAACCAGTGGAGCTTATATATGTGTACATAAAAAGAAGTATATGTTAAGGAAATGACTCACACAGTTGTACAAGTTGACAAGTCCCAAGTCAGTGGGTCAGATAACCAAGATCAGTGGCATACAGGTTAAGCAGGTAAGAAGACAGTCTACTGATGACTTCCTGAATTGGCAGACAGACAATAGAGCAGGCCACTGACTCAAATCCAAAGAACTAGAGGAGCCAGATGCAGGATTCAGACACAGCAGAAAGCAAGCAAGCTTGGCCAGAGTGTCCATATATTGGAAGCAGGCCACACCTCCGAGGAATCTTCCTCTCAACTGAATGACTGCTCAGAGCAGATCTCCTCATAGAGGTGATTACATTATACCAGATGTCATCACAGAAGGACTATCACATCCTAACTGCCAAACCACTGAGAATCCTGGCCAGTCAAGTTGACACAAAACCTTAACTATCACACCCTATTACTGGAAACTTTACAAAACATTCTTTCAAATGGTTGCCTTAATAGTCCATCATGGCACTATACTGTACTTAATTTAATTAATCAGCCTCTTGTTTGTCAAATTGCTTCTATTTATTTACTTTGTCTTATAATTAACATCTTTGTTAGTAAGTGTCTAAATATTTTTTGGAAATGTTCTTAGGCTAATTTAGCCAGAACATACATGACTATATTGTTTCCCTAAAAGTGGTATCCATTGAACCACCATTAGAAGGGTATACTTGGTAGCATAGTGGGTTATAAATTGGGCTGCTAATCTCAAGTCAGCAGTTCAAATCTACCAGCTGCTCTGAGGGAGAAAGAAGAGGCTTCTTGCTCCCATATTTACAGCCTCGGAAACCCTATGAGTCACTGTGAGTCAAAACTGACTCCATGACACATAACCACAAGGAAGGCATACGGACAGTCATTGACCTGTATTCTCACACAGGGTATTCTTTTTTAAAATTCGTGCGAGTTTTATAGATGAAAATGGTACCTGGTTTTTAAAATTTGCATTTCTTTTGTTATTAGTGAAGTTGAACATTTTCCCACATAACTTTTAGTACAATATGTTTCCTCTTTTGTGAACTGTTCAAGTTTATTTATTGTTTCACCTGCATCCTTGGTACAATTCTGACTAGTAACCCTGGATCTTTCCTTTCCTACTTACCTGCTAACTCTTAACATATATGGGTCGTTTATTCAGAAGATGCAGAAAGGGGCTTTCTGAATTCAATCAAGAGGATATTAAAGAATATATAGCTATCTGGAAAAGGCTTTTCTTCAGAAAGATATGAGGGAGGCAGAAGAGGTATGAATGAATTGGGTAAAAGTGTCCATTTCTAAAATGGATATTAGCCCCATCTGACTAGCTCCAGCAGAAAAGTTGATAAATGTAGCTCTGGACTATGCACCAAGGTCGTGGGAATTTCCACACTTAAAACTCTACAAGTTCAAGCTCCCTGAGCTGTATGGTCTTGTGTTTGGAAAAGACTTCAAGAGAATGGAAGACCACTGCAAAAGTTCTGAGAAGGTATTCCCTGCTTATGTTCAAGACAGGAAAAGAATGACAAAACTTAAGTTGTATCAGGACAGGTATGGGTTAGATATTAATAAGTACTAGTCAACTGTTGGTGTCTTGATGTGGTGCTGTAGTATAAGCACTGAACTGCTAACCACAAGGTCGGCAGTTCAAACCCACCAGCCACTCCTCAGAAACCCTATATAAGGTCACTATGAGTCAGAACCAATATGATGGCACTTAACAACAACAACAAGCCAACTGTCAGAGTTGTGAGTCTCTGGAACAAATAATTGTAAAAATCTATATCGACCTCTTCAACTACTCTATAGGGAAAAAATGGATAATTCATTAATAACTCCTTGTCTGTAATGTATATGTCCTACAAAAGAACGGGAATCCCTGAGTGGTGCAAACAGTTACTGTGCTGGGCTACAAACTAAAAGGTTTGAGGTTTGCATACACCCAGAGGTGCTTCAGAAGAAAGCCCTGGCAATATACTTGCAAAAAAATCAGCCATTGAAAATCCTAAGGGGAATAATTCTATTCTGACTCATATAAGGTTGCCATGAGTTGGAACCCATTTTACGGAAAATACTTTTTCTTTTTGCTGTTTATTGTGAACTGAGTGAAGGTTTACAGAGCAGGTCATCAGTCCCACGTTCAATAAATCATCCAGTGCGTCATTACATTGATTCAACCCTCTCTGCAACCATCAGCTGATAGTGTTTCTCTCTAGTTACTTAACTCTTGTATTTCTCCCTGTCTAATTTCAGAGTCCACACTATTAACCACTCTGTGACACTCCCTATTAAATATTGGGTACACACAAGAAGAAAGATGTTCTGTTATCTTAAAAAGGATAAATTAATTTACTTTTTCCAGAGAGTTAAACTATGCCCTGAAAATGTTAATTTTCCAACTGCAATCACTTCCTTCTCACCCAGAGTAAGATTCAATAAAGTTTTATTTTTAAAGAATTGACAATTAAATACGGTGCTTGTTGCTCCAACAATTGTATACTTTAATAGAAGAATTTGAAATTAATTAATGTTTATAAGGGCAAACTGAATCTCTAGAGTTTAGGAATAATTTACCTTATAAAGAACATACTTACTCCCTTCGGTGCATGAATAGACTTAAAATATTATGATGAATACTATTGTTCACAATACTATAGTTATTATTTTGAACATACAAACTAAAAATCATAAATTTATTATTTATTATTGCTCATTGTATGAGCAAATGAATCTGTTTAAAGAAGTTATAATTATTCCATAGAAAATGAGACATAATTTTGGGTGGGTATACAGAGTCCTGGTGGGGTCCTGGTGTGGTGCGGTGGGTTAATGTGCTGGACTGCAAAGTTGGTTTGAACCACAAGGTTGGCGGTTCAAGCTCACCAACTGCTTCTTGGAAACGCTATACAGAGTCACTCACTATGGGTAGGAACCAGCTCAGTGGCACTTAACACAGTAATAGCAATAACAACATATAAAGCTAGGGAGCGTGGTGACTCTGTATGATAAGCACTGAACTTCCAAATGTAAAGTCAATGTTTGAACCCACCTGCTGTTCATGGGAGAAAGATTTTCTGCTCCTGCAAAGATGTACGGCCTCAGAAACCCTATACAGGTCTCTATGAGTTGGGATTAAATCTACTGCACATAATAACACAATAACAGCAACCTACAAAGCCAGAATCTGGGCAATCCTGAGGCAGTTCAGATAGTCCCTTTGCTTTGCCTTTATTAGTTACCATCGAATCATTTCTGACTCTTAGAAACCTTATTACAATAGAACAAAACATTCCCTGGTCCTTTGTCTTCTTCATCATCGCTTGTGTGTTCCAGTCCATCTCACTGAGGATCTACCTTTCACCCTTGCTGACCCTCTGCTTTATCTAACATGACGCCCTCCTTCCCATGATTCGTCCTGATAGCATGGCCAAAGAAAGATAATGAGACAATGTTCTCTTATGATTCATAAGGTTTCATTGACTAATTTTCAGAAATAAATCACCAAGTTTTTCTTCCTATTTTGTCTTCGTCTAGAAGTTTTACTGCAACCTGCCCACCATGGATGACTCTGCTCGTATTTTAAATACCAACAGCATAGCTTCTATCATGCAACATGAAAGCTACCACATGGAAACAATAACAACCAAGTAAATTGCATTTCAATTTTAGATCTAATTGCTACTATTGTTTGTCTCTTACTGATTGTTTTGTGTTTTTTGAAAGTATAAATTTTTTGCTGTTGTTGAAAATATACACAGGAAAACATACACCATTCCAACAGTTTCTGTATGTACCATTTAGTGACATTCTTTGATTTGTATAACCATTTGCATCCTTTTCTGAGTCTTTCCTCTCCCATTAACATAAACTCACTGCTCCCTAAATTTTCTATCTAGTCTTTTGAGTTAACGTTGCCAATTTTATCCCTTGGATATAGTTCTTAAAAGAGTTTGGCAGACATTTTTTACTAGTTAAGCTAAACTATTATTTGGTTTCAAGAAGCAACTAGTATTTAAAGAAAGAATAGGATGGGCTAACTACTTTGAATTCCAGCCAGTGCATGGACGGTGATGTAAGGAAACAAACTATGACCTCATAGGACCATGATATCATCACAATATCCAGCTATTTCTGAGTGGAAAGATGTCCATTAGCACGTGGGAACTCTGGGCATGAGTGGGAATCCCACAAAAGTCAAGACGACCAGGTTGAAGGTAAAGTGGGGAATACCAGACCGGAACTTGACATTTCATACTGCTTCCCTGGCAAGACATTTTCAAAGAAACAAGAACTGAAATGTGGCTTGAACTGGCATGCAAAGCAGGTCACTATTTCAGTTTGAATCATGAGTAGGGGCTGCTGTGGGCCATTTGAAACTGAGGAGCAAAAGAAAATTCTCACCAAGGCATGCATGGCTTGTGGTGAAGAGCTGACAGTTAGTTGTCCTAGGAATAACTAACTAGTCAGGAAGCAGAATGTTACAATGTTTTCTTTCTGGTCAGATACACGCAAGAAAGATTCTCTTTCTCTCTGAGGGCATGAGTGTAGAGAAAAAAAAAACCCAACAAAACAAACTGGAGTTTCTGCAGGAAACTGTCGCAAGAATGCAGGACAGCGAGTCTTTTCGCTTGGGTTTTTACTGCAGTGTACACGGGCCTCCTCCCCCAATCCAGCACAGTGTCACAACAGCCTATTGTGTTGGGAAGGAGCAGGATTGTGCCTGAGGTGGCCAGTCCTGTCATCTGCACTCCAAACTATCTCTACTGGGCACTCTGCAGTTGAACTTATTCTGCTTCCTTTGGTCTTCTAGAAGTAGATAGCTGTCTTTAAAATGAATCAGAGAAAGCTCTCATGGGAAAGAATTTTTCCGCCTTCTCTCTTGAAGTAGCTTTCCTGCTTTTTTCCTGCTTAGTCATCACCCTTCCCTCCTTTATACCAATTCTGACTCATTGTTACCTTATAGGGCAGGGAAGAACTGCTCCGTTGGGTTTCCAAGGCTGTAATCTTTACAAAAGCACACTGCCCTCTCTTCCTCCTAAGGAGCTGCTGGTGATTTCAAACCTCCAACCTTTAGGTGAGCAGCTGGACACAACCAGGGCTCTTAATGCTATTCCTTACTTATCTCCCCTTTTGGAAAAACTTCCTTAACCCTAACCAAGAAGTACACATTCAGGGTCCAGTCTGCAATGATGAACCCCTGATCACTAGAAGAGTTTTTCATCCAAGGTCTAGCTTCCACCTATCCAGTGAAACCGAAGAAGTGTTTGTTACTGTTGTTTAGTACCATCGAGTCAATTCTAACTCTTAGTGATCCTGTACAGGGTTTCTGAGGAGCAGCTGGTGGATTTGAAACACCGACCTTGTGGTTCACAGCACAGTAATTATTCCTACAATGGCACACCAAGCGTCCGAAGAATTGTTTGGAGAGAGTAAATTAATCTTAATATAAGCTTAAATTACACAAATGCCTTCGGTACATATTAGACTCCAAATATATTTTTATTGTTGTTGTTGTTGTTAAGTGCCATCGAGTCAGTACTGACCCATAGTGACCCTGTATAGGGTTTTCAAGGAGCGGCTGGTGAGCTTGAACCACCGACCTTGCAGTTCAAACGACTTCGCAATCCAGCACATTAGCCCACAGCACCACACTTAATGAAAATCAAATGCAAAAATATCATACATACTTGAAAGCCAAGGAAAAGTTAATTTTCAAATGAGATATGCACCCATAATCACAGACTTTCGATTTAGACAGAATGGCAGGCACTGCAGAATAATGCACTGGACTGCAAGATTGGTCTGAACTGCAAATTCAGCAGTTTAAGCTCACCAGCTGCTCCTCAGAAACCCTATTGCTGAGAGTCAGAACCCAATAGAAGACACCTAAAACAACAACAAAAGAAGGCTCCCAACAAGATGGGTTGACACAATAATGGGCTCAAATGAAACCGTTGTTGAGGATGGCCCAGGGCCCATAGGGTCTCTATGAATCGGAACCAACTCCATTGCACCTAAAACAACGACAAGCTTAAATCAGCAGGCCCAGTGGTGCAATGGTTAAGCACTTGTCTGTGAACACAAAGGTTGTTTCCATAAAGATTGTTGTTGTATGCTGTCGGTTGGTTCCAACTCATAGTGACCCCATATAGGGTTCCAAGGAGCGCCACATCAGGACTTTCACTGTAAGGTTTGGGGGAGATTAGGTGCTTGGAGTTAGGTGTGATGATATAGGATAAGCACTGGACCACAAGGTCATTTGAGTTGCAAAGTCAGTGGTTCAAACTCTCCAGCCATTCCTTGGAAACCCTATACAGTGTTGCTATGAGTCGGAACCAACTCGATGGCACTTCACAACAACAACATATGTAAACAAGACCCTCATAAACAGTACATGACAGCTGCAGCAATCTGTATTTCTTGTACTCTCCTCTCAGTGCCAGTTGTCCAGCTCACTGATCCTTAGACATTATCTCAAGAGAGCTTGGACACAGTCTCCTGGTCTTTGGGGTAAACTCAAGAGAAGGGTCTGGGTCATCGATTTTAAGGCACAATATTAGTATCTTCATACTGAACAAAACATGTTAGGCCACGATACAAAGTTGCTAAATTTTAGGAAACTCATTCATTTATTCAGTCATTCATTCACTCAAACAGTTATGTTGTTGTTGTTAAGTGCAGTCGAGTTGGTTCCCAGCCATAGCAACCCTGTATAGGGTTTCCAAGGAGCGACTGGTGAGCTTGAACCACTGACCTTGTGGTTCAAACCAACTTTGCAGTCCAGTGCATTAACCTACTGCACCACACCAAAACCTGCACTAGAATGTTAATAGCAACATTGTATATAGGAGTCAAATATTGAGAGTAACCCAAATGTCCATGTGCAGAAGAATAGATAAATTGGGGTAAATTCACGCAATAGAATTCTGTGTAGTACAAGAATGAGCAAATTAGAACTCTGTTCAACAAATGGGTGAATCTCACCCACATAATGTTGAACAAAGAAATCCAGACATAAAAGGGAGTATTGTATATGACTCCATTTGCCCAAAGTTTCAACACAGGCAAAACTAGTCTCAGACTTTTGAAGTCAAGGTAGTGACTGTCACAGACTAATAACTAGATTGTTGTTGCTAACTGCTATCCAGTAGGTTCTGACACATAGTGACCCTTTATAGGGTTTCTGAGGGGTGACTGATGGGTTTGAATGGCTGACTTTGTAGTTAGCAGTCCAATGCTTATCCTACAGTGCCACGCCAGGACTGCAATGACTGGATGGGGCACAGGAATTTCAGGGCTGGGGATGAAAGGGCTGGTGGTGCTCTGTTTTTTGAATTGGGTACTGGTTATTTGGGTTAGAAATCCATTATACACTTTTCTATATGCATTATTGAATTAATTATTTAGTGCGGCTTTGGTAGAAATACCATACTTGGGTAGCTTTAACAAACAAAAGTCTATTTTCTCACACTTTAGAAATCTAGAAGTCTGAATTTAGAGGTCAGACCTCGCAAGTGCTATCTCTCTCTGTTGGCTCTGGAGGAAGGGCCTAGTCCCATTTTCAGCTTCTTTTCTTCAGTGATTATGTGACATGATACCTATCTTCCCCCATCTCTCTTTGCTGTTCTGCTGCTTGCCTAAACTGCTCTTTTATATCTAAAAAGATATTTCTTGAAGACACACCCTATGTTAATACTGCCTTATTAACATCCCAAACAAAACTTTATTTCCAAATGATATTTTAAACACAAGTATAGTAGAATAAATAAAGACGTGCAGCCAGAGTGCTCCTTGGAGGCCAAGATGGCCAAACTTCATTTCTTATACTTTGGACATATTGTCAGGAGGGCCCAGTCACTGGAGAAGGATATCATGTTTGGTAAGGTGGAGGGTCAGAGAAAAAGAGGAAGACCCCCTAACAAGATGGATTGGCCAAGTGGCAGCATCGATGGACTCAAGCGTGGCAAGAGTAGTGAGGTTGGCCCAGGATTGGACAGTGTTTCGTTCTGCTGTGCATACGGTCGCTATGGGTCAGAACCAACTCAATGGCACCTAACAACAACAACATAGTAGAATATGGGGAGAAAGATGAGGCTTTCTGCTCTCAAAAAGTTGTGTTGTTGTTGTTAAGTACTGTGAAGTTGGTTCCAGCAGCACCAGAAATCCTTTGAAGGATTGCTATGAATTGGAACCAACTCGATGGCACTGAATAACAACAGAGTAGAATTTCTAGCACATATTTTTGGAGGGTACAATTCAATCCATAACATTTATACTTCAGAAAAAATTTTAGATGGTAGTGTTCAACAGTTCAATTCCCTGATGTTCTAGAGTTAACTCTCAAGAGCTCTATTTGAGCGAGCCACTTGAAGAGACTGGACAAATGCCTAAACACTTGTGTTTCTGTTGACACAGTCCCTATTGGGGTCCTGGTGTGGCAGTGTAGGATAAGCACTGGACTGCTAACTGCAAGATTGGTGGTTCAAACTTATCAGCTG
The DNA here is from genome assembly GCF_000296735.1 of Chrysochloris asiatica. Lineage (NCBI taxonomy): Eukaryota > Metazoa > Chordata > Mammalia > Afrosoricida > Chrysochloridae > Chrysochloris > Chrysochloris asiatica. The sequence continues at coordinate 31,527,473 of NW_006408526.1, read as the reverse complement.
CTCCTCACAAACCCTATTTGTTGTTAAGTGCCATCGAGTCAGTTCTGACCCAAATAGCGACCCTATATAGGGTTTCTGAGGAGTGACTGGTGAGTTTGAACCACCGACCTTGCAAACCCTATACAGGATCGCTATTTGTTGGAACTGACTCAATGGCACTTAAAAACAGCAACATATACTATTGGAAGCAGGTGTGTTCTTATTTTCCATTATACAAGAGCTAAAATCTGTCTAGGAGACACAAATCAGTCTTAGAAGAAATGCAACCAAAATGCTCCTTAGAAATGAAGATAGTGAGATTTTCAACTTGCTTACTTTGGACCCTTTATCAGGAAAGACCAATGGCTAGAAGAGGACATGATGCTTGCTGAAGTAGAGGGTCAACAAAAATGAAGGAAACCATCAATGAGATGGATTGACACAGTAACCATAACAATGAACTCAAATAGTCCAGTGAATACAGGAAGCTAGCACAGGTCTGGGCAACGTTTCATTCTGTTATACATAAGGTTGCCATGAATTGGAGCCAACTTGATGGCAAATAAGATAACAACAATCTCTAGACAGTTTTGTCCCCTTGATGGCCTAGCTCATCTTCTTTTTGGGTCTTCCAGTCAGTTGTTATCTTCCAGTTGAGGGATTTTCCAGACCCCATGTTACAAATTGAATTATGTTCTCCCCTCCCGCCTCCTCCGAATTCATATTGTAAACTCTAACCTTTATGCATGTGGTTATAATCCCGTTTGGGAATGAGTTGTCTTGGTTTGTTAATGAGGCAGGATTAGTGTAGGGTATATGCTATAAAAGATATTAAACAATCTAGCAGAGGACAGATGTGGGACGATAGATGCCCAGACACAAGGACATCCCCAAGGAACTAGGAAGCAGAAGCTGAAGAGACAAGGACTTTCCTCCAGAGTCTTCCCTTGCTCCAGGTGCTCTGTTTGAACGTCAAGCTTCTTAAACTGTGAGAAAATAAATTTGTTTGCTAAAGCCAAACAACCATGGAGTCCTGGTGTAGCGCTGTAGGATAAGCATTGGACTGATAACCCATAGGTTAGCAGTTCAAACCCATCGGCCCTATATAAGGTAGCTGTGTGTTGGAACCTACTCAATGGCGTTTAATAACAACAAACCAGCATTTGTGGTATTTCTATAGTAGCTTCAGTGGATGACTAAAACAAGGACCTATATGCATCTGACCATAGTATTTTCCATCATTTCATATGCCTGCAAAAGCTGAATAGTGAATAATAAAACCACAGAAGAATAAATGCTTTTGAATTATGGTGTTGGCAAAGAATATTAAATATACCATAGACTGCCAGAAGAACAAACAAATCTGTCTTGGAAGAAATAGAATCAAAGTAGTCCTTAGAAAGGAGGCTGGCAAGACTTTGCTTATGTACTTTGGACTTGTTATGAGGAGGAACCAGTCCCTAGTAAAGGATATCATGCTTGGTAAACTTGAGAGTCATTGAAAAAGAAGAAGACCCTCAACAAGATGAGCTGACACAGTGATTGCAGCAATGAACTCAAACATGGCAAGGAATGTGAGAATGCCTCAGCACTGGGCAGTATTTCATTCTGTTGTACACAGGCTCACTATGAGTTGGAAGTGACTTGACAGCACATGACAACACCAACAGATGAAGCTTAATTCTGAGTTGATAAGTCTTTGTGTACAAACATGTTTAAATAAACATGTCAACAATAATATGGCTATGACCAACTTGTTTCTGCTCTGAATAGACTTTCCAGAGGTGGTATATCCTGATCTGTTGTTGTTAAGTGCCATTAAAGTCAATTCTGACTCATAGTGATCCTGTATAGGGTTTCCACGGAGCAGCTGGTGGGTTTGAAATACCAACTTTGTGATTATCAGTCCAGTGCTGATCATACAGGACTCCAAGAAAGAAAATTGAAGAAGGGTGTCTCAGGCATCTTTTTCTCTCTCTTTTTTAATGTTTTATTGTGAATTACGTGATAGTTTACATGGGAGAACATTAGTTTTACATTCATCCTATCGTATATTGTTTAATTGCCATGGTTACAATCCCCTCCATGCATCATCAACCAACCAAAGAGTATCCACTACAAGTCAGGCATGTCTTTTTAACGTTATGCCTGTTTTATAGAACTACTACACTAGGTGGAAATGAAGTCACTATATCAGTGCTCTTCTTTCAGAGATAGTTTTTAATTTCCTTTAGATGTTAACTAACTATGCCATGGGGTGGGAGGGGAACTTAAAGTACTGCATCTAAAACTGAGTGATTTCTATAAAAATTTATACAAATAATTTCTGCAGTCCAGCTGGTCTAAGGTCCTGTTAAAGATGTTGCAATTTAAGGAATGGTAGTTCTCTTTTGGAATCCTGGTGTGGCATTATAGGATAAGCACAAACCCACCATTCACTCCTCAGAATCCCTGTACAGGGTCACTATGAGTCGAAACTGGCTCAACAGCACTTAACAACAACAACAATTTCTCTTTTATTTCTCCATCTGGTCTGTTTCCTGTTTCGAAAGTACTTTCGTTGCTATGGAAACATAAACAACTACTTTCTGCTAACTGACCTGCTGAGTTTTATGCCCTGGTTTCTTTGTCACTGCCACACCCACTATACCTCAGTATATCTTTGCCATTTTCCACTAACCTTAACGTACGTACTCTCCATCTTGTTTTCCCAATCTCCCTCTCCTGAAACGCTTGCACTTTTAAATGTCTGTGAATATCTCTGGGTATGTACCTCCCAATCTATAAATTTTGCAAACTAGACTCCAACCAGTGGGATTAACTGACTTCTGTGAAGACTCAGTGAGGTTTTTGTTGTTGTTGTTTGTTGTTTAAAGGTTATATTGATAGGTATATTGATCAGAGTCCTGGTGTGGTGCTGTAGGATAAGCACTGGACTAAAAGGTCAGTTTGAACTGAAAAGTTGGTGGTTCAAACTTGCCAGCCTCTCCTTGGAAACCCTATACAAGGTCACTATGACTCGTGGAACTTAGCAACAACAACAACAGCATTGATTGGTTGGTCGAGTCCCTGAGTGGCGCAAATCAAAAGACTGGTAATTTGGGTCCACTAAGAGGTTCCTCAAAAGAAAGAGCTAGGGATCTGTTTTTTTGAAAAAGCAGCCACTGAAAATCTTATGGAGCACTCTGACACACATGGGGTGACCATGAATCTGATTTAATTCCAACTGGCTTGATTTTTCCTTTTTTTAATTGATTGTTGTTGTTAAGTGCTGTCTAGTCAATTCCAACTCATAGCAACCTTATGTACAACAGAACGAAAACACCACCCAATCCTGTGCCATCTTTACAATTGTTGCTATGCTAGAGTGCATTGTTGCTGCCACTGTGCCAATCCATCTTACTGGGGGTGGGGTGGTGTCTCCCTTTTTGGTTGTCCCTCCACTTTACCAAGCAAGAGGTCCTTCCTAATAATATGTCTGAAGTATGAGAGAAGTAAGTCTGGCCATCTTGGCTCTAAGTAAGGAGCACTCTGGTTGTACCTCTTCCAACACAGATCTGTTTGTTCTTCAGACAGTCCATGGTACCTTTACTATTTTTCTCCAACACCATAACCCATATGCAGCAAGATTTCTATGAGCTTCCTGATTGATCATCCAACTTTCACATGCATATGAGGCGATTGAAAATACCATGGCTTGGGTCAGATGCACGTTAGTCCTCAAACTGACATCTTTGCTCTTGAACACTTTAAAGAGGTCTTGTGCTGCAGCAGATTTGCCTAATGCAATATGTAATTTGATTTCTTGACTGCTACTTTCTTTAGTGTCTTTGACAACTTCAATCTTCACTTATCATGATATTATTATTATTATTATTTTTGGTCCAGTTGTGAGGATTTTTGTTTTCTTTATATTGAGGTGTGGTCTTTGATCTTCACCAGTAAGAATTTTAAGTTCTCTTTGCTTTCAGCAAGCAGGGTTGTATCATCTGCATATCTCAGGTTGTTAATGAGTCTTCCTCCAATCCTGATGTCAGGTTTGTCTTCATATAACTCAGCTTCTTAGATTATTTGCTCAGCATACAGATTGAATAAGTAAAATGAAAGAATACACCCCTGGTGCACATTTTTCCTGATTTTAAACCATTCAGTGTTCCCTTACTCTTTTGAACGTCTGCCTGTTGGTCTATGTATAGGTTTCTTATGAACATGATTAAGTGTTCCGGAATACTCATTCTGTGCACTGTTGTGTATAGTTTGTCATGATCCACACAGTCAAAAACTTTTTGCATAGTCAGTAAAGCACAGGTAAACATCTTTCTGGTATTCTCTGCTTTCAGCCAAGATTCATCTGATATAAGCAGTGAGATCCCTCATTCCATGTCCTGATCTGTTCCGGCTTGAATGTCTAGTAGTTCCCTGTCAATGTACTGTTGCAGCTGTTTTTTAATTATCTTTAGCAAAATTTTACTGGCATGTAATATTAAAGATACTATCCAATGATTTCTGAATTCCACTGGGTTACTTATCTTTGGAATGGGCTCAAATATGAATCTCTTCCAATCATTTGGTCAGGTAGCTGTCCTCCAAATTTCTTGACATAGATGAGTGAGTACCTCTAGTGTTGCATCAGTTTGTTGAAAAGTTTCAATTTGTATTCCATCAATTCCTGGAGCTTTGTTCTTTGTCAATGCCTTCAATGCACATTGGATTTCTTCCTTCAGTACTGTTAGCTCTTGATCATATGATACCTCTTGAAGTGGTTGAACATTAACCGTTTCTTTTTGGTACAATGACTCTACGTATTCCTTCCATTTTCTTTTTTGTCATTGTTTCCTGTGGCATTTAAATTAATCTGGCTAGTCCATAGAAAATAAGTATGCATATTTGGTTTTTCATATATATAGAGAGAGAGAGCGAGAGAGTCCTGGTATGGCGCTGCAAGGTCGGAGGTTCAAGCTCACCAGCTGTTCCTCGAAAACCCTATACAGGGTCGCTATGGGTTGGAACTTACTCGACAGCACTTCACAACACAACAACAACAATCTATATGTATATAGTCCTGGTGTAGTGCTGTGGGCTAATGCACTGGACTGCAGTCATTTGAACTACAAGGTCAGCAGTTCAAGCTCACCAGCCACTCCTTGGAAACCCTATACAGGGTCACTATGGGTCAGTAACAATTCGACAGCACTTAACAACAGCAACTATATATATAAGTATATCTAGATAGATGAAGTCCTGGTGTGATGCTGTTGGTTAATGCACTAGACTGACTGCAAAGTTGCTTCGAACCACAAGGTCAGTGGTTCAAGCTCACCAGCTGCTCCTTGGAAACCCCATTCTGGGTCGCTATGGGTTGGAATCAATTCAACGGCTGGATTGCAAAGTTGGTTTGAACCACAAGGTTGGAGGTTCAAGCACACCAGTTGCTCTTCCGAAACCCTATACAGGATTACTATGGTCATAACAGACTCAACAACACTTACTAACATATGTATGTGTGTGTGTGCATATATCAGAGTATTTCTAGAACCCACCACTCACTACTAAAATGGGAGGAGCTGGGGAAAAAAAGTAGAAGAGGTGGAAAAAAGGGTCCAGAAAAAGGGGAGGAGTAGAGGCCTGGCTGGAAAAGGAGCAAGAGGGTCCTTTTCCTCAAGTTAATGGGGGCACAGGAGCTCCATTGACCGTCATCTCGCGCCCCCTGCTGGTTGAAGATGGTGTCTACAAGCAGTTTGAGGTGCCCCCATTGACAGCTGTGGAGGCCCCACTGGATGTGGAATGAGGGTGTGGGATAAGTAAGATAGGTTGCCAGAGGACCCGCCTTCCATCTTCTTTTGATGCTTTCTGCATCATGCAGTATTTTGTCCAAAGAATCCTTCAGTATTTCAAGTCAAGGTTTGAATTTTTAACTCAGTTCTTCAACTTGAGAAATGCTGAGCGTCTTCTTCCCTTTTGGTTTTCTAACTCCAGATCTTTACACATTTCATTATAATATTTGACTTTTGTCTTCTTGAGCTGCCCGTTGAAATTTTCTATTCACCTTTCTAACCTCCTCATTTTTTCCACTTGCTTTAGCATCTCTACACTGGAGAGCAAGTTTCAGAGTCTCTTCTGACATTCATTTTGTCGTTTCTTTCTTGTTTGTCTTCTTAATGACCTTTTGCTTTCTTCCTGTATGATGTTTTTGATGTCATCCCACAACTCTTCTAGTTTTTGGTGATTAATGTCTAATGCATCCAGCTGTTCCATTAGCGAGGATTTTTGTTTTCTTTACATTGAGGTGCAACCTATACTGAAGACTGTGGCCTTTGATCTTCATCAGTAAGTATTTTAAGTCCTCTTCTCTTTCATTCTTGAGATGATCTACATTCAGGTGGGTTGTGTTCAAGGTCATATTTTGGCCATCATTGACTTGTTTGATTTTCTTCAGCTTCAGCCTAAACTTGCATATGAGCAATTGATGGTCTGTTTCACAGTCTGCCCCTGGCTTTGTTTTGGCTGATGCTATGGAGCTTTGCCACAGTCTCTTTTGACAGATGTTGTCAATTTGATTTCTGTGTATTTTTAATTGATTGGTTACTGGAATCAGGACTATTTCGGGTGCTGATGGGTAGTCCTGGAGGTGCAAGAAGTTTGCACTCGACTACAAACCTAAAGGTTGTATTCAAATTCACCTAGAGACCACAAAATAAAGACTTAGTGATCTGCTTCCATAAAATTACAGCCACAAAAACCTAGAGCAGTTCTACTAGTTCTACTCTGTGACCATGAGTCCAATATGACAGCAACAGGTTTTGGTTGTTGTTTTTGTTGTTGTTGTTGTTGTTTTTAGTGGGGTGGGGGGATGTGGAGGCCTGGGTGGTGCAAACGATTAAGTTCATAACTGTAAGTGCAGTTTAGAAGCCTGAACCCACCCAGAGGCACCTCAAAAGAAAGACCTGGTGATCTCCTTTCAAAAGGTCACGACCTTGAAAATCCAATGTTGTGCTGTTCTATTCTGCAACAACTAATGTTGGAATCAACTTTAAGATGCTGTATTGGTTTGGGGGTATTAATATTTTGTCTCCTATAAAATAGCTGTGTAAGGAAATAGCAATCAGTCTTTATGAACAGAAACAAAAACAACTTAGATCAAGGAAGCAGTGAAATGTTAGCAAATGGTACAAAATGATGATCTAAAACAATGACTGACTTGTATAAAATGAAGAAATATGCTGCCTTGCAGCCCAAATACAAAGGGAAGGAATTCAAGAGAGCAATCAGGTCTAGGAAGTTCATAAATGAACTACATATCAACTATTCTCTCTCTCCTCCCATCTCTTCTTCCTAATATACTCATAACTTGTGAAAAGAAATGGTCACACATATTGTATGAAGTATGGTGACAATCTTGATAGGTTGCAGTGCCAACCAGCTGGAGAGATTTGACTCTGAATTTAGAAGCTCTTGGAATGTCCTGAAATAGCAGGGGGATATTGGATCTAATATCAGAGCTGTTAGTGAGATGGAAAGTGAGGGAAATATTTAATCTTGTGTGATATGCATTGTCAGCATGAAAATCCAAGTCTTAAGCACCTGCTTGTGTTTTGTGCTGTGGGAAACAAGTTACACCAACACACGCCCTTCTAATGAGGAACCTACAAAAGAGAACTCAAAATATTAAACACAGATCTACAGTGAAGGATATGTTTACATCTTATATGTGAGCAGAGGGAGTATATTTTTAGGATAGCAAGTTCTGGCCAAGCAAGCTTAACATGAAAACATGAGTACTGCCCTACTTCAATAAACCCACCCAACTCAACATTCTCTGAGAGTGGAACTGAAGACATAATTATCATATAGAGTTTATTGTGTAAATGCCCAATTTAGTTCTTATTATATCTTGTCTTGTACTAAACCTACACAGTCTTCCCTACAGTATCGCCTCTTGTCTAAGGTAGGGTTCCTGCTAAGTATCAGCTACCTGGGACTTTGGGGAAGTCATTCTGGATAGTTAAGTTAAATACACAGAGAGGGATGGACTTTTTTTTTTTTTTTTTCAAATTGGTGTGGCATGCAGGATAAGCTTTGGACCACAAGGTTGGATTGACCCACAAGGTAGGCAATTGAAATCCACCAGTCTCGGAGCCTTATACAGGGTTGCTATGAGTAGGAACTGATTCGACTGCACTTAACAACAACAATTTTTTTAATGCATGCATATAAATCTTTCTAAATAGATAGCATGATAACAATGGGATATAATCAAGTTTGTAGTGCTATTTTTTCCTACACAACGTATGTCCCAGAATACTATAATTGTAAACTTTTTATATGGAGTCCTGGTGTGTGTTCACAGTCCAATATTTACCACAGCACCACACCAGAACCTTAGGGTAGAGTTGACTTATTACAGACTTTTTTTTACCTCCAATACACAGTTTCTAATCTGCTATGGGCAGATCAGGAGTCCATGGGTGTGGTACACTGAGTTTACTTAATATGTCTCTTCCAACCATGGTCTCTGTGACTCCCCATCAAATGACTGGGTTTGTTATTAAGTGCTACGGAGTTAGTTCCGACTCACAGCAACCCTATATCTGGTCACAACATCACCATCTTACTGCCACATATAAAGAGTCTGAGAAGGAAATTAACACACAGGAAAACAGCTGGGAGTTAGAAAGACAGACCTGACAGTATCATTTGAATACCTGAATCCTGGACTCTTCAGCTTACATGAGCTTCCCAACCCACGGTGACATACATAACAACTTTTTATTTGAGCTCTTTTGAGTTAGGTTTCTGTCATTTGTAATCAAAAGAACTGCAACAAATATAAGAGGTGCATCAATACTTTGAGGTAATAGGGATATTATTATTGTTTTTATAGATTGGGAAATTAATGATTTGTTGCATAAATTAATACAATTCATTGTAAATAGGGAAAGAACTTCAACCCAGGTCTCACATTCCTTAACCTAGACTTTTGTTTGTTTGTTTTTGCTATACCAGAGTCATCATGAGTCAAAATCAATTTCAAATAACCAAATGTATTAAAATTGCATATAAAAGCAAGAGAAAAGATGCTCTGAGAAAGGTCCCACAGGTAAGATCATGAAGTCTAAATATTTACTGCTTCATGATTACTAGGGGAAGAGATATGCTGAGGTCAGACTTCCTCTTCTGCACCCCAGAGCCTGCCAGAACCTTTCAACATTTAATGAATGATTCCAGCCAGTAGGGGTCCCAGGACTGCCTGGAGGCCAAACCAAACCAAACCAAAGCAAGCCCATTGCCTTCAAATCAGTTCCTATCCACAGCAACCCTATATAGGATGGAGTAGAATTGCCCAGTGAGGTTCAAGGCTGTAATCTTTATAGAAGCAAACTGTAATCTTTCTCCCACAAGGAGGCTGCTGGTAGCTTTGAATCATTGACTGGACAGATATTCTAAAACAGTGACCCCTCAAAAGAAATTTTCAATCAAGTTTTCATTTGAAAGGTTTTTTTTCTTCTCTTTTCTATGTGTAAAAAGTCTCTGAGGCTTATCTTACCCACACAAGTAGTCCCTTGCTCCCCACCCCCCTTCACTTTCCTGCTTGCTCAGAGACAACACTTTCTATTCTCTTATCTGATATCCTTTGTATTTCCCAGCACATTTAAAATAGTATAGTTATACAGCTACGTATTGATTTTCTGCTTTTGACATTATCTTCTTCTACAGACAACGAGGATTTATCTCTCTTGTCTTTTCACAAACACATGCATACCACCACCACCACACACTTACGCATCCCTAATATAATTGTGTCACAATTTTGAATATAATTATATTCAATATTTACGTATCTAAACCCAAACCAAACCCATTGCTTTAGAGTCGATTCCGACTCATAGCATCTCTATAGAAAGGACAGTACTCATGACGTTGCCAAGGATATAATCATTATAGAAGTAGACAGTCACCACTCTCATCTGAAAAGTGGCTGGTGGTCTGGAAATGCCAACTTTGCAGCTAACAGCCACTTTACCACTGCTTCACCAGCATTCCCATTTACATCATTGGTGGTGGTGTGCCTACCCAGTCGGTTCTGACTCATAGTGAACCTGTATAGGGTTTCAGAGGCTGTATATCTCTACATGAGCAGAAAGCCTCATCTTTCTCCCTCAAAGCACCTGGTAGATTTGACTGCTGACCTTGTGGTTAGCAGCCCAGTTCATAATCCACTAAACTACCAGGGCTTCTATATTTACATCTTTGCTGTTATTAGGTGCCTTCAAGGTGGTTCTGACCATTAACCACCCTGTGTACAACAGCACAACACACTGCCCAGTCCTGTGCCATCCTCACAATTGCTGCTACGTTGCCTCTATGCCAATGCATCTCATTGGGGGGGTCTCCTTCTTTTCACTGTCTCTCCACTTTACCAAGCATGGTATCCTGCTCCTAATAATATGTCTGAAATACTGGTCCCTCCTAATAATATGTCAAAAATATGAGAGACAAAGTCTAAGGAGTTTTTGGATGTACTTCTTCCAACACAAGTCAGTACCGACTCATAGCGACCATATATGTGCACAACAGAATGAAACACTGCCCCGTCTTGCACCAACCTCACAATTGTTGCTATGTTTGAGCCCATTGCTGCTGTCACTGTGCCAATCCATCTTGTTGGGGGTCTTTCTCTTTTGCTGCAACCCTCCACTTTGCCAAACATGATATCCTTTTCCAGGGACTGGCCCTTCCTGATTACATGTCTGAAATATGATAGACAAAGTCTGGCTATCCTGGCTTCCAAGGAATATTCTGACTGTACTTCTTCCAATACAGATTTGTTTGTTCTTTTGACAGTCCATGGTACTTTTAATATTCTCTTCCAAAACCTGGTGTAGTGCTGTGGGTTAATGTGCTGGACTGCAAGGTCAGTTTAAACCTCAAGCTCAGCAGTTCAAGCTCCCCAGTCGCTCCTTGGAAGCCCATAAAGGAGTGCTAGGAGTCAGAACTGACTCAACAGCACTTAACAACAATAACAACCAACACCATAACTCAAATGAATGTTTTGTTCATATCTTTTACTTCCTCATTTATTCCATTTGCCTTAGCATCTCTAGGCTGGAGAGCAACTTTCAGTCTCTCTGACATCCATTTTGATCTTTTCTTTCTTCCTTGTCATCTTAATAACCATTTGCTTTCTTCCTGTATAATGTTCTTGATGCCATCCCACAACTCTTCTAGTCTTCAGTCATTAGTGTCTAATGTATCAAATCTGTTCTTCAGATGATCTCTAAATACATGTGGCATATGTCCAAGGTCATATGTTGGCTCTGGTGGACATGTTTTAATTTTCTTCATCTTCAGCCTGAACTTTCATATGAGTAACTTATGATCTGTCCCACTCTGTTCCTGGTTTTGTTTTGACTGATATGGAGCTTTCCCACCATCGTTTTCCACAGATGTAGTCAATTTGATTTCTGTGCATTCCATCTGGTGAAGTCCATGTGTATAATCATCTTTTATGTTGTTTAAAAAAGATATTTGCAATGCAGAAGTCATTGGTTTTGCAAAATTCTATCATGCTAAAGGAAGCAAGTGTAAATTGCTATAATTTGATGAACTTGACCTATACTTACGGATGTAGTAGCTCAAAATACCAACTGAGAGGGAAGGAGTTTTCACATCAAGGATCAAACACATCCTCTCTGTGTTGTTGTTGTTGTTGTCAAGTGCCGTCGAGTCAATTCCGACCCATAACAACCCTGTATAGGGTTTCCAAAGAGCAGCTGGTGAGCTTGAATTTACCTTGCAGTTCAAACAGCTTTGCAGTCTGGCACATTAACCCACAGTGCCACACCAGGACTCCATAGCATTTCAATATTCAGTATTCTGGTGCTATCTGACAGTGTTTTAATGCTATTCATAAGATTTTCAGTGACTAAACATTGGGAAGTAATCCGCCTCTCCTCCTAGTCTGTCTTAGTCTCAAAGCTCAGCTGAAACCTGTCCACTGTGGGTGACCCTTCCAATATTCAAAATATTGGTGATATAGATCCCAGCATCACACCAACATTCAAGTCACCACAGTTCAACTAACAGACAGAAGAGTGGTGAATTTACTTCATTAAGACTATGTAAATACTATTTACAAGTGAGTCAAATAACATACTATGTATGATTTCCTTTTTTTAAAAAAATCTTTATTTTCCTAAAGTTAATAATTATCCTTTATACTTGTTTGTTTGAATGCTTAGTTTTCTGTGCACTTACTAATTCAGCCTCAAACTCCAACTATGAAATCCTCTCTCCATACATGAAGTGCTTTGGGTGTTCTATCACTTTCATTTGGAAGCACCTCTCCAGGATCCTTATGACATACTTCAGTCTAGACTGGTTGTTCATAACCTTTGTAGCCTGCTATCTTCCCAGAAGCTCCTTCTCCAGCACCTTGAGGATTCCCTTTACTTTCTCTTGTGTTACGTTTTCTGTCATTATGTTTTCCTCCATTTGGCTTACTTCCTGAAGCGTATCCCTCAGAATTTTTCTGAAGAAAATATACATGGGAAATAAATTTTTGGAGATCTTATATGCTTGGAAATATCTTTGCTTTCATACTTCTTTGATTGTTTGACCATATTTGGGATTCTGAGTTGAAAATAATTTTCCTTCAGAATTTTAAAGTTTAAAAAACACCCACAGTTAATTCGCCTTCTTGCTTCTAGTGTGGTTGTTAATAGGCCTGAAGTACTGTGTTTTCTTTGCATTTGGATGTATCCTGTTTTTGTTTGGGGGAATTTTTTTTCTGGAAACTTTCCTTCTCTTTATGATTTTCTGATATTTCTTGAATATTTGCCTTTTTAAGATCTATTTTCATTCATTGTGCTGGCACTAGATAGGACCTTTTGCTCTGGAAACTCATGTCCTTCAATTCATACTTTCTTGACTTATTCATTTGGTGACTTCCTCCCCTGTGGTTTCTCTGTTCACTTTCCCTTGAACACTTATTATTTAGATGCTTGTTCTACTCTAATTTAGTTATTTGGGGATTTATTTCCTGCTTTTCCTTATCTTTGTCTTTTACCTCTAGAAGATGTCAACTTTACCTTACAAAACTTTCTGTTGAGCATTTAAAAATTTTTTCTGCTATTGTATTTTTATTTTCAAAAGTTCTTTATGAATGTTTCTCTTTGTAGTGTATTGTTCTTGTTTTATAACTTAATAGCTTGTCTTTTTATCTAAGGATATTAATGACAGGTTACAAATTTTCAAATGCTTCTTCTTTTGAAAGAATACCAAACTTCCACAAAATTGCAAGAACAATTTAGGAGTCTGAAGCAAGATGACAGAGTAAGCAGAGTTACTGAGCAGACTCCCTGTAACAAAGACATAGGAGACCAAGTGAAACAGTTGTAGATGGTAATCCTGGAACCCTGAGCATCAGAGGACAGGGTAGAGAGGTGGATTGGGTGTAGAATGGAAGAGGAGCTGAACATGAGCAGTGATAAAGAAGAAAAACTGTGGAATGGCATGGAGCCATCTTACATTTTTGCAAGTGGCTGTCGATACAGCAGCTTGCGGGCACAGGACATGGCTAGAAGTTGGTGGCAAGGGGGCGCGATTCTCCCTTGTTCCCACACCCTCCTGGGAACATGGGGGTGAGGCCAGTCCCTGCCCTCACTAACCAGTGGCCAGTGGCACCCCCTTCTATTCAGCCTCTATTCTGTCTGGAGTTGGGTGTCTGTCATAGTGCCTCTTCTTTTGCAGGTGTATTAACTTGCCCTGATCTATGCTACACAGTGAACAGAGAACTGTGTTCGTACTTCATGTCTCTACCACATTCACCAGGAAACAGGTGGTGAGTGCCTGAGAATACACTAACATACAATTATCAACTGGATACAAATGCAACACTACAATGTCTTGGGGAAAAAAAAAGACTATTTTAGCTTACACAAAGAAAAAAGATACAGTGCCTCAAACAAATCACCAAAATGCAAAGTCAGAAAATATATCACCAGAAATGGTATCAGGACTACCTGACAAGGAATTTAGAGGAATGTTAGTTAGACAACTTCAATGGATTTAGTGAAAGGTTGAGAAAACTATAGATGAGATCAAGGAAAACAGAAAAAACTATGCAAAAAATCAGGAAGCAAATTGACAAAATAATTGGAAAAATGGGAATCACACAAATCAGCAATTAGAAAGCCAGAAGATTAATACTAACACTTCAGAAATAGATAATACACTTAAAGAGCAAAGAAATAGGGTTGAATCGATAGAAAGCTAAACTGCTGAGCTTTCAAAAAATATGTATATCTCAGTATTTATCTGCTAGAGGAACCATTAGAACAACGAACAAAAAATCCAAAGAAAGCTTAAGATTTATGTGGGACACTATCAAAAGAAATAACTTACATGTGACAGAAATTCAAGAACAAGCAGAAACAAACAAAAGAGAGAGAAAGAATATTGTCTAAAAGCTACTGGAAGAAAGCATCTCTAACATCAACATCATGAAAGGCGAGAAGATAGCCATTTAAGAAGATGAATGAACAGGATAGAATTCAAAAGAAAACACTAAGACATATTATAATCAAACTTTTCAAAACCCAACACAAAGAAAGAATCCCGAGAACACCTTAGGAAAAATGAAGTTAACTACAAAGGAGAACTAATAAGACTAAGTTCTGATTTGTCAGCAGAAACCATGCAGGCAAGAGGACATTAGAATGACATATAAACTCTGAAAGAAAAAGACTGCCAACCAAGAATCATATATCCAACAAAATGGTCCATCAAATATGATGGTAAAATTAGGTCATTTTCAGACAAAAGGAAATGAAAGGAAAAAACAGACCAACCTGACAAAAAATACTATTAGGAGTTCTTTGGACAGAGAACCAACAGCAGCAGACAACAATCTAGACTAACATACATGACAATATCACTTAGAGTCAACCCAGGTATGTTGTTGTTGGTAGGTGCCATCGAGTTGGTACCGACTCATAGAAACCCTATGCACAACAGAAGGAAACACTGCCCAGTCCTGGGCCAACCTTACAGTTGTTGCTACACTTGAGCCCATTGATGCTGCCACTTTGCCAGTCCATCTTACTGGAGGTCTTTCTCTTTTTCTCTGACCCTCCACCATACCAAACATGTTATCCTTCTCCAGCGACTGGTGTCTCCTGACAATATGTCCTGACAAGAATTATGAGAGATGAAGTTTGGCCATCCTGGCCTCCAAGGAGCACTCTGGCTGCACTTCTTCCAACACAGATCTGTTGGTTCTTTTGGCAGCCCATGGCACTTTCAATAGTCTCCTCCAACACCATAACTAAAAAGCAACAATTCTTCTACGTTCTTCCTTATTCACTGTCCAGCTTTCGCATGCATATGAGGTTCTTGAAAATACCATGGTTTGGGTCAGGCACACTTTAGTTCTCAAGCTGACGTCTTTGCTCTTCAACACTTTAAAAAGGTCTTGTGCAGCAGATTTGCCTAATGTAATACATCATTTGATTTCTTGACTGCTGTCTCCATGAGTGTTGCTGGTCAATCCAAGGAGAATGAAGTCCTGACAACTTCAATCTTTTCTCCATTGAAAAGAATGTTGTTTATTCGTCCAGTGGTGATGATTTTTGTTTTCTTTACATTGAGATGCAATCCATACCAAAGGCTATGGTCTTTGATCTTCATCAGTAAGTATTTTAAGTCCTCTTCACTTTCAGCAAGCAAGGTTGTATCATCTGCATATCACAAGTTGTTAATGAGTCTTCTGATGCCACGTTTTTCTTCACATAGCCCAGCTTCTCATATTATTTGCTCAGCATACAGGTTGAATAAGTTTGATGAAAGAATACGACCCTGTCGCACACCTTTCTTAATTTAAACCATTCAGTGCTCCCGTGTTCTGTTCGAACAACTGACTCTTGGTCCAGGTACAGATTCCTCATGGCACAATTAAATGTTCAGGAATATTCATACTTTGCAATGTTGTCCATAGCTTGTCATGATCCACACAATTGAAAGCCTTTGTGTAGTAAATAAAGCACAAATAAACATCTGTCAACCCAGGTATAGAAGTATACAAAGTCAAACAGACCTATAAGACTGAAAAAGAGAGAATGGGAGATGTAGTTTCAGTAAAAATAACAAAATCATAAAGGAAAAAGAGGAAATAATCTTGTTAAAGAACCTCCAAATGAAAAGGAAATAAAATAGATTTCAAGAAAACAAATAAAAATAAAAACCTAACTGTAACCCTAAAAACTAGACCAAACCTTACTCCTAGCCCTAGCCTAAGCCTTACCCCAACACTAATCCTAGTCCTAACCACAACTTTACCAACAAACAAAGTCCTAGGCCTAGCTAAGACCTAACCATAGTCCCAACCCTAACTCTCAGACTTAACAACCCTCCTAAAAAAAATAGTTTAAAAAACTTTTTTCCCCTGAATGATTTGAGAATAAATTGTCAATATGATGTTCTCATCACTCCCAATATTAATGTATATTTCCTCAACAAGGACATTCCTCAAAAGTAAAAAAGTAATACTGTTACATGACTGACATCTAATCCACAGTCCCCAATCAAATTTCTTCAATTGTTCCAACAATACCCTATCTAGTAAAAGGATTCAGTCCAGGATTATACATTGCATTTGTTGTCATGTTTCTTTAGCATCTTTCAATCAAGAATAATTCTTTTGTGTTTCTTTGACTTTCATGACCTTGACCATTTTGTTACAGGCCATTAATTTTGTAGACTGTCCCTTAGGTCGAGTTCCCCCATGAGTAAGCTAATGAATAGCACAGCAATGGTGTTGTGTTTTTCTTATTGCTTCCTATCAGATAGCACCTGCTGTCAATTTGTCCCATTATTGAGAATGTTGACTTTGATCATTTCTTCAAGTGGCATACACAAGATTTCTCTACTGTACAGTTAGTTACCTTTTGGCTCATTGCAATTAGTATTTCATAAGGAGGCTCTTTGATACTATGTATACATCCTGTTGCTCATTAAACTTCTACTCATTAACATTATTTTTTTTTAGCTGAAGAAATTACTGCTATGATGGTGGCCACATAGTTATTTCATTATGTCTTCTAAATTTATTTGTTGTCATTCAACTAAAAGGAAAAACTTTCTCTTCTCTCCAAGTATTTATTAATTCATTTATTTATTCAGTCTTGACATATGGATTTATATTTTATTCAGTGGATTGTAGCCTGTTACTATCATTTATTTTGTTGCTCAGATTTGGTTAGTGGGAGTCACCTTCAAGCCCTTTTTACATCCTTTTGACATAATTATTTAAGCACTTTTTAACTTTCAGGGACCACAAAATGGTCCAAGCTCATCTTGTTAACTTCTTTCTTCTAGTCCTAGAATCAATGATTTCTCCAAGGATTGCTGGTTTCTTTTGTGGAAAATGGTATTTAGAGACCAAAATTTGGATACTAGTGTGTTAAGTGCTATTGTGATATTATTTCCCAAGCTCTTTAGGTGGATAAAGCTGGGGAACATGTGTGTGTTTCTCCAGTTGTCCCAATTCTGTCTTCTCTAGTAAAATGAGCAAAGATGTTACTTTGAGGAGCAAGGTGCCCCTGACCCAAGTCAAGACATTTTAAATTGCCTCATATGCAAGCAAAAAATGGACAACAAATAAGGAAGATCAAAAAAGAATTGATGCATTTGAATTATGGTGCTGGCAAAGAATATTGAAGGTACTGTGAATTGCCAGAAGAACAAAAACATCTGTCTTGGAAGAAGTACAGCCAGAATGCTCCTTAGAAGCAAGGATGGCAAGATTTCATCTGATATACTTTGGACATGTTATTAGGAGGGATCAGTCCCTGGAAAAGGACATCATGCTTAGTAAAGTAGAGTATCAATGAAAAAGAGGAAGATCCTCCAATAAGACTGATTGATACAATGGCTGTAGCAATGGGCTCAAACATAACAACAATTAAGAGGATGTACAGGACCAGGGAGTGTTTCCTTCTGTTGTTCACAGGGTCACTATGAGTCAGAACCATCTTGATAGCATATAACAACAATAAATACATACATAGGTGTGAAGTCCTTGTGTATATATAAGAGGACGCTTCAAAAAAAATCTGTAGAAAAATAAAATTAAAAGATAATGGAGAGAACAAACAAGATGGCGGATCAGGTGGAAGTGCGGTGAGGAGCTCCATCAGCAACAATACAGAATACCAGACAAAGCAGGCTCAGGGGAAGGTGCCAGAACTCTGAACCACATATAAAGGAATATTTAGAAGTTTAGAAGGTTCAGATGTCCTCTTTACCTCATTCAGGCTCCAATGCTCTGCCAGCCTGCCACAATGACACCTCATTCCTCATACAGAGACCCTCTTGACTTCGTTTGAGGTCATCATCTGTGTGGATTCCTTTTTACCCCAACTAGGGTCTGACGCCCACTCTTCTGCCTGTCATCACCCCTCGTCCACTTTCAGAAGTCCTTTTCTCTCTGCTCAAGTTCTCATATGCCCACCAAACCCCATATAGATGTCTATCTTGCTCATCACTTAATGGTTTGTGGACTCAACTTCTCAAGAAGGGAAGAGAAAGGGAAAAGGGAGTGAGAAAGGAAGTTTTTAACCAAGTTTCATTTTTACCTTTGTTTTATTCTCTGTTTTATACAAGTGGCTTTCCTTAGACATCTAGTGATTCTTAATTGTATATGTGCACTGCACAAATAAGCAGTGGTGGTGGTGGAGCAGGGCTGGAGGGCTTTGCTCATGAACAGGGCACTTTAATGACCTGACTGGACTATTTTTATAGAGGAACACCTAAAGGTAAAACAGTACCTTTAGATCTTATCTGTTTTACTTGTTCCAGAAACTACAACAATAACCAGTTGCCATTGAGTTGATTCTGACGCATAGGGAACTGAGTCCATAGGGTTTTCGGTGACTGATTTTTGGAATAGTGGATCACTAGGTCTTTCGTCTAAGGAGCCCCTGCATGGACTTGAGAAATGCCAATCTTTCAGTTAGCAGTTGAGCGCTAACAGTTTTCACCACTCAGTTTGCACTTCCAGAAACTTGGTTGTTGGTGTTAAGTGCCATAGAGTTGGTTCAGATTCATAGCCACCCTGTGTAGGGTTTCTGAGGAGTAGCTAGTGAGTTTAATTACCAAGCTTAACAATTCAAACTGATCTTACAGTTCAATGTTTTATCCCACAGTGCCAACCAGGACTCCAGTTTTCTTCTAGAATGGGGAAGGAGTAATTGACCAGCTGCTTGGAGTAAGTGAGAGGATTTGGAAACCTAACTGCATAGTAAACTGACTCAACCACTCTGTAGAAGTGGCTGTGCTGTCAGTTCCTGAACCTTCTGGAAGTTCTATGGTGAACATCAAGTTGCATCTAGTCTTTCCTTTCTGTCACTTAAGGATGCAGGCTTCCTGGTTCTGCTACTCAGTTATCATTCATTCAATTTCTGTTCTCCTTGCTCTTGTTTTTGAAAAATCCCTTTATTGCCATTTTAGTAGGATTTCAGAAGGAAGTGGAATTAGATACATGTTTAATCTGCCATCTCTTACTGGAACTCCAATATGAATGTTCAGGCTTTTAAATTCCTTCATGCCTCTCTATCTCCAGCATCCAGGGTCAGTGACCCAAATGTCACTCTTTTGAATCACTTACTTTCTTAATTCTGTGTCTTTTTACTTTTTAAAATTTCTTTTCCTTTGGCTTCTCTTACCATTGATTTCTTTGCCATCTTGTTTCATGGTGTCTCTAAAATCCCCTTGACAATAACAACAACAAAACAATAATTAGGCAACCTTAGCTTTGCCTCCTTTAGCTTCATATCAAATTCATTTGCAAGGCTTTTTTATTCTTTCTGCTAAACATGTCTAGAATTTGTTTGTCACCTCTCTCCCTCCATACTTGACCCTAGCTCAAATCTCATTTCTCACTTGGATTACCTTCTGGTCTTCTAGTCTTCCTGCCTCTGGTCTAGCCCAATTCCTATACATTCTCATTTCTTTTCCTAAGTTCAAATATGATAATGCACTCCACTGCTTAAACCCTTTCCCAGAGTAATAGTTTATCATTTTGATCTTGAATTTTTTGGAGAGACGTATGTACTATTGAAGGCTTTGTAGGCCCCATTACTCCCTCTTGTATTGCATTCATTCAGACCCTGAAGTCATTTGAGCTTCTGACCACCTACTTTAATGACCTTCCATTACTTTATGGTAAAGTACAAACTCTCTCAGGGACTTACAAGGCCCTCCATGATCTGGTCCCTCTCCCACTTCTCACTCTGGCCTTCTCTTTCCCTATAAGTCTATTTTCTAGGCACCCTTCAAGTTTTAGTGTTTTTGTTTTCCAATTTATTCTTTTTTATTTTAGTAATATATTCTTTTTTATTTTAGTAATATATATACAACAGAACATTTGTCATTTCAACCATGTTTACACATCCAATCCAGCCACACCAACCACACACCCTCATGTTGCACAACCATCACCACTATCCATTTCCAAATCTTTTTTTCTCTCTCTCCTTTCTTCTTTTTCTTTTTTTTAATTTCCTCAAATTTACCAAACTCTGTCTTGCCTCCCCTGCATGGAATTGGTTCTGACTCATAGCAACTTTAAAGGACAGAGTAGACGTGCCCCACAGGGTTTCCAAGGCTGTCAGTCTTTACGAAGCAGACCGCCACATCTTTCTTCAGTGGGGCAGCTGGTAGGTTCTAACCACCTACCTTTCAGTTAGCACTGTAGTACATAAACCACAGTACCACCAGGGCTCCTCTATCTTGCCTCAGTACCTTTATATATGCTAGTCTCATCTTCCACCATTCATTGTTCTGGTTAGTTTCAGTTCACCCTTCAGGTCTCAGTTTAGGCATAATTTTCTTTGGAAAGCCATGTCAGTGAAGTGCCCTTCCTGTGGGTTCTCACTGGGCTCCTTACTTCCATATAATAGCACATATCACAAAATACTACAATTACTTGCTTATTGTTTTATTGTTCTGCCCCCAGAATTTAACTTAGTATTTGACATATAGGAGACTCTCAGTAAATTTTTTTGAATTAACAAATGCATTTATTAAGTAGCTTAAGATGAGGCCAGACCCCAAGATAAGCATATTTTAATCACGTTATGATAGTTGAGGTTTTGTGTCAATTGATTAGGCCAGGATTCTTAGTGGTTTAGCAGTTAAGATGTAGTAGCCCCTCATGATGAGATCTAATACAATGTAATCAGCTCCATGCTGAAATATACTGTGAGTAGTCACTCAATTGAAAGGAAGTTTCCTTAGGGATGTGGCCTGCTTCTAATTCATTGGACACTAGGGAAAACTTCCTTGCTTTTTGCTGGATTTGGATCCTGCATCTGGCTTTTCATCTGACCTCTAGTCTTTAGACTTGAGCTAGTGGCCTGCTGTTTTGCTTGCCAGTACTGGGAATCAGGAAAGCCTAATGTCTGATTCACAAGCCTGGAATTTGTCTATAACTGTGTGAGGTCTTTCTTTGATATAAACCTCTCTGTGTATGTACATAAGTTTCACTGATTTTACTTCTCTAGAGAATCCAGCCTAAAACACAAATTATCTTCTTTTATCCTCATAATAACTCCAAACATAGTAGTATACCAGTTTCCATGTGTGGAAATTGAATCTCAGAAATATAAAGGAACTTGTCTGAAATCATATGCCTATTCCTATTCAACCTTCCATAGTCTTTTTCCACAGATGTAGTCTATCTGATTTCTGTGTGTTCCATCTGGCCAGTTTCTTGTGTATGTTGCTGTTGCTTGTTGTTGTTATGTGCCGTGGAGTCGGTTCAGGGTTTCCGAGGCTGTAAATCTTTACGGGAGCAGACTGCCTCATCTTTCTCCCGCGGACTGCTGGTAGTTGCAGACTGCTGGTAGTTTCGAACTGCTGACCTTGCGGCTCGCAGCCCGATTTGTAACCACTACACTACCAGAGCTCCTTCAGTTCCTACTCACAGCAACCCTACATAGAGTTTCCAAGGAACAACTGGTGGGTTTGAACTGTCATCCTTGTGGTTAGCAGTCCAGTGCTTATTCTACAAGTGCCACACCAGGAGTCTTCCATGTGTATAGTCACAGTTTATGTTTTGGAAAATGTTTTTACGAGAGTAAAGCATTGGTCTTGAAAAATTTTGTATTATGTTGTCTCCGGAGTTATTTCTATCACCAAGACCATATTTTCTAGCTTCTGATTCTTCTTTGCTTCTAGTTTCTGCATTCTAGTCACCGGTAATTATCAATGCATTTTGAACGCATGGTTCAAGGAACATAAAGTTTGATCTGTTTAAGTTTATTGATATGGGCCTACTAAGCACCGTTTCTTCATTCAGTGTTTCAGCTACAGGGGTTAGGAAAATATTTAATTGCTTATTTGTTTGGTTCACTGAAGCATGGATTGTATGGTGGCCTATAATATATGAAGCAGAAATACAAGCTCTACCTTGGTATACTGTAGAAGAAGATATCCAAAGGCTTTGGGAAATTGACATGTTAAGGTAGATTACCAGGTTATATCCATACACCTGCACATAGATTTCCCAGAGAACACATCTCTCACCACAACAGTGAGGAACAAATTTGTGAAGGGGACGCCAGCATCACTGAAGACAACTGTGATTACTATTTTATATAAGCTTCGACAGTGAGAAATTCCTTTAATTGAATTAAGACACCTAACTACAATGGGATTGATGGGACAATGTGGTGAGAGGAGCTAAGTGGCAACACTTATTGGAGTGGTTACTGTAATCACAGAGTCACAGAATCACAGAGTCAAAGCAGTAATTAGAATACTCTCTCTCATATGAACTTATGCTATTGGCTATTTAGACACGGTGTCCCAGGAGTGAAACAGAAGGGGAATCTACTAAATATTAATAAATGTGGACAAGAGGAAGAATTCCAGGTCAAGTGAAGGACAGTCTAACTTGAATTGCCAAAAATAGAATCATGACCCTTTGTGATAGTTAAGGTTTTGTGTCAACTGAGCAGGATTCTCTGTGGTTTGGCAGTTGAGATGTAGTTATCCCATAACGAAATCTAATGTAATGAAATTAAATTATGATAAGATCTGATATGAGCAGCCAATCAATTGTAAGGATGCTTTCTTGGCATCATGGCCTGCTTCCATTATATTAAACACTCAGGCAAAGCTTTCTTGCTCTCTGCTAGGTCTGAGTTTTGCATCTGGCTCATCCTCTAATCTCTAGTTCTCTAGACTTGAGACAGTGACTTACTCTATTATCTGCTGATCCTAGGAATTCTCAGCAGCCTGCCATCTTTCCTGCCAGACCTGCCTGCCTGCCTCTCTGCCTACTGATCTTGGTTCATCTGACCGGGACTTGGGACTCTCCCACCTCTACAACAGTGTGAGCCATTTCCTCAATACAAATTTATACATATGTATATAGGTTTCACAAGGTGCTCTGGTAGCATAGTGGTTACAAATTGGGCTGCTAACCTCAAGATCAGCAGTTTGAAACTATCAGCCATTCCGCAGAAGAAAGATAAGGCTTTCTGCTCCCATAAAGATTTAAAGCCTCAGAAACCCTATGCAGGATCACTATGAGTCAGAACTGGCTCCACGGTACCACATCGCCATATAAGTTTCACTAGTTTTGCTTCTCTAGAGAACCCAGCCTAAGACATTTAGTTCCAAGAGTGGTTCTAGAGAAACAAAATACTTTTCTAAATTGGTCTTCAAATCTGATTAATTTTAAAGGCACCGATAACCCTGCTTCCACTAGTAAAGAAGGTGTGAGTGCTGCTAATCCATGGTGTGAAGTGGCAAGATTAACACACAGGTATCACTACCAATTGATCATGTATTGAAGAGAAGTGAAACTGGGTGATTGTGTGTATAATACTTTTCTACAATTTTGTCCGGATGAAAAGTGTAGAGAAACTGGTTGGTTGATCCTCTTTGCAATAGAGCAAGTGTTAAAGGAAAGAGATGAACTCAGAGCTAAGGAGTCACAGCTCAAGGGCCACATAAAAGACTTCAGAGTTTCCCTTGTGCTCTGAAAGAAAGCCTTATTTCTCATAGATACAGAGCTGATATTGCCAAAACCAAATCCAGTGTCTTATTGTAGGAGGGACTGAATTCTCAGCCTGAAATGGTGTCTGATGTTAAACTGAGAACATTAATTGGGAAGAAATGAAATCCTGAAACGGGATGGGGACATTTGGGCAGATAATCAGGAAGCTGGAGACATACAGCCCAGAAATTCCATTGAATCGCTTTTGCCAACAGCACCACTCCTCCCATCTGAGGAGATTACTCCATCTTTGTCTGCCAGTCCATTATCAGTAAACTAATTTCCCCTCTGCCCACACTCATAGCTGCTGAGATGCTGCCTGAGGCATTATCTAGAGCATTGTCTAAGGTAGATGCCTTGCAAGACATTGCTGAATGTTCCCAGGAAACACTTCCATCAATTATTACTTCTAGACCTATGACTAGAGTTAAATTCCAATGAGCCTCTAAAGATGAAATACAAATTGTGACCAAGAAAGAAGTATGCTACACTCTAAGAGAACTGTTTGAGGTTTCTAACAGAAACAGAAACCTGGAGAATATGTGTATTCTCTAGAGGAAGGAATCCAAAGACTTCAGGAATTTGGCATGTTAGAGTGGATTTATCAAGATAAAACCACACATGGAGTGCCTGAGGACATACCTTTTACCACAACAGTGAGGAACACATTTGTGAAGGGAGTGCCAGTCTCTTTGAAAACTGTGATTTCTATTTTATGTAAACCAGATTTGGCCATGGGAACTGCCCTAATTAAATCAAGTGGGACTGATTGGACACTGTGGTGGTAGGGGCCCAGTGACAACATTCAATCCGCAAAGACAAGGTGGGTGTGGTTACCATTATGGACAGTAGAATCAAAGCAGTAATCAGAATAATCTGACTCATGTAGACTATGGCATTGGCTATTTAGTCAGAGTATCCCTAGGAGTGAAACAGATGGGAAACCTACTAACCATTTATTTGATCTATACCAAAGAAAGAATTCTAGGTCAAGTGAGCAGCAATACAACTTGAATCACCAGAATACAGTCAAAACCTCTCAATCAGTTCCCAGATTTGAGCCAGTTTACAGATGCACAACTTCTTGAGGAATGATCCCACTATACTGCCAGCTCTTAGTCTTTCTCCCAGCCTTCCCCAAAGGGATCTACCTCCTTTTACAAGAGTGATTGTTTATTGGCAAAAAAGAAATAATCAGACTTTTGGGGGATTGCTGGACACTGGCTCTGCATTTACACTAATTCCAGGAGATCCAAAACATCACTGTGGCCCACCAGTCAGAGTGGGGGCATATGAAGGTTGAGTTATAATGGGGTCTTAGCTAAGGTCCATCTCACTGTGGATCAAGTACACTGTGGATCACCAGAACTCATCCTGTAGTGATTTCCCTAATTCCAGAATACATAATCAGAATAGACATACTCAACACTGGCAGAACGTACACATGGTATTCTGAATTTTTTCTAGACTTATTGGGTGTTGCTTGTTACTGTTGAATTCTGTCGAGTTGATTCTGACTCATAGCAACCCTGTATAGGGTTTCCAAGGAACAGGTGATGAGCTTGACTTGCCAACCTTGCTGTTCAAACTAACTTTGCAGTCCAGCACATTAACCTACAGCATCACATCAAGACTCCTATTGCATGCTGTTGATGTTGTTAAGTGCCGTTGAGGACTATCATGGTTGGAAAAGTCAGGTGGAAGCCATTAGTACTACCTTTACCTAGGAAAATAGTAAACCAATAGCAAGATTGCATTCTAGAGAGATTATTGCTACAATCAAAGACTTGAAGGATAAAGTATGGTGATTCCTACCACATCCCCATTTAACTCACCTATTTGGCCTGTGCAAAAAACCAGATGGATCTGTGAGAATGATAGTGGATTATTGTAAATTTAAGCATGTGGTAACTCCAATTGTAGAGGTTGTTCTAGATGTTGGTTTATTACTTGAGCAAATTAATACATCTTCTGGTCACAGGCATGCAGCTATTAATCAGGCCAATGCCTTTTTATCAATTCTAGTTTCTAAGGTCTTATAGAGACTGGTTGAACCCCCGAGACCATGGTCCTTAGGTACCCTTCAGTCTTAATCTGCACTCACTTTATGGCTTAAGCCACATGATGTTGTTGTTATGTGCTGTGGAGTTGGTTATGAATCACAGTGACCCTGTATAGGGTTTCCAAGGCTGTAAATCTTTATGGGAGCAGAAAGACTCATCTTTCTCCTGTGGAACAGCTGGTAGTTTCAAACTGCTGACTGTGAAATTAGCAGCCCGATTTGCAGCCACTACACCACCAGAGTACACAGGCAGCCAAAAGAACCAACAGATCTGTGTAGGAAGACGTGCAGCCAGAGTGCTCCCTGGTGGCCAGGGTGGCCAAATTTCATCTCTCATACTTCGGACATATTGTCAGGAGGGACCAATCACTGGAGAAGGATATCATGTTTGGTAGGGAAAAAGAGGAAGACCCCCCAGTGAGATGGATTGGTAAAGTGGCAGTATCGATTGGCTCAAGCATAACAATGATAGCGAGGTTGGCCCAGGATCGGGCAATGTTTCTTTCTGCTGTGCATAAGGTCACTATGAGTCGGTATTGACTCGATGACATCTAACACCAACAAGTTTCTAAGGATCACCAGAAGCAATCTGCCTTCAACTGGGACGGCCAACATAGACCTTCTCTGTCTTTCCTCAGAAGTATAGCAACTTTCCAGCACAATGTCATAATTTAGTCCACAGAGACTTTGATCGCCTTCCCCTGCCACAAGACATCACACAGGTCTATCACAAGGATGACATATTTGACCTAGTTAGAAAGAACTATCTATGATTCTAGACTTATTGGGTGCTTCTTGTTGCTGTTAAATTCTGTCGAGTTGGTTCTGACTCATAAGAACCCTGTATAGAGATTCCAAAGAACAGCTGGTTAAGTACTGTTGAGTTGGTTCGACCCATAGTGACCCTGTATAGAAATTCTGAGGAGCAACTATAGTGAGTATTAACCTCCAACCTTGCAGTTCAAAGTGACTGCAGTACAGCACATTAACCCACAGTACCACACCAGGACTGCTTCTATTGTGTGCTAGAGGATGAGCCATTAACTGAACAAAAATTCAGGCATTTTCCACCTCAGTGATATTTCTAGGGTTTCAGTGGTGTGGGGCATGTCAAAATATTTCTTAGGGAGAGCAGCCAGCAAGGGTCCATTACAAAGGACCACTTCCACCCAAAGAACAGTATTTTGTTTTTACTGGAATACACACTCTGGATATAGATTTACCTTCTCTTAATGCGATTCTTCTACCAAAACTATCATATGTGGACTTATAGAATGCCTTATCACTGTCATTATATTCCATACAGCATTGCTGTAGATCAAGGGATCCACGTCATAGCAAATGAAGTGCAATGATGGACCCATGCTCAGGAAACTCACTGTTTTTACCAGTTTCCTCATCATCCTGAAGCTTCTGGCTTGATCAAAGGATGGAAAAACTTTTTAAAGGCATAATTACAGTACCTTGAAGGGCTGGAGTAATGTTTTCAAAGATGCTCTAAACCAGCATCCAATATATGGTCCTGTTTCTCCAATAACCAAGATTCACAAGTCCAAGAACCAAGGGGTAGAAATGGGAGTGACACCACTCACTATTGCTCCTAGTGACCCACTTATAAATTTTTTGCTTCCTGTCCCTGCAACTTAATACTCTTTGGGGCTGGACATTTGTGTTCCAAAAGGAGTAATACTACCACTTGGAGACACAACACTGATTCCATTGAACTGGAAGTTAAGAATGCCCCCTGGCCATTTTGGGTTCCTCATGTCTCTTGATCAATAGGCAATGAAGAGAGTTACTGTACTGGGTGGTGTGACTGATCCTGCTTACCAGGAAACTGGATTGACATTACATAATGGAGACAAAGAATACGTGTGGAATCCGGGAGATTCCTTAGGAATGCTTTTAGTACTACTATACCTTGTGACTAAAGTCAATGGTAATTATAGCAATCCAATTTCAACATGACTAGGAGTCCTGGTGTGGTCCTGTGGGATAAACTACTGGACTGAAAGGTTGGTTTGAACCACAAGGTCAGTGGTTCAAACTCACCAGCTGCTCCTTGGAAACCCTATACAGGGTCACTATGAG
>NW_006408526.1:31497054-31498971 GCF_000296735.1 Chrysochloris asiatica | reverse complement strand
TCACTATGGGTTGGAACCGAGTAGAAGACACTTGATAACAACAGCAAATATTGTGGCACCATAGGATAAACACGCTACCTTGTGGCCAGATTGAGCCACAAGATTGGCTATTGAAATTCACCAGCCACTCCTCAGAAACCCTATACAGGGTTGCTATGAGTCAGAACTAACTTGACAGCACTTAACAACACAACAACAAAGAATCCTTCAGTATTGCAAGTCAAGACTTGAATTTGTTTGTCAGTTCTTTTAGCTTGAGGAATGTTGAGCATGTTCTTCCTTTTTGGTTTTCTAACTCCAAATCTTTGCACATATAGTTTTTGTGCTGGTCAGTGCTGCCAAGTCGGTTTTGACTCACAGCAACCTTGCATAGGGTTTCTGACGAGGAGAGACTGGTGAGTTTGAACTGCTGACCTTGCGATCTAGTGTGTATCCTAAAGCACCATACCTTATGTTGTTGCTGTTAAGTGCCGCTGAGTTGGTTGGTACTCATAGCAACCCAATGTACAACAGAAGGAAACATTGCCCAGTCCTGTGCCATCCTCACAATTGCTGATATGCTTGAGCACATGTTGCTGCCACTGTGCCAATCTATCTCACTAGGGGGTCTCCCTCTTTTTCTCTGTCCCTCCACTATACCAAGCATGATGTCCTTCTTCAGGAACTGATACTTCCTGATAATTTGTTCAATGTATGAGAGATGAAGTCTGGCCATCTTGACTTCTAAGGAGCACTCTGGTTGTATTTCTTCCCACACAAATTTGTTTGTTATTTTGGCAGTCATGGTAACTTTAGTATTCTTCTCCAACACCATAACTCAAATGCATCAGTTCTTCCATAGTCTTCCTTATTTATTGTTCAAGTTTCACATGCAAGGGAGGCTACTATAAATACCATGAATTAAGTCAGGAACACTTTAATCTTCAAATTGACTACTTTGCTCTTCAACACATTAAAGTGGTCTTGAGCAGCAGATTTGTCTAATGTAATATGTCGTTTCATTTCTTGACTGCTGCTTCCATTCAAACAAAGTGAAGTCTTTAACAATTTCAATCTTTTCTCCATTTAATATGATGTTAATTATTGGTCCAATGGTGAGAACTTTTGTTTTCTTTATATTGAAGTGCAATTCATACCAAAGGTTGTAGTCTTTGATCTTCATTAGTAAGAATTTTAAGTTCTCTTTGCTTTCAGCAAGCAAGGTTGTATCATCTTATTATCACAGGTTGTTAATGAGACTTCCTCCAATCCTGATGTCATATTTTTTTTTCATATAACCCAGCTTTTCGGATTATTTGCTTGGCATACATATTGAATATGTATGGTGGAGGAATGCAAATGCTGCACACACCTTTAAATAATTTTAAAGCATTTAATGTCTGTTCACTTCTAATGACTATGTCTTGGTTTATATACAGGTTCCTCATGAGTACTATAATGGTTAGGCTTTTGTGTCAACTTGACTTGACCAGGGTATCCAGAGGTTTAGCAATTGGGATGTGCTTATTTCCATGGTGATGAAACTTAATACAGGAATAGTTAACTCTATGATCAGGAGCTCTGGTAGTGTAGTGGTTATGAATCGGGCTGTGAACCTAAAGGTCAGCAGTTTGAAACTCCCAGCTGCTCCGCGGGAGAAAGATGAGGTATTCTGCTCCCGTAAAGATTTACAGGCCCGGAAACCCTGTACAGGGTCGCTATGAGTCAGAACCGACTCCATGGCACATAACAACAAAAACATGATCAGTCAATCAATTGAAAGAAGCTTCCTTGGGGATGTGGCCTGCTCCCAATATAATGGACATACAGGAGGGACTCTCTCTCTCTTCTGCTGGGGACCTGGGACAATACAACTGTAAGATAATAAACTTCTCTCTCTCTCTCTCTCTCTCTCTCTCTCTCTCTCTCTCTCTCTCT
>NW_006408526.1:31488509-31496926 GCF_000296735.1 Chrysochloris asiatica | reverse complement strand
GATTAAGTTTTCATTCTCCACATTGTTGTCCATAGCTTATCATGATCCATACAGTCAAAAGGTTTTGCATAGTCAATAAAGCACAGTTAAACATCTTTCTGGTATTCCCTGCTTTCAGCCAAAATCCATCTGATGTCAGTACTGCTATTCCTCGTTCCAAATCCTCATCAGAATCTGGCTTGAACCTCTGGTAGTTTCCTGTCAGTGTACTGTTGCAGTAGTTTGTGAATTATCTTTAGCAAAAATTTACTTGCAAGTGATATTTATGACATTGTCCAATGATTTCCTCATTCCTTTGGGTCACCTGTCTTCAAAGTGGGCACAGATTTGGATTTCTTCCAGTCAGTTGGCCAGGTAACTGTCTTCCAAATTTCTTGGCATAGATGAATGAGTACTTCCAGTGCTGCATCAGTTTGTTGAAATTTTTCAATTTATATCCCATCAATTCCCAGAGTATTTTTCTTTGCCAATGCCCTTCAGTATACATTGGATTTCTTCCATCAGTACTACTGGCTCTTGATCATATCCTACCCTTTGAAATGGTTGAATAGTGACCATTTCTTTTTGATACCATGACTCTGTATATTCCTTCCATCTTCTTTTGATGTTTTGTGCATCATTCAATATTTTGCCTGAAGAGTCCTTCAGTAAATGTAAGTCAAGTCTTGAATTTTTTCATCTGTTCTTTTAACTTGAGAAATACTGAATGTGTTCTTCCCTTTTGGTTTTTTAACTCCAGATCTTCACACATTTCATTTATAATATTTGATTTCATCTTCTTGAGCTACTCTTTGAAATTTACTGTTCAGCTCATTTACCCCTCATTTCTTCCATTTGCTTTAGCATCTCTATGCCAGAGAGCAAGTTTTAGAGTCTCTTCTGATGTCAATTTTTGACTCTTTTTTTCTTGCTTGTCTTCTTAATGCTTTCTTCCTGTATGATGTTCTTGATGTATTGCCACAACTCTTCTGGTTTCCTGTCATTAGTGTCTAATGCATCAAATGTGCTTTTGAAATGGTCTCTAAATTCAGGTGACATATGTTAAAGGTCATATGTTGGCTCTCATGGACTTGTTTTAATTTTCTTCATCTTCATAATAAACTTGCATATGAGTAATTGATGTTATGTTTCACAGTCTTCCCCTGGTATTGTTTTTGGCTGATGGTATGGAGGTTTTCCAACATATGGAGTTTTCCACAGATATAGTCAGTTGGATTTCTTTGTATTCTGTCTGGTGAAGTCCATGTGTATAATCATCTTTTATGCTGTTTTTAAAAGGTATTTGCAATGAAGAAGTCATTGGTTTTGCAAAATTCTATCATGCAATCTCCAGCATCATTTCTATAACTAAGGCCATGTTTTCCAACTACTGACCCTTTGCATTCTGTTCACCAATAATTATCAATACATCTTGATTGCATGTTTGATCAATTTCATACTGAAGACATTGGTAGAATTCTTCAATTTCATCATCACTGGCTTTAGAGGCTGGCTTATAAATTTGAATCATAGTGGTATTAACTAATCATTCTTGTAAGTGTATGGATATTATCCTATCACAGACAGCATTATACTTCCAGATAGATCTTGAGATGCTCTTTT
This sequence comes from Chrysochloris asiatica, assembly GCF_000296735.1. Taxonomy (NCBI): domain Eukaryota; kingdom Metazoa; phylum Chordata; class Mammalia; order Afrosoricida; family Chrysochloridae; genus Chrysochloris; species Chrysochloris asiatica. The sequence goes on along the minus strand of NW_006408526.1, from coordinate 31,495,324 downwards.
TGATGATGAATGTGATGCCATTCCACCTCCATTTGTAATTCCTGGCATAAAAAACCATATGATTATCAGATTTTAAATGGCCAGTACTGGTCAATGTTTATGCATTTCATTTAATTTTTGACTACTTCCAATTTTCCTAGACTCATACTTTGTACATTCCTTGTTCCAATTATTAATGGATGTTTACTACTGTTTCTTCTAATTTTGAGTTGTGCAGATAGTCTTTACTCCATTCATTTCATCATGGTCACCTCTATTTTGAGGAGGCAGCTCTTCCCCAGAGGTATTTTGAGTGCCCTTCATCCTGAGGGGCTCATCATCTGGCCCTGTATCTGACAATATTATGGTGTTATTCATCATTCTTCAGTAGTCAATATTTTGATGCTATTTGACAGGGTTTCCTTGCTATTTATGTTTTCAATGGCTAAACATTTGGAATAGTCTACCTCTCCTTCTTCCGAGTCTGTCTTAGTCTGGAAGCTCAATTGAAATTTGTCCACCATGGATGACCCTGCTGGTATTCAAAATACTGGAGGCATAGCTTTTAACAACACAGCAACATGCAAGTCACCACAGTGCAACAAACTGACAGGCAAGTGGCAGATACATATGTATATATGTGTGTATATTTGATATGTGTGCACCAAATATTTTTGCATTGTTTATTGTGAAATACGAGATTAAATAAGGTCAGTGCATTTTCGGTTGTACACATGTTAGTTGTATCGTGTTAGATGCAAGTATGACTTTATAATTGTCTTTGTTTAGAGATTATGTATATGGTTTAAGGAGATATGTACAGGTGCCAAGTTGTCAGTGGGTGGAATGTGATAGTTAAGGTTTTGTGTTAACTTAATTGGGGCAGGATTCTCAGTGGTTTGGCAGTTGAGATGTAGTTATCCTCATAATGAGATCTAATCTAATATAATCAACTCTAGGATGAGGTCTTCTATGAGTGGCCAATCAGTTGAAAGAATGTTTTCTTGGTTTTGTGGCCTGCTTCCAATATATTTGACACTCAGACAAAGCTTTCTTCCTCTCTGCTAGGTCTGGATCATGCATCTGACTCATCTTCCAACCTCCAATTCTTTGGATTTAAGTCAGTGGACTACTCTATTATCTGCCAATCCCGGGAGTCCTCAGTAACCTGTCTTCTCTCCTGCCAGACATGCTTCCCTGTCTGCTGATCTTGGTTCATCTGATCAGAACTTGGGACTCTTCCATCTTTACAACTCTGTGAGTCATTTCTTTGATATAAATTTCTCTTTATAAATACATATTTAAGTTTCACTGGTTTTGTGTCTTAGAGAACCCAGCCCAAGACAACCCTCAATTAATTCCCAGACTTGAGCAAGTTTACAATGTTGTTAAGTGCTGTCAAGTTGGTTCCAACTCATAGAGACCCTGTATAAAGTTCCCAAGGAATGGCTTTAACCTACAGTGCTTTAGACCCACCAAAAACCCCTTGAATGAAAGGGAGACTAGGGCCCTTGAGGAAGGACCCCACTATCCTGCCAAAAATTTATACTGTTAATCTTTCTCCTAGTCTTCTCCAAAGAGATTTATGGCCTTTTATAAGAGTGACTGTTCACTGGGGAAAAGGAAATAATCATACATTTTGGGGATTGTTGAATACTGGCTCTGAATTGACACTAATTCCAGGAGACCCAAACCATCACTGTGGACCACCAGTTAAGAGTAGGGGTAAATGGAGGACAAGTTGTTAATGGAGTTTTAGATCATGTCCATTTCAAATTTCCATTGGGTCCACTACCGAGATCCATCCTGTAATGGTTTCCCCAGTTCCATAATGGATAATGGAATAGGTATATTCAGAAACTAGTAAAACACCCATATTTGAGCCTTGACATGTAGAATAAGATCTATTATGGCAGGAAAAGCCAAGAGTAAGTGATTAGAATGGCCTCTATCCAAGAAAAAGATGTGGGCTAGAATGGAGTCCTGGTGTGGTGCTGTATATTCTTTTTTCCTGTCCCTACCTATTTTTATTTGATCTCCTTTATTACTTTGATTTTTCATTGTTGATTGTTTGCTTGTTTATTCTGTTTTGCTTCCTGGTGTGTGTGTGGTGGGAAGGAGAGGGGATTTCTACCCTTTCCCACTTAATAGGAGACAGCACTGTGTCCATACAGTCCAGCCACAACCATATCCTCTGTAGCTCCACCCACTCAGCAAGAACCAATACCACCTCCTATATCACCTGATCAATGATGGACAGCAGCTAACACCAACCAAACCCACCCTAACCTGAGGTGCATGAATGGCGAATGAGAATGACATACACGCTTCCATTCTCTAACTACACCTACAAGAGACAGTTAGTGAGAGCCTAAGAACACATCAACATACAATCACCAATTAAATACAAATATGAAAACACCAGAGTGTCGTGACGCCAACAGACAATTTTAGCTTACACAAAGAAACAAGAGAGTATGGCACAAACACATGACCAAGATGCTTATCCAGATTTTTTCTCTGAGGAAGAAAAGGTAATGGAAATAACTGAAAAATAATTCAAGAGAATGATATTTAGGTGCCTACAAAGGATTGACAGAAAGATCAAGGAAAGCAAGGAGACCACAGGAAAAAACTTTAGAATAATTCAGGAAAACACTACAAGAACAAAGTAAATGCAAAATTTGAAATAATACAAAACCTGCCATTAGAAATCCAGAAATTTAATAAGATTTTAGAAATGGACAACACATTGAAAAGGCAAAGGAATAGGTTAGAAGCAATCCAAGCCCAAAATAGTGAGCTTAAAGATAAATCTCTCAATACAAGTATGCTAGAAGAACAATTAGAAAAAAGAATGAAAAGAATCTGAAAAAAAATCTAAGACTTATGTGAGACTCAATGAAGAGGAATAACTTATGGGTGATCAGAATTCATGAACAGAAAGAGACAATAAAAAGTACAGAGAAAATTGTTGAAGTGTTGTTAGAATAAAACTTTCCTATTATCATGAAAGATGAAAAAATAATCATACAAGAAGCTGCACAAATCCCAAAATAAATTCACCAAAACATAATCAAACTTTCTAAAGCCAAGACAAGGAAAGAATCCTGAGACCAGTACAGAAAAAGTAAAAAGTTACCTACTAAGGAGAACCAAAAGGACTAAACTCTGATTTCTCAGCAGAAACCATGCAGACAAGAAGGCAATGAAATGGTATTTACAAACCTCTGAAAGAAAAAAATTGCCAAATAAGAATCATATACCCAGCAAAGCTGTTTTTCAAATATGGTGGTGAAATTAGTACAGTTCCAGAAGAACAGAAATGAAAGGAATTTGTAATAAGAAGACCAACTTTACAAAAAATACTAAAGAATGTTCTTTGGAATGAGAACAAATAACAGCAGACAACTCCCTGAGATTACCAGACCACCCAGGATTCAATCCAGATATAAAGGTGTTTAAAGTAAAACAAATCTACAAGGCTGAATATACGGAATCAGAGATAAGACTTTATAATAAAGTTAATCTTACAGTCCAGAAACAGAAGACCCTAGGACTATCAAGAAAGAAGAACACAAGCAGTGTGCAGGACCCCATCCAGAGAAGCAGTGACACTAGAGATGGATGCAGAGATGAAGACATGGAGAGATGGAGCAGCTGAGGACTCTGGATTCATGGAAAGAGACAGACTGAGTGCTGGTAGACAGGAGGGAGACTTGCAGAATGTGCCCTTTGGTTGTCTAAATTATTATATATTCCTGAGTATTTCTGTGTACATCCCCCACCCCCCAAAACAAACAAACAAACAACAACAACAAAAACAGGGAATGGAAGCAAATACTGTTGAATGATGATGCATGAAGGAGATTATAGTCATTACAATGCAATGATGGTGTAAATCTGATGTTCTCCCATTTAAACTATCAGTCAGTTCACAATAAAAATTTAAATAGATATGTTGTTATGTGCCATGGAGTTGGTTCCAACTCATAGCAACCCTGTACAGGGTTTCTGAGGCTGTAAATCTTTACGAGAGCAGAAAGCCTCATCTTTCTCCCATGGAACAGCTGGTAGTTTCGAACTGCTGACCCTGAGGTTAGCAGCCCGATTATATATATGTGTGTGTGTATGTATATATATATATAGCAGTCAAGTCATACTTTGATAATATAGTTTATTATCAAACTGAACATAGTTTTTAAGTGCTATCAAGTAGGTATCAACTCATAGCAACCCTATATAGGATTTCTGAGGAGAAGCTTGTGAGTTTGAACCACCAACTTTGAGGTCCAGGGCTTATCCGACAGTGCCACACCAGGACTCCACACTGAATGTAAGTGGATTAAATGCTCCAAAGAATAGAAAATAGCAGAATTGATAAGGACACAGGATCCTTCAATATGCTGGTGTTTTTGTTTGATACATTTGAGCTATGCAGATTGGGGAGGAGAGTGTTAAAAGTACCATGGACTGCCAAAAGAACAAATCAATCTTTGTTGGAAGAAGTACAGCCAGATATGCTCCTTAGAAACCAAGATGGCCAGATTTCGTCTCTCATATTTCTGACATATTATCTGGAGGGAGCAGTCCCTGGAGGACATCATACTTAGTTAAGTGGAGGGTCAGTGAAAAAGAGAAAGACCCCAATGAGATGGATTGAAACAATGGCACCAACAATGGGCCCAAACATAGTAATGATTGTGAGGTTGGCACAGGACCGACCAGTGTTTTGTTCTGTTGTGCATAAGATCGCTGTGAGTCGGTACCAACTCGTGGTATCTAAAAATAGTAACTCCAACATTGTGAATTGAGTGAAGATTTACAGAACAGATCATCAGTCCCACGTTCATCAAATTACACACTTCGTGTAATTACAATGACTGCAATCTGCTCCAGGTACCATCAGTGAATAGTATTTACCTCTATTTAATTAACTTTTGTGTCCATCAATTTTCATCCAAGTGATTACAATTCCCTCAGTATAACATCATTTATCCTACTTCCTCTTTATGTTTTTTACTTCTATTTCCATTCTTTTTCTTTCCTAACCATTCAGAACTTTTTTTTTCCCCATGGGTAAATGCTGCCCTTTTGATCTCAACTGGCTGATTATTCTAAGGTGTGCATACCTCATTAGTGTTATTATTCTCCTTATGTTGTTGTTGTTAAATGCCATCGAGTTGGATCCAACCCATAGCGACCCTATACAGGGTTTCCGAAGAGCGACTGGTGAGCTTGAACTGCTGACCTTGCAGTTCAAATGGCTTTGCAGTCTGGCGTATTAACTCACAGCGCCACACCAGGACTCCCCTTATGTTGTTGTTGTCAGGTGCCATCGAGTCGGAACCGACTCATAGCGACCCCATGCACAGCAGAACAAAACAATGTCCGATCCTGGGCCAACCTCACTACCGCTGCCACACTTGAGTCCATCAATGATGCCACCTGGCCAATCCATCTCATTAGGGGTCTTCCTCTTTTTCTCTGACCCTCCACCTTACCCAGCATGACATCCTTCTCCAGCGACTGTTTCCTGAGTCCACACCAGGACTCCCCTTATAGACCTGTCTATTTTTTGACTGAAAATTGAGCCCTGGGTGTGTGTTCTGTTTCATAACTGAAAGGGTGACTAAGGACCATAATCTTAGTCTCTATCTGACCAGTAAGCCTGGTCTTTTTTTTAAGATTTTGAGTTTCGTGTCCCATTTTCTTCCTCTCTATCTAGGACCATCAAATATGATCCCTTTCAGAGCATTGGTAGTAGTAGCTGGGCACCAATTTGTTCTTCTGGTCTCAGGCTGGGGAGATTGATGTGCACGTGATCCATTAGTCCAGTGGACTAATTGTTTCCCTGTATCTTCCATTTTCATTATTCTTCTTACTTCCAGACAGGGAGAGACCAATAGTTGTACCTTAGATTGCCATTCAATCTTTAAAGACCCCAGTCACTACTCAACCGAAGTAGGATGTAGAACATTGTCTTTGTGAACTATGTTATGCCAGTTGACTTTAGTGTCTCCTAATACTATGGTCCTGTATCCACAGGTCCAATGACTAATTTCCTTAAAATGTTTGATTATGTCTAAGTAATTTTTATAACATTGTCCACTGTATGCTCTTCCACATTCATGAATATATTTGTAGCAAAAATAAACACCCATATACAAATGTCCTCTGTCAAATCTATATTATTTGTAAGTTTACACTTACTCTTCTTCTTGCACCTGCTTAGCCTTAATGTCTAATCAATTGTGTTTTGTCTTCCCCTTCTCCCAAGCAGCAAGTGTTTTTTTTTTTTCTTTTTTCGCTAGATGAAAACAGTTTGTTCTGCCTTGAAATCTTGACTCTTCATTTGGAAGTTCTTTGACTACACTATTCCCTCTTTTTACTTTGTAACTGTCTTTGTTACAAACTGATATCTCAGGTTCCATATGGATAGTCTTGCTGCTGTTGTTGTTGTTGTTGTTGTCAGGTGCCATCGAGTTGGAACTGACTCATAGCGACCCCGTGAACAGCAGAATGAAACAATGTCCGATCCTGGGCCAACCTCACTACTGCTGCCACACTTGACGCCATAAATGATGCCACCTAGCTGATCCATCTCGTTGGGGGTCTTCCTCTTTTCTCAGACCCTCCACCTTACCCAGCATGACATCCTTCTCCAGCTACTGTTCTCTCCGGACAATGTGTCCAAAGTAGGAGAGACGAAGATTAGCCATCTTGGCCTCCAAGGAGCACTCTGGTTGTACTTCTTCCAAAACAGATCTATTGGTTCTTTTGGCAGTCCACGGCACTTTCAGTATTCTCCTCCAACACCACAACTCAAAGGCATC
>NW_006408526.1:31429918-31485084 GCF_000296735.1 Chrysochloris asiatica | reverse complement strand
AGTCGCATTCTGAGTGCCTTCCCACCTTCCGGTCCTGTATCTAACAGTGTTTCTCTGCTATTCATAGAGTTTTCAGTGACTAGCGATTCGGAAGTAGCTTGTCACTCTTTCTTCCTAGTCTGTCTTTGTTTGGAAGCTCATCTGAAACCTGTCCACTGTGGGTGACCCTGCTGGTTATTTAAAATACCGGTGGCATAACCCTCAGAATCACAGCAATTCAAACCACCACAGCATGACAGACAGACGAATGGTGGTTGTGTGGTCGCTGTTAAACACGAATCTCCTTGCGCTATGGCCCTTAAGTCTGGCTCAAAGGTGGGATTTCCATCCTCGGATGTTGCGCTAGTCAAGAGGTGAAAGCGCAGCAGGGACGACAGGGTTGTAATGAGACGCTTTGAGCTGCGCTTGTGGGTCTCTAAGTTGGTCGACCCCACCTCAAAGCCACGATCTTGTGGGTTTGTTTAACTGGATACTTCTATATCTGGGTTGACTTGTGGGGGTGTTGTCATAGACATTAATCTCATCTTGTTGTCTACTGTTGTTTGTTTTCTGTCCAAATAACTCCCATTAGTATTTTTTTGTAAGTTTGGTCTGGTTTTTACAATTTTCTTTCATTTCTGTTTATCTGAAAATGTTCTAACTTCAGCATCATATTTGAGGGACAATTTTGCCTACCATATGATTCTTGATTGCCACATTTTTTCTTTCAGAATTTTACACATATCATCCCATTGCCCATTGCCTTCTTTTAAAAAAAAACAAAAACCTTTTATTGTGAATTGAGTAAAGTTTAACAGACAAGATCATCAGCTTTACATTCAATAAATTATACACTTTATTTCATCTCAATGATTACAATCCCCTCTCTACAACAAAAGTTATCCTACTACTTCCTTGTGGCTTCCCTTTTACATCTTATATTTCACAAATTAACAAAGCAAAAATATTCTATGTACATATACAAAACAAAAAATAAATATTCATTTAAATATTCTAAGGGCATATTCTGTAAGCCAGCCTCCTGCCTACACACACAGTCTTACTCTGTCCACAGGCCTAGAGTTGGCAGCTCCTTTATCTCTCCTTTGCTGTCCCTACTTTTCTAGGTAGGATCTCATGCTCCATTCATGATCTTCCTTCTTGATGGGCCTGGGATTCTTTGTTCCTGAAAAAGATTTTAGTTACACATCTTCTACCATAACAGTTGTGAACATCACAATTGATCCTGCCCATAAGTACTCACAATTGAATCATAAAATCCTAGCAACATCTTCCCCTTTCACCAAATCCATCTGGAGAAGAGAAAAACTATTAAGTGAGGATTCTACCTTACTCCCCTCATTCTGAAATTAAGCACACTCATGAAAGCTTATAAGTCAGCCACTTCATGCCTTTATTTTGTTGTTAAATGCCATCAATTTGGTTCTGAATCATAGCGACCCTGTAAAGGGTTTCTGAGGAGTGGCTGGTGAATTTGAACCACTGACCTTGTTATAGCTTCCATTTTTGATAGCCAATGTCTAGATTGCCCATCCCTATCAACCTAGTGCACTGAGAAAATAAGCTTGTTTCTTGATATGAAGATCCTTTCATTCCAGTCAGAATTTTGAGCAACTGCATCCATAAGCAAAGGTCCAGTTCATCAAATTGTAGCACTTTACACTTGCTCACAGTATCAAGCATCTTTATCTTCATCTGGTTAAGTTCTGATCGGCTACCCATACAAGCTAGGTCAAATGGGGACTAGTTGCAAGTTTAGGAGTTCACACATGCTTCTCTGCACTTCGGACCAGCTGTCCACTTCACTCTCAGCTCTAGTCTCCAGTGCCCATGGGCTTGGGAGTTCACACATCTCCCTAAACTTCAGACTATTCAGGCCTTCCTCCTCTAGCTCATCTCAAGGTCAACGGAGCATGGCCAAATGGAACATGTCAGTGGAACATGGCCAAACTCAGCCCATGTCTTCATTGCTTTTCCCCTACTTCCACTCACAAGTAGACCCAGGTGGTCACTAGCAAGCATACTAGACTGCTCTTGGGTTCCCTTTGAGTTTCAATCTTAGGAGGGGATTTTCTTGATGGGCTGACTTTTCTTGCCTTGATGCTTCCAAAGCAAACAGCTTGCTTGATAGTCTAACAGCCAAACCGTCCACTTTTTTTTTTTTTTTTCTGCAGTTCTTTCTTTCAATAAGATTCTTCTGTTCTCCCAGCATTTCTGGGTTGGTCTGCCCACTGCCTTCTTGCTTGCATAATTTCTACTGAGAAATCAGAGCTTAGTGTTCTTGGCTATCCTTTGTAAGCAACTTCATTTTTTCCCAAGCTGTTATCCTTGTCTTGGATTTTGGTAAGTTTTATTATGATATGTCCTGGTGGTATTCTTATAGGGTCTATCCTGTCTGAGGTTTGTTCAACTTCTTGAATGCACATCTTCTCATCTTTCATGATGTTAAGGAAGTTTTCTTCCAACATCTCTAAAATTTTTCTCTATGTTTTTTTTGGGGGGTCTCGAATTGTTCTGGAATTCCAATCACAAGTACGTTACTCCTCTTGATAGTATCCCACATGATTCTTGGTTTTTCTTTGGATTTTTGTTGTTGTTGTTCCTGTTTTTCTGATTGTTCCTCTAACAGATTAGTACTAAGAGATTTGTATTCACGCTCACTAATTCAGTCTTCCACTTATTTAATTCTACTCCTTTGCCCTTTCAGTATATTATTTCTGAAATCTTAATATGAATCTCCTGAATTTCTTTTTGCTATTTTTGTATGGTTTCTAATTTTTCATTTATTTTTAAAAGTTTGTTCTTGTAGTGTTCTCCTGAATGATTCTAAAGTTTGCCTGTGTTTTTCTTGGTTTTGCTTGTAGTCTTTTTGATCTTTCTCTCAATCCATAGAAGGTACCTAAATATCTTTTGAATTCTTAATCAGCTAGTTCTAATGTCTTTTCTTCTTCAGCAAGGTCTTCTGGCTCTGTATTTTGGTTGCTTTTTGAGCTACTCTGTCTTGTTTCTTGGTGTGAACTGAAATAGTCTGTTTTCTCCAAAACATTGTGGTGGTGTTGTATTTGTATTTAATTGATGACTGTATGTTGGTATGTTCTTAGGCATTCACCACCTGTCTTTTGGTGGATGTGATAGAGAATGTGAGTAAGTGTGCAGTTCTGTGTTCACTCAGTTCTCTGTTCATGTGGCACAGTTGAAGGTGGGTTTTTCTGGTGTTGGCTGCTGTATATCAATGATCAGATGGTATAAGAGGCAGACAGGACTGAAGGAGTTATGGGTGATTGGACTGTGTGGGTGCGGTTTTCTCGTCTGTTGGATGGGACAAGAAAAATAAAAGAGAAAAACAAAATGAAAGTAAACAACAGCAAAAAAGAAAAATAATAATCAGGGGTGTGTAAAGCAGGCAAACAACAACAAAATAAGGATTTAATAACTTTAAAAAGGCAAAACTAGGGGAAGAGGAAAAGAAAAAGAATCGTAAATTTTAAATTATAAACTAAGGGGAAGAAAAAGAAAAGCAGAGAAAGGATAAAAGGGAAGGGAAAGAAAAAAAAAGGAGAAAAGTGGAGTAAGGTCAGTATTGTTGTTGTTGTTGTTATGTGCCATCGAGTCGGTTCCGACCCATAGCGACCCTGTATAGGGTTTCCGAGGGTGTAAATCTTTACGGGAGTAGAAAGCCTCATCTTTCTCCCGCGGTGCAGCTGGTAGTTTCGAACCGCTGACCTTAAGTTTCGCAGCCCGATTCGTAACCACTACGCTATAGAGTGGAGAAAACTGTGGTGAACAGGGCACTCCCTGAGTTGGCATCCTCTGCCAGCCAAGTAGCTCATGGGGTGGGCTAGGGGGGACAGGAGACGGGGTGGATGAATACCATGATCCAGTTATTAATGGATGTTCATAGTAAGACCAGTACTAGATGGAGTTTCCACCAGCCTAGATGTTGTCTGTAGTCAGGGCACCTAATCCAGTAGTTTGTGCTGACTCAGAAGATGACTGAGGTCAGGGTGCTTGTTCCTTGAAGGCACTCTTTTGGGTCCAAGGAGGCTGGTAATGGGAGGAGTTCTTTGTCTCTATGGGGTGGCCAGGGCCCAACACTGCACATTCTGTTGGTCTGATACAGTGAAGTTCAGATGCCTCCAAACTTGGGGAAGGTGAACTCAGTGTGACTCCAATCTCAGGCAGAGCTGGGGCTGGTAGGGTGAGATTGGGGTAATATCACCAGCTGCTTATGGTCACCTGGAGGGTGTGGGGAACAAGGGAAGATCCCACCTTTTTCTTCATCAGCCACCAAAGTGCCTTTGTCAGACCACTGTCCTACAAAAATTCAAAATGGCTGCACCACAGCAGGCCAGCTGACAATTCACCTGTCTGTCTCTTCTCTTCTCTCTTGCTGCTTTTGTTTAGATTCTTCTAGTCAGTGTTCAATCCACTTCTCCATCCTTTCCTCTGGAGTTTAGGCTTCCAGAATTATCATTCACATTTGTTTCATTTGTAGTCTGGTGTCTTTGTTACAGAGGGCCTGTGTAGTGTGTCTGTCTAGTCCATCATCTTTCTGGAAGTCTCTATTCAATTTCATTTTTGACAACTTTCAACTTTCCTAGATTAATACCATGTTCTAGTTATTAATGGATGTTCATAGTTGTTTATACTCATTTTGAGTCATACCACACCAGCAAATGAAGGTCCCCAAAGCTTTGCTCCAGCCACATCATTAAAGTTGACTCTATTTTGAGGATAGATTGACACAGTGACAGCAACAATAGACTTAAACATAAGAACAATTGTGAAGTTGGTGCAGAACCGGGAAGTGTTTCATTCTGTTATGCATAGGGTTGCAATGAGTCAAAACTTACCAGATGGCATACAGTTGGTTGAAAGATTTCAATTTGTATTCCATTAATACCCGATGCCTTGTTCTTTGCCAATACCTGCAATGCATCTTGGACTTCTTCCTTCAGTATCATTGACTCTTGATCATATGCTACCTCTTGAAATGGTTGAACATCAACCATTTCTTTTTGGTACACTGTATATTCCTTCCATCTTCTTTTGATGCTTTCTACATCATTCAGTATTTTGTCTATAAAATCCTTCAATATTGCAAGTCAGGGCTTGAATTTTTTCCACACTTCCTTCAGCTTGAGAAATGCTGAGCATGATCTTCCCTTTTGGTTTTCCAACTCCAGGTTTTTACACATTTTGTTATATTATTTGACTTTGTCTTCTCGAACTGCCCTTTGATATTTTCTGTTCAGCTGTTTTACCCCCTCATTTTTTCCATTTGCTTTAACATTTCTATGCTGGAGAGCAAGTTTCAAAGTCATGTCTGATGTCCATTTTGGTCTTTTCCTTCTTTCTTGTCTTCTTAATGACCTTTCCCTGTATGTCATTCCACAACTCTTCTGGCCTTCAGTCTTCAGTGTCTAATGCATCAAATCTGTTCTCCAGATGATCTCTAACTTCAGGTGGAATATGTTCAAGGTCATATTTTGGCTCTTGTGAATTTGTTTTAATTTTCAACTTCAGCCTGAACTTGCATATGAGCAACTGATAATCTGTTCCACAGTCTACTCCTGGCCTTGTTTTGGCTGATAATATGGAGCTTTCCACAGATGTAGACAATGTGATTTCTTTGTATTCCACCTAGTGAGGTCTATGTGTATAGTCATGTTTTATGTTGTTTTTAAAAGGTATTTGCAATGAAGAAGTCATTGGTCTTGCAAAATTCTATCATGTGATCTCCAGCATCAATTCTATCTCCAAAGCATTATTTTCCAACTACTGGTCCTTCCTCTTTGTTTCCAATCTTTGCATTCCAATTGCCAATAATTATCAATACAGCTTGATTGCATATTTGATCAATTTCAGACTGAAGAAGTTGGTAGTATTCTTAAATTTCATCATCACTGGCTTTAGTGGTAGGTGCATAAATTTGAATAATAGTGGTATTAACTGGTCTTCCTTGTAAGTATACGGCTATTATCCTAGCACAGAAGACATCATTGTACTTTAAGACAGATTTTGAGAAATGTTCTTTTTAATGATGAATATGACACCATGCTCTTCAATTTGTCATTCCTGGAATAGTAAATCAGGTGATTGTCAGATTCAAAATAGCCAGTACCAGTCCATTTCAGCTCACCAATGCCTAGGACAGCCATGTTTTAGCATTTCATTTTATTTTGACAATTTTACATTTTCTTAGGTTCTTACTTTGTACATTCCATGTTCTGATTATTAATGGGTGTTTACATGTGTTTCTCTTCATTTTGAGTTGTGTCCCAGAAAATGAAGGTCCCACAGGCTTTATTCCATTCACTTCATCATGGTCAACTCTACTTTGAGGAGGAAATTTCCCCAGCAGTATTTTGAGTGCCTTCTAACCTGAGGGGCTAATCTTCTGTCACTATATCTGACAATATTCTGGTGCTCTTCATCATGTCTCAATATTCAATATTCTGATGCTGACCGTGGTCTAGAACATTGAATATTGAAACATGATCAAGAACACCAGCATATTCAGTATTCAGGTGTTGACAGTGTTCCACTGTTATTCATAAGATTTCAGTGACTAAATATTCAGAAGTTGTCAGTTTCTCCTTCCTAATATGTCTTAGTCTGGAAGCTCAGCTGAATCCTGTCTACCATGGGTGTACCCTGCTGGCATTTAAAATGCCAGTGGCATAGCTTCTAGAATCACAGCAACACGCAAACCACCACAGTAGGGCAAACTGACAGGTGAGTAATGGAAATAATCTGAGAAATTTGGAAGAAGACTCATTTACAACCTGTGATATTCAGATGATACAACCTTACTTGCTGGAAGCTAAGAAAACTTAAAATGCTTGCTGATGAAGATCAAAGACCACAGCCCTTAGTATGGGTTGCACATCAATGTAAAGAAAACAAAAATCCTCACCACTGAACTAATAAATAACACCATGATAAATGGAGAAAAATGAATGAAGTTGTCAAAGACTTCATTTTGCTTGGATCCACTATCAACACTTATGAAAGCAGCACTCAAGAAATCAAACGATGTATTACATTAGGCAAATCTGTTGCACAAGTCCTCTTTAAAGTGTTCAAGAGCAAAGATGTCGATTTGGATACTAAAGTGCGCCTGATCCAAGCCTTGGTATTTTCAATCACCTCATATGCATGTGAAAGTTGGACAATAAATAAGAAAGACCATAAGAGAACTGACACATTTGAGTTATGGTGTTGGTGAATAATATTGAAAGTACCATTGACTGCCAGAAGAGCAAACAAATCTGTGTTAAAAGTAGTACAGCCAGAACACTCCTTAGAAGCTACAATGACGAGACTTTGCTTTCATAGTTCAGGCATGTTATCAGAAGGGACCAGTCCCTGGAGAAGGACTTCATGCTTGGTAAAGTGGAGGGTCAACAAAAAAGAGGAAGACACCAATAAGATGGATAGACATAGTGGCAGCAGCAATGGGCTCAAGCGTAACAATGACTAAGGATGCTGTGAGGGTGATGGCACAGGACTGGTGTTTCATTCTGTTGTGCATAAGGTTGCTGTAAGTTGAAACTATTCGAAGGCACCTAATAGAATATGTTTGAATATGGGGTCTTTTTTTTTTTTTTTTTTTTTCACTGGTTTGAGAGGAGTCCTGGCACAGTACTGTGGGTTGAGGTGCCACACTCCAGGGCCTTTTTTTTTTTTTAATCCTAGAACAAACAAGAAACAAGACCACCCATATACAAAACACTTAAAATGTAATAAACCAGTACATAGTTGGGCACCAAATTGTGTGGTACCATTTAAAAACAAATTACTTGGGAGATAGGTAATTACTCTGGAAAAAAAACAAGTATAAATCCAAACCAAAAAAAAATTTTTTAAACATTGTCATCAAGTAGATTCCAACTCATAGTGACTCTATAGGCAGAGTAGAACAACTTCTTAGAGTTTCTGAGGGTATAAAGCTTTACAAGAACAGAAAGCATCATCTTTCTCCCATGGAGTGACTGGTGGGTTTGAACAACCAAACTTGAAGTTAGCAGCTCAATGCTTAACACATTATACCACCAAAGCTCCTTAGAGCATAAACCCAGGCTATTCTAAATAAATATTCTAAAGAAGACCCTGGCATCAGGATTGGAGGAAGACTTATTAACAAGTTGTGTCATGCAGATGACACAGCCTTGCTAGAAGTGGAGAGACCTTGTAATGCTTACCAATAAAGATGAAGGTACCCTACAAGTATGGATGGTACCTCAATGTAAATAAAACAAAAGTCCTCACCCTGGAACAATAAATAACACCATGATAAATGGAGAAAAGATTGACGTTGTCAAGGACTTCATTTTGCTTGAATCCACAGTTAGTGCTCATGGAAGCAACACTCAAGAAATCAAAGGCCATATTGCATTGGGCAAATCTGTTGCAAAAGACCTCTTAAAGTATTAAAGAGAAAAGATGTCACTTTGAGGACTATGGAGAACCTGACCCAAGCCATGGTATTTTCAATCGCCTCATATGTATGTCAAAGTTGAACAATGAGTAAGGAAGATCACATAAGAACCGACACAGTTAAATGATTATGTTGGTGAAGAACATTGAAAGTACAATGGACAGCCAGAAGAACAACCAATTCTGTCTTGGAAGAACTATAGCTAGAGTTCTCCTTAGAAGAGAGGATGGCGAGGCTGCATCTCTCATATTTTGGACATGTTGTCAGGAGGGACCATTCCCTGGAGAAGGGCATCATGTTTGGTAAAGTGGAAAGTCGTTGAAAAAGAGGAAGTTCCAGTGAAATGGATTGACATAGTGGCAACAAGAGTCTCAAACATCAACTGTGAGGCTGGTCCAGGACTGTGCAGTGTATTGTTCTGTTGTGCATAAGGTTGCTTCAAGTTGAAACTAACTGGATGGCATGGAATAACATTCTAAATGACTGTGTTTATCACACTGACAATTGAAAGAGTTCAAAGTGGTGGGGAGCACAAAGAAGCAGTCAAGATAAATCAGTAAAGTTCAGGCATGGAAGTAGATTTGAATTGGGCTTGGGAGAACATAAGCAATAAACAAGCAAGCCAATAAAATAATCTCTGACAGCTAATGTGATAAAAAGTAGAGACTGCTTTATGTAATAGAGAGGTAACACTTAACCTGAAACTTGAATGATTGTTGTTGTTGTTGTTGTTAAGGGTCATGGCGTCAGTTCCAAATTATAGAGATCCTGTATAGGGTTTCTGAGGAGTGTCGAGTGGGTTTGAACTGTTTACCTTGAAGTTAACAGCCCAGTGCTCATCTTACATTACCATACCAGGACTCCTGATGTGGTTAGTAGTCCAATGCTTGTCCTGCAGAGCCACAGTACTCCTCTGTAAAGTGATGCAAAACCAAAAACCCAAGCCCCTGCCATTAGGTCGATTCCAACTCATCGTGATCCTATATAGGGTTTCGGACTTCACAGGAGCAGACAGCCTCATCTTTCTCCCACAGAATAGCTGGTGAGTTTGTACTGCTGACCTTGCAGTTAGCAGTCCAGTGGTGGGTTAAAAGCAGGAAGAAGTTGAATCAGGAAGTCCAGGAGAAGACTGAAATAGTCCAAGCAAGAGAGTAAATTCCTGAATTGTAACAGTGGCAGTAGTAATAGAGAGATAGAGAAGAAATTGACATCCCGGAGTGAAACTGGACAAGATTTTGCAGCAGGACAGAAAGAGGCACTTCAGGCACTAAGAACTGATTCCTTCCTTCATCTCTCCACCAGCAGGTAACCAAAGGAAGGGAAGAAAAACTTAGGTATGATTTCAGCTTGAAATGAAGAACCAGAAAAGAGAAGAAGAGTTTTAAAATATAAGGGGAAGGAGTAACTGATGGGATGTCTTATTTGACTTGATTTAAAGGACAGACTAGCTTTGGTGGCAGTGATTGTTATGTGCTGTGGAGTCAGTTTGGAATCTTGTTGTTAGGTGCCTTTGAGTCAGTATCGACCTTATGCACAACAGAACGAAATACTGCCCAGTCCTAGGCCAACTTCACAATTGTTGCCACGCTTAAGCCCATTGATGCGGCCATATTGCCAATCCATCTCACTGGGGTCCTCCTCTTTTTCTCTGACCCTCCACCTTACCAAACATGATATCCTTCTCCTGCGACTGGTCCCTCTTGCCAACTGGATTCTTAGATAACCAAGTAAGTAAATCGGTTGCTGTGGAGTTGATACCATCCAACTCATGGCAGCCTCATGTATTGCTGAGTAGAATTACCCTCTACAGAGATTTCAAGGCTTTGGAAACAGATCGCCAGGCCTTTTTTCCAAGGTGCTTCTGATGAGTTCAAATCACTAACCTTTCTGTTAGTGTCTAATGCGTAACCGTTTACAAATACCCAGGGACTCCCTAAGACTTAAAAAGAAGATATGGATACTGCCTCCTCCAAGACAGGAACAAAAAGAAGAATTCTGTGGGAGAGAGGCATAATGTTTAGGGAGCTTCTATAAAAAGGTTTGATTAGGGAATTAAAGGTGAACTTTGGGAGAAAAGAATGTATAGGACTGCAACTCATTAATCAGCAGCAGTTCTCATCCTTGGCTGGATTTAGAATCATCTGAGGAACTTTAAAAATGATGCTGGACCCCTAACCCCAAGGTCTTGATTTAACTTCTCTGGGATGGGATTTAGGCATCAATGTTTTTAAAAGTGCCTGTTAGTCTAATGAGCATCCAAGATAGAGAACAAGGCTTACAGAACAGCTGAAAAGGCTCAGCTGAGATCTGGGAGTAAGACTTTGTGTTGAGTCAATCAGTTTGGTTAAGTGGCTCTTTCCAGTATCAAAATTCCTAGAGTAGAAGCTTTTGAGTGTGGTGCTTGTTTGCTGTGACTGGCAAGGCACAAAGAAGTGAGAGGTAATAGACTCTGAGGAAACTGAATTGAATTGGCCAACCACAGTTTTAATCTAGTAAAATAAAGGAATGTCATGTAAAAGTCTTAGTAAAATGCAACACCCATTAATTTTTTTGAGTGTTATTGTTCAGCTATTTGTGGTGGAATTCCTCTTTTTCATTGATCCTCTATTTTACCAAGCATAATATTCCCTCCTGATGATATGTCCAAAGTCTGTGAAACAAAGTCTCCACAGCCCCACTTCCCAGAAGCATTCTGGCTGTACTTCTTCCAATGCAGATTTGTTTGTTCTTGTAATTAATAGCATATTTAATATTTTTTTGAAAACACCATAATTCAAAAATAGAAGCTAGGCAGTCTCAGTCTGTTAATGGAGTGTAAACTTAATGTGGTAAAAAGAAACTAGGAACTACTGAGTTGTTATTTAGGGTATGGATAGCTTGGTAACATTTGAAATTCATCAGGCATAAGTAAAGTTAGGGAGATCATTGTAATACTTGTCTGTATTGAAATACTTGTCTCTTCCTGTGCTCTTTGTCTGGTTCTGATACAGCAACCATAACACTCAGGACTGAGGAGATTGACCACTCCTTAGCTATAAGCTACCTTCCTAGAACTCACATCAAATACCATAGCTTCATTTTCAAGGGCCAAGGAAAGGCTTTGCAAATTCTCTATAACCTGGATTGAGCACTTTTTCACAGTTGTTTCACAATTCCCCAATTGCTACCCCTGCAGAGATTACTGAGAAATAAAATCTTGTTACAGGGTACTGGGCATACAGCGTATACCAACACCTTGACAATCCAATAGGGATTTTATTAAGGTTACCAGTCAGCAACTGCCCCAAACCACTCAAGGGGATCATGGCATCTCAGATGGGGACAGTGTTCATTTTCTCTTGGCCTGAGTGTTGTTGTCAATTCAGTTCCAACTCCTAGCAACCCTGTATAGGGTTTCTGAAGAGCAATTGGTAGGTTTGAACTGCCAATCTTTTGGTTAGCAGTTCAATGTTCATCCTGCAATGTCACACCAGACCAAAGTAAATTTATGCATAAAGATCTAGTTTCCAGATTTTAAAATCTTCGAAGCCACACATTATTTTAAAATTCATGACTAAGAAGTGGTGGTGTAAGATAAGCACTGTACTGCCAACCCTAAGGTCGTGGTTCAAACTCTTCACAAACTATGAGTTGGAAACAACTCTATGACACTTAAGGACAGCAGTTATTCTAGGAACACTGAAGAAGCAAAATGAATAGCTAGAATTCTCTAAGTGACAACCAGAAAATACAGTCTTGAGACTTGATGAGGCTGAAAGACATCTGGTAAGCTGAGTTAGCTGCTTGTAGTAACCCTGGGAATGGAGGGATGTTATCTGTCAAAGGGAATATAAATTTTACAAACTAAACCTGGCAGTTTGGGGAGAATGTGTTTAGCCCACCAATCCCTATTCATTTGTAATATTGCTTTCTTGCTTTTCAACTTGAGCTTACTCTGGAGGTAGAACTTTTATCCCAATAAAATGTGCCTGATGTGGTCCCTCAATGATCAAAGACTCCTGCTTAATATACACTAACAGCACTGTGGGATGTTTACCTCTCTGAGGTTATTTTTTCTAAGCGCTCTATAGCTTTTACTGCCTCATTTTCCTCAGGTGTCTAAATTGAAAAGGCAATTCTTACATACTACAAAGTTCAAGAAAGTGTGATGGCTTTACAAGATAAGCACTGGACTGTAAACCACAAGGTCAGCGGTTTGAGCCCACCAGCTGCTTTGCAGGAGAAAGATGAGGCTTTCTGCTTCTGCAAAGATTTACAGCTCCAGAACCCTATATAAGGTCGCCAGACTGCAAAGTCAGTTTGAACTGCAAGGTCAGCGGTTCAAGCTCACCAGCTACTTCTTGGAAACCCTACACAGGGTCGCTATGGGTCAGAAATGATTTGACGGCACTTAACAACAACAACAACAACAACAACAAAGTCACAACCAACTTGACAGCACACAACAACAACAAGCTTCAAGGAAAATGGACTTGGTTCCATGGACTTATGACCCTTTAGTCATGGTTAGTGACATTCAGATACAGTGAGCTGAATTTTACAAGACTGCCTCTTTCCTTCAGGTCTTGCAGTTCTCCTTTTTTGTCAGAATACTGTCTTACCACTTTTCTATTGCTTGTTTTAGTGCTAAATATTTGTGTTTTCTTTCTCAGACAGGTTTCCGCCTTACGCAGGCTCCAGTTTTGCAGGGTTTACTTTCTTGCATCCATATATTTGGACAAGTAGGTTGTATATTGAACTTTAAAAAAAAAAAAAATCATTAAATCGTTTGAAAAAGGGAAAATGTACTATAAGCTTCTTGTTGTTAAGTGCCATCGAGTCAGTTCCGACCCATAGCAACCTCGTATAGGGTTTCTGAGGAGCCGCTGGTGAATTTACAGTTCAAACTGACTTTGCAGTTCAGCGCATTAATCCACAGAGCCACACCAGGACTCTACTAGAAGCTTAGCCAGGGTGACATAATCACTTTATTGAAGATATTTTATAGGTGAAACTTTTTTCTTCTAGGTGATAAACATATTTGTAATTATGAATTGAAAAACAAAGCAAACTATTACACTTCTTTAAAAAAACAAACAAAAAGGTACAGAAAATTAAAAGTGTGAAATCCAATTTAGCATGTTGAAAACAGGATTTTAAAAATCTTATCACAGATGTATGTATTCCAGAGGGTCACATTACTTGGAATTTGGTTCTAAATATGTTCAATGGAAGCTACAGTAAAATCCAGTGTAAATTAACCCATTGTGAGGGTTTTAATGTTTTGAATTTTGTTTTGTTTTCCTTCTACTATTTTTAGGTAAATGAATGAGGACAGAAATGGTTAAGCATCATCCATTTCTTTTTGGTACTATGACTGTATTCCATCTTCTTTTTTTTCCTAGACAACCAGGAACATTTATCTATTTATTTATTTTGAAGAGTTTTTTGTTTTGTTTTGTTTTTTGTTGTTGTAGTAAATGTTTTATTGTGAATTATGTGATAGTACACATGGGAGAACATTAGCCTTATATTCATCCTGTCGTATATTGTTTCACCACTTCTTTTGATGCTTCCTGTATTATTCAATATTTTGCCCATTTGCTGTTGTTGTTAAGTGTCGTCAAGTTAGTTTGACTCATAGCGACCCTGTTTAGGGTTTCCAAGGAGCAGCTGGTGGGTTTGAACTGCCAACCTTGTGGTTCACAGTCCACCTTCAATATTGCAAGTCGAGGCTTGAATTTTTTCTTCAGTTCCCTCAGTTTGAGAAATGCTGAGCATGTTCTTCCCTTTCAGATTTCTAACTCCAGATCTTTACAATTTCATTATAATACTTGACTTTGTCTTCTCAAACTGCCCTTTGAAAGTTTCTTTTCAGCTCTTTTACTTCCTCATTTCTTCCGGTTGCTTTAGCTTCTCTGTTCTCTTAAAAGCAAATTTCAGAGTCTTTTCTGACATCCGTTTTGGTCTTTTCTTTCTTTCCTGTGTTTTTAATGACTGTTTGCTTTACCTTGCTTACTGGGTACTCCATCCCTGTCATGGATTGTAAACTTGAAAAGAGGTTTTGATTCTGTAAGAAGGGATCGTGGGTTTGGGAGAAAGACAGGTGCCAGTCCCACCTAGAAACAGAATCTTTGATGTGGTGAAAAATGTGAAATTGTTCATGACAGTGCTTACCTTGTTTATTGGGTAATCTAACACTGATTGTAACAATGGAGCAAGACTGGGCAGTGCTTCGTTCTATTGTACATAGGGTTACTATGAGTCTGAACCAATTTGACAACAGCTAACAATGACACTCTTTACAGAAGTGGACTCTCACATCTTTCTCCCATGGAGCGACTGAAGAGTTTGAACCACCCATCTACTGAGCGTTTTAACCACTAAATCAACAGGGTTCCTTCATTTGATAAATATTAAAGTATAAATGCTTTGTGCATATTTATATAAAGTATAACTACTTTAAGGACAGTATGTGTGTTTAGAAATCATTTGCCTGCATACCTAGAGAGTCATTTTCTGATTTTTGTGTTGAGATTGATGGGCTTGTTATGTTGTTGTTGTTGTGTGCCATCAAGTCAGTTCTGACTCATAGAGACCCTGTCTGGGGTTTCCTAGAGTGGTTGGTTGGTTTGAACTGCCAATCTTGTGGTTAGCAGTCCAGGGCTTATCCTACAGTGCCACACCAAGGCTCTGGATTGGATATGTTGTTGTTGTTGTTATTGTTGTGTGCTTTGGGGTCGGTTCTGACTCAGGGTTTCTGAGAGCAGCTTGTAGGTTTGAACTTCCGACCTTGTGGTTAATAGACCAGTGCTTATCCTGCAGCATCACATAAAATAGAGCCCAGAAGATCATAAGCTCCAAGGGTTCAAAGCTTAATTCTGTACCATCCATGCTATCTCACTAGAAGACTGGAAAGGGCTAACTTGGAGGGTCCCTGAATGGTGCAAAAAGTTAAAGAGCTTGGTTACTAGCAGAAAGGTTGGAGGTTCAAATCCACACAAAGAGATGAACTGGAAAAAAAGGCCTGGCTGTTGCTGCAGGATAATGCACTGGACCACAAGTTGGAGGTTCAAAATTTATATAGGGTTGCTATGAGTTGGAACTGACTCAATGGCACTTAATAATAAATAATAATTGTGGTTATGAATTGGGCTGCGAGCCGCAAGTTCAGCAGTTCAAAACTACCAGCTGTTCCGTGGGAGAAAGTTGAGGCTTTCTACTTCCGTAAAGATTTACAGCCTCGGAAACCCTATGCAGGGTCGCTATGAGTCGGAACCGACTCCACGGCACATAACAACAATAAGAACAATCTTCCAAAAACTCAGCCATTGACAATCATACAGAACACATGGGATCTTAGTCAGTCAGAGCCAACTCTAAGGCAACTGGTTTGAGGGCATTGGTGGTGGTTCAGTAGTAAAACTCATGGAATTCTTGTTTTCCACTTGGGAGACCCAGGCTCATTTCCTGGCTGATTTATCTATCTCAGGGGAATCCTATCAATGAAGGCTTATGTGCTGCTATGATGCTGAACAGGTTTCAGCAGACTTTCCAGATTGAAGAAAGACTAGAAAAGCAGTGCAATCTAGTTCTGAAAATCAGCCAATGAAAACCCCATGGAGTACAATGGTCTGACTGGGCAACATTTTATTTCATTGTGCATGAATTTTCCATGAGTAGGGAACTGACTCCCTGGGGCAGCTAGCAACAAAGGCATTGGACTATTTTTTATAAAGACATTGAAAGGAACCTATTAAGGTTTTGGAGTCCTGGTGTGGTGCTGTGGGTTCATGCGCCAGACTGCAAAGCTGGTTGAACTGCAAGGTCGGTGGTTCAAGCTCACCAGCTGCTCCTTGGAAACCCTATACTGGGTCACTATGGGTAGGAATTGACTGGACCGCACTTAACAACAACATCAATAAAGGTTTTAGCCCTGGAAGGATTCCTAGGTGAGAAGAGGCAGTAACTAAATACTCCACTTTGGTTGCCTCCTGTCTTTTGTTCTTGTGGTTACTTCAACCAAACCATCCTCTGGAAGGTAAGTTTATTTGTGATCGCAAGTTCCTCTCCTCTGCCTGACCTAGAGAGATCCCATAAGTAAGTGATCTCCCTTTCTCATTCCTACTGCTGGGGAAGATAATGCGTCAAACAAGTCCACACAAATGATCTTTTATTAAAAAGCCATTTAGCCACACTTTTTCTCTAGGAGGAGCACAAGGCACAGGATTATTCCCTTACACGAGTAGGTGTTTTAAAACCTGTCTGGGCGATGACATGCTATACATGTAGAATTGAACAAACTGTTAAGGGGGACTTGTTTAATTTCAAGAATAACCTTTTACACTCCTCTCTTCCTATTGGCTGTGTGGAAATAAAGACCATCAAATAAGCACCAACGCCTGAGCTTTATCCAATGGTTGTTATAGAGCAAGGTAATCAGCCACCATCAC
Organism: Chrysochloris asiatica; assembly: GCF_000296735.1. Lineage (NCBI taxonomy): Eukaryota > Metazoa > Chordata > Mammalia > Afrosoricida > Chrysochloridae > Chrysochloris > Chrysochloris asiatica. The sequence continues at coordinate 31,468,209 of NW_006408526.1, read as the reverse complement.
TTGATTTGGTAAATACTTCAAGGCCAGCAAGGGAAAGGGGGAAGCTTTATAGTGAAATAAGTCTAAGCTTCAGGAATGCTATGATTGGAGGTTGTTGGCATGGGGAAGCTGGAGGCGGGCTAACAAGAAGTGGGGGTGGGGGGGACGACATATTTTGTGATTGGTGTGGGGAACACATTTGGCTTTCTCTGATTGGTTCTGAGTTGGAAGTGGGGCAAAAAATAGGGAAGTTGGCACTCGTTGACCCTTCTGGGACTGATTGCTGCAGAGGCTGTGGTTTGGCTTCCCGAACTTGCTGCAGAGGTTGTCGGTCGGAGTATTGTCATATACTGTCCCTTTATATAGTCAGTCTCTCGGCGGAGGGAGGCCCAGGTTTATATTTTCCTTTGACCTAGTTAGCGTTTTACTTCCAGATTTCTATTTTAGCTGGGACAAGATCGCATTCCAGGAAAAACAGAGACGTGAGGGTCGTGAATATGAAAAGAAATTGTGGGAACAAATGTCTTTCTCTCGTGAGCGTCGGGCAGGAAAACGAACAGCTGCCGCTTCTGGTTCCTCATTTCCTTAGAGAAGCAGTTTCATGAGACTGATTCTCCAGAAGCTTCCGTCCTTCTCTAGGGGAGCTCGGGCCTCCGCCCCTTCTTGTTTGAGGACTGACAATCGGGACCGGTTGACAGGGCCACTGCCCCAGTCTCGAGCCGGGAACCCGCCGTCCTCCAAGCGCGCTCTCCCGGCCTCGCGCGCTCTCCGAGGTCGGTCCCCGGCCCCTCACCCCTCACGGCCCGCCCGACCCCCTTCCGGCCCTCACCCCGGGTGCGCGCCCGCACCTCCGGGACATTCGTTCCAGGATGGAGGCTCGAACTGGAGGGGTTCGGATGCGCCTCCCTCGGTCGAGCAGTGGCTCCCCAGCGCCTGAGAGAAGTCAGATCAGCTCTGTTCCCGAGCCGCCGCCCGAAGAGGCCGTTCTCCGAACATGCCCTTAGTCAGGAGTAAGCAGATTCTCCTTGGGTTGTAATCACCGATTTTAATTTTTAGGGGCAAAGCCAGGGCGGACTTTTTCCACCCCTCATTTTCCCTTCCAAACATTTCTCAATTGTGGAACAAGAACTCCTTTCTGCTTAGAAAGGAAACCATATTTCCCCTTCAACTTTTCTCTCAACCTGGGTACCCGCTGGTCCCTCCATCAGTGAGAAAACCGGAGCCACCATTTTCTCCTCAGGGAGGCTCCGGGGGCTGCATTTCTTCTGCCGCAAAGCAGGAGAGGCCGTGACGCCGTGGCGGGCACATCGGCGGCGGCTGGCGCCTTCTCGCCATCTTGAGTGGAGGAGGAGCCGCGGCTGCCGCCATGCGGAGAGACTGGGAAGGACAGGGGGAGGCCGCGGGCGAGCGAGCGAGCGAGGGAGGGGGCAGAGGAGCCGAGTTAGCTCAGCCCGGGCGGCGACTTCAGTGGCGCCATGAGAGCGGGCAGCGGCGGAGGTAGGGCAGGCGGCCCGGGACTGCCGGGCCGGCTCGGGCTGTTCAGTCGAGCGGCCCCTAGAGCAGGGCGGGGGTGGGAGGAGGCCAATGCGAGGGGGCTGGGTGGGGGCGGGTGGAGGTTTCCAAGAAGGAAGGAGCCGCCGCCATTTTGGGAGCTTCGAGTCAACAATAAAGGACCGAGGGTGCTGAGCGGGAGTGGCCTCGGTGGTAGGACTCAAGCCCGAGCCGTAGGGAGCAGGGTGAGACAGTGGGGCCGACGTCCGAGGGGTATCCGTGGCTAGAGGAAGCCTTTCGAGCCCGGCGCGGGCGCTCTCCGAGGCGGAGGCCTAAGGCCGGGCCCAGGTCCTGGGGAGGCCGGCGGGCAGCGAGCCGGCTGCTGTGTGGGGCGGGGGCGCCTGCGGGGAGCCGAATAGAGGCAGGCCGTGCGCGGTGGGGCCCGGCTACACAACGAGCTGCGAAGAACTCGGAGGAGCTTTTTCGAAGATGAATATGGGACCAGAGGGAGCGAAAGGACTAGGGGGTTGGGAGGTGGAGGTTATAGGGTACGAGGAGGCCCTATAGGGGGCGGCATGGCTTTGCTGCTTTGGAGGACTCTCACAAGAGGACTGGCAGCAGCTGGGTTGGGATGGGCCTTTCAGATCGGTAGTAGGAGTGTGTTTGTGGAGTCCCCTGAGTCGTGGAGGGATGAAAAGCTTTCAGAGTTAGGGGTGTCTCTTAGAGGCCTGAAGGAAAGAGCCCCCATTGTTTCCTGCCTGCGGAGCTGGTTCTCGGCTCATGTTGCGCAGCTACGATTGCGGTGCACCAACCCTTTTGTGTGTATGCCCGGAGGAAGCTGACTTCCCAGTGTGTGAGGGCTTGGGGTGCGGGGAAGGTAGATCTGAAGTGGCTGCCTCAGAAAACCGGGCTGCGGTCCTTTGGCTTGTCTCTTCACTTCGCTCTCAGGCCCTTTTCTCTTGCACAGCCTCCTTTTAGCCCGCAGAATCAAATCCCGGTTATAGACAGACAGTTCGCCGTTCCTAAGTCTGTGTTCCGATGTAAGTTGGAACAGTTAGATGCGGTACATATCTAACAGAACTAGCCAAGTGTTTGCCTTCGTGTGTATGAGGGTGCGTGGGAAAATACAGGATCTTTCCATTCCATTTTCCACCAACGTTTTGAAGTCCCTTTAATTTAAGAGTATATAATAATGCCTTTCTGTGCATTAAAAAGAAATCGAAGGAAACACTTCTAGACACAAAACATCTTTTAACATAATACAGTAATAATAATATTTTGATGTCTGTCACTAAGTAGCGCCACCGTTTGGTATTAATGAGCCATTGTATATGTACCTGGAATTTTTTAATACTAGGCTTTAGGAGTGGGGGTTTAGTTTGTAACCCCCAGGGACTGCCTGTAACTTCAACTTGCCTATCTAGCAAAGAAACTGCGATGCATTTGCAAACAAAAGCTGTTGGAGATGACAATAATGTTTGGGGTGTGAAACTGCCAGTTGCCAACTGCAACCTGGAAAATGCTGTAATTAACTTCACCAGTGGTTCCTCCCGACTAGTTACCTTTCCTTTTTATTTTTCAATGTAGAGATGTAATTTGCAAATCTAAATTAGGAAGAGGGGCAGAGGAAATAATTTCCTTCTTTGAAACAAAGCCGCAGAGTCACATTTTGGGTCTAGGGAGAAAAGAAGTCCTGTTTTGCCTGATGGATAGTAGTATTGTTAATCTTCACAGGTTGCCCTCTTCATCCTTTTAGTACCTTGCAGACAAAGGCTCCCTGTTTGTCTACATGAACTAGATGATATTGTTGACCGTAATAATATAAACCTGTCAGTACAGGAAACTGTTTATAGGCTTAAAACTGAAATTACGTGGCTGTTCACCATGGTCTGCTCAAGTGCAAAGTCAGATGCAGAGAAACATCCACAGCTCTTGTGTTTGTGATAAGTAGGTTTGGCTTTTAAGTAACCTGATTGACAATTGAAAGAGAAAGACGTAATAAAGGAGCATTTTATAATCTCGAACTTGAGATGCCATGATATATGGCAAACATAAGCAGCATTGATTAATAAGGTAGTGGATTTTTGGTAAGAAAAGTAAAAGTTTAAAAAACAACAACAGTAGTCTTTGTTTGCTGGGCTTTGTAACTTATTTACTAATTTTTTTAAATAGTTCGATTTTGGGAACAGAATTTAAAGTAGTGGAATTTGGCCAGTTCTTTTTCAATTCATATTTAGTTAAATTTAGTACTCTGCGTTTTTTGGAAGGGTTTATTAAAGTCACTAGTGTGCTTTCCTTTTCATAGACACTTCCTTTTACACAGGAAACTTTCACTATGTATTTTTAATTTTGAACAATAATATAAGTAAAGTTTTTTTGGCTGTTTGTCAAGGAAAAGTTTTTGACATGTATACATGTCCATGTCCCTTGATTGCTTTGTCACTATTTTAAGGAGCAAAAACGTAAGGGAAAAAGAAACATTTTTCTCCATAAAATTCAACTTCTATAGTTGAAATTCAGAAGGACACAGGGTGTTTTTCTGATTGTATAAAAAAGGTAGAAAACCTGCTTGACTCTTCAAAGACTCAGTTGCAATAAGAGATAGAAAAAAATTGTTTTGCTCTGTTCATAGGTAGATTGACATTAGGACATTGTGTGATACTTCAGTAAGTTATAATGTAATTACTAAGTGTAATGAATTGTTGACTTTTAGAGGTTGTTGAAACTTTAAAGAATGCAGGGAGGAAAGTGAAGCAGAGAGATTTTCATTTACGATTAATGCTGTTTTATAGTATTTTTCCAATTTCTCAAACTACTATTGAACTGGCAATTAGGATACTGGTTAAGATATTTGAGATAGATTTGTAAATTGGTTTTGAGGCACTTTATTTTTCTGTGTCATTTCTAGTCTGGATAGTAATTTGGTTTAAGTATGAATTATCTTAATTCTTTAAAAGATGAGTCCTTTTAAGGGTGTTGTTTAAGTGAATTATTTAGAAGGAAAACACGTTTTTTTCTGACTTTCCTCTGTTGCTAATTTAATTTTTGTTTGTTTCAGATTGAAGTGAGTGAATTCAGATACAACTCAACCTTGATAGAGGGCTTTTTAAAAATAAAAAGTTGATTCGGTGCATGGGAGCAAGTTACTGCTGCTTACCGATCAGAGACTTACAGGTGCTTGCCTGCATTGCAATAAAGGACTCATATATTGAGCAAGACTTATATTTATCTCTTCATTTTGGAGAGCTTAATAAACTGTTATTACAGTTTCTCTACTGACTTTCAAAAGTTTTAAAGTTTGAAAGAGACATCTTTACAATTAACACAGCATGAGCACGGCCAGAACAGAAAACCCTGTTATAATGGGTCTATCCAGTCAAAATGGTCAGCTGAGGGGCCCTGTGAAACCCAGTGGTGGCCCTGGAGGAGGGGGAACACAGACACAGCAACAATTGAACCAGCTGAAAAACACCAACACAATCAATAATGGCACTCAGCAGCAAGCACAGAGTATGACCACCACTATTAAGTAAGTGTTCAAATAAATAATATACACTTGAGGGACTAAAGAAATTTGTTACTTTGTTGCTGATTGCTTTATGTATACCTTAACTATTGATTGCAAATGAAGGACATGTTTTATCCCTTCTAGGTATTTACAATGGAATCCTGGTGTGGCACTGTAGGATAAGCACTCTACCATAAGGTTGGTTTGAACCACAAGGTGGTTCAGACTCACCGGCCACTCCATTGGGAACTCTATACAGGATTGCTGAGTGGGAACCGACTCGATGGCACATAAAAACAAGGCATTAGCAATAGCACAGAAATGTGTCATAGTTAATTAAGGTTTATTAAGTAATAAACTCGGGTAGCAGATAGTATATGTCAGTTTTGTATAGATTATTAATTGAATCCTTTCTAGCTTTCATAATCTTAGTGTAGAAATTATTAGCTGGATTTGTTATATGCGAATGAAATAAGATTCATTTTATTTTTGCCGGTATAGTTGTTTTTAGTGTAAGGGGCATGTTGTCTTAGTTTATTAAGCATCTCATAAACCAAACTCACTGCCATTGAGTCGATTCCAACTCATAGTGACCCGACATAAGGTTTTCAATAATGTAAGTCTTTCAGAGAGAAAGACTTAGAATGGCCAGTGGGTTTGAACCTCCAATCTTGTAGATAGCAGCCTAACCTAACCTACAGGCTACCAACCTGTCTTTATTAAGCATAGGTTAAAGCCAAATTCAAGTTTTGAATTTAGAGTCACACTTGCCTAGCCTTCTGAACTCTTAAGCATATTCATTTGCTTATAGAAAATACATTCTTAACTTTTTATAGTGTACTTTTTTGCTTCTGAAAAAGCTTTCCCTCCCTTCACACAAACAAAATAAGAATCTATTCTGAATGGTTGGAAATGCCCATTTCTGAATAGTCTTAAATCGTCTGTTGACTCTTAATAAAAGAAACTAGTTTTACTATAAGGAGCCTTGGTAGCATAGTGAAGTACAAGTTGGCTGCTAACCGCAAGGTCAGTAGTTCAAATCTACCAATTGCTCCGTGTGAGGAAGAAGAGGTTTTCAACTTCCTCGGAAACCCTATACGGGGTCTCTATGAGTCAGAACCAACTCAGCACACAACCACTACCACCAACCAAGTTTACTATATCTGGGATGTTTCGTCTCTCAAAGCCAAAATTTTGTAGGCTAGTTGTCATGTATAAGTGCACACATTAAATTATTTGAGTACTGTCACTCTAAAAACAAAGAAAATTATCTGTTAAAGATGTCTGATTCTTTAACTCCATTTGAGATTGAGTTTTTGTTAAGAATCTAGTAGCCTTCTAACTTGATACAATTTATAGAACTATTCATAAGGTGATGAAATTTTGGTTCATGAAAGTAACTGTATGTCTTACTACCTACACCCCTAGGTCCCTTCCATGCTTAAGAAGCACTCCTAAAGAAATTAGGCTTCATAAGATAGCAGGATGCCATATATGAGGGAACTTCAAAAAGTTGATGGAAAAATTCCATTTTTTCACAAACTTTTTGAAGTCCCCTTGTAGATAATTACTGATATGTAGTTCTCTAGTAATCTTTAAGGGTTAATTTTCAATACATTGATCTGGTCACTGGGAAATTTGGCATTAATGCACATTCTGTTAACGTTTAAAGTAGTACTGTTTTACTTACTAAAACAATAAGGCAATCTTATTATTGTTTCAGTAAGTATGTTGTTGTTAAATGCCATCGAATCGAATTCTGACTCATAGTGACTCTATAGGGTTTCCGAGGAATGGTTGGTGAGTTTGAATCACCGACCTTGGGGTTCAAACCGACCTTGTGGGCCAATGCTTATCCTATAGCACCATACCACGACTTCATTAGTAAATATAGAAAGCAAGAATATTTTCAAGTGGTTTTGTCTTTAGGTAAACTGTTACTGTTAAGTGCTGTCGAGAAGATTCTGACTCATAGCAACCCTGTAAAGGGTTTCTGATGCTGTAAGTATGTGTGGGAGAAGCTTCATCTTTCTCCTGCGTAGTGACTGGTGGGATCAAACCATAGACTAGTAAAATTCAGGTTTCTTAATTTGAGGGTGAAATCATATAAAACAATGTAATTTTATGAAATGACAGTATTTTAAACTGTTTGATTTGGGACAGTATTTACCTCTATCACTTACAGTCACCCGTATTTGTTTTGTTTTGTTTTGACCTTCCAGGTCCCTTGTAGACAAATTTTGCATTAATATCTTCTCCATTTGTATTAATTATTTGTTGAATTTGACAATGTGACAAATCTATTATGGTGAACTGACATTTTTGTTTAGAAACTTTGATATTATCCACTGAGGTGAAAGGTTTTGGTATCTTTGGATCTGGTAGTAAATATTTATCTGTGTTAGACTGTCTTGGATTATGTAGGACCTGGCTTTAATTAAAATGAATGCTCTTTTTAAGTTACGGCTGAGATGTTTTAGGGACACTGATTGTATAAGAATAGCAATAATGAAATCTATGAAAATGCTGCTTATTTTAAAGACTACTCAGTTGAAAGCACTATTGTCTGCAAACATTTCCTAATACTTTTTTTTCCAATTAGATGCTTTGGGTGTTAATTATAGCAGTTGAGATTTTTACCTGACCAAAAGGACATTTTTATATATTTTTTTCTTTTTCATAGTTTTTAGCATCTCAGTAAAAAGATTGAGAGCTGTTCCTTAACAGCAAATACTGAGGTCCAATTTTTGCCACGCACTATGCTGGCTGCGTGTTTATAAAAATTCCTTCTTATAATTCTTAATAACCCATTTTCGATCTAGAAAATGGAGACTTAGAAAAGTAAGTTATGCAAAGTTGCAGAACTTGGAACCCAGGTCTGAAATTTCAGAACACGTGGCTTTAGTCAACAGAAGTTTAAAACTCACTCAGATGCTTAAAGTAGACTATGCCATATTAGAGGGCATTTGAAAATGCTCTGGAGTCACCATGTTTAAAGCACTCAGATTCAAGGTGAAAAGTTGTCTTCAATTCACCGTTGTGACTGTGGGTAAGAGATGTATGGTAGGTTCTCCTGGAATAAAGATTGGTGGTAGTGGTGTGCTGTTGAGTCAGGTCTAACTCATAGTGAGCCTGAGTAGGGTTTCCGAGGCTGTAAATGTTTACGGGAGCAGAAAGCCTTAACGTCCTCCCATGGAACAACAGGTAGTTTTGAACTGCTGACCTTGAGGTTAACATCCCACCTCGTAACCACTATGCTACCAGAGCTCCTTGGAGTAAAGAGCACAGCTGTGGTAACCCTGTGGGTTAATTCTAATCTGTTCTGCTGAGTTGCTATGAGACTCATGGCCCTGTTTAAAGGGAACAGCTGCTTGATTTTAAACTCCATTTACTAAGTTTCCCCAGACTGTTGCCATACAGGAATTTGGAACCAGTGTTGCTAGAGCATTGAAATCTAGAATCTATAGATTTTTATATAAACTCATATTGTCAACTAAAAATATTAACATGCCCATATGCTATATAAGTCAAACAAAATACATACGGATTGCCAATTGTGACAACTATACTATATACTGAACTTTTCTCTTTAGCTAATAGATGGATGGCTTTATTCACTTCTAGTTTTGAGGTGGTGCCATAGGATAAGCACTCAACCTCAAGGTCAGTTTGAATGACAAGATTGTTGATTCAAACTCACCAGCCACTCCTCGGAAACCCTATACAGGGTCACTATGAGTTGGAACTGACTTGATGTCAGTAGATTATTGCTCCTTGTGTAAAGAATGTTTTCTGACAATGTAGTTAACTATGTTCTTTGTTGTTGTTAAGTGCTGTCGAGTCGGTTCTGACCCATAGCGACCCTGTGTAGGGTTTCCGAGGAGCAGCTGGTGAGCTTAAACCACCAACCTTGCAGTTCAAACGGCTTTGCAGTCTGGCGCATTAACCCACAGCACCACACATAATATATTAAATTTACTGTGCTTGTTTAGAATTTGATAATTGAGATGAATCATCTTTGCATTATCATCAATGGTAAAAATTCTGAAACTTCAATTTTTCTATTTTGTTTATAGACCTGGTGATGACTGGAAAAAGACTTTAAAACTCCCTCCAAAGGATCTAAGAATCAAAACTTCGGTAAGTTGATTGTAAAATTCAAATGGAAAAATGTAGAAACTCTAGAAGTGAAGTAGTTACTCATAGTAACAAATTCTGTGTTTACTTTTTGTTATTGTTATTAAGTGACATCGAGTCAGTTCCAACTCAGCAACGCTGTATAGGATTTCTGTTCACTTAACCCAGTATTCTCAGCCAAGTCAGATTTTGCCTCCAAGGAGAATTTAGCAATGTCTGGAGACATATTTTTGGATAGAGTTCTGTTGTGGCACTATAGGATAAGCACTGGACTGCTAACCACAGTGTTAGCGGTTCAAACCCACCAGTTGCTCCTTGGAAACCCTAAACAAGGTTGCTTTGAGATTGAACCAACTCTACTGCACTTAACAACAGAGACATTTTTATTATCACAACTGTGGAGATGTTATAGGACAGCCCTCTACAACAAAGAATTTTGTGGCCCAAAATGTGAAGAGTGCTGAACTTGAGACACGTTGGCTTAGCCAAACATATTGTAGTTAATGAGTGGTGCAGCCAGAATTTGACTTCAGTTCACAACATGTTATTTGTATGTGCAGAAACAACAGTTTTCTACCAGTCCTAGTATGGTTCTGCAAAATAATCACTGGTCCTTCAGGTCATTTGAATCACAAGGTCAGCAGTTCAAACTCACCAGCTGCTCCTTGGAAACCCTATACAGGGTCACTATAAGTCGGAACAACAGTAACAACCACTCCTTAAAAGATTGTGACCAGAGGTTGGCCTTTTCTGTAAAACATAGTTTTGAATGGCTTGTGGGTTGAAGGGAAAGTAATTGCTGAAATATAGGGAAAGTGATCTGTTTATATTTAAGATGGAGTAGGTAAAGAACTAGCTTCTTGACAAGTTTTTTAAGCATGTTCACTACCGAAAGAACACAATTATACTTCGTTCTATTTTTCTTGTTTGTTTAACTAGGATGTGACCTCCACAAAAGGAAATGAGTTTGAAGATTATTGTTTGAAACGGGAGTTATTGATGGGAATTTTTGAAATGGGCTGGGAAAAACCATCTCCTATTCAGGTATGCCTTCTCCTCTTAGCTCATATGTAATATTTTAAGTCAGATTTTTAAGTATTTTCCTTTTTGATCTGTGTAGAGATGGTACAATGGACCAACATTTTTGTCTCCAGCTCCCTGTATGCATGCACATACTTTGAACATTTTAAAGGTAGATTATGAGATCATGACCCTTTACTGTGATGCATTTCATTATATACGTCTTAAAACTAGGGATATTCTTTGTTATAGAACCATATATATTTACCCTCTTTAATCAGTTTAGCATTAATAAAATATTTCTGCATAGTCAATTGTATTTCCATTTTCAACTGACTCCAAAATATCATTTGTAGTTTCTGTTTAGAAATTATCCAGTCTAGAATTGGGCATTGCCCTAAGTTGTTATAACTCTTTAATCGCCTTTTTTTTTCTTTTCAAATTTTCTTGAGAATATACACAACAAAACAAACACTAAACCAACAGTTTCTACATGCATTATTTAGTGGCATTCTTTGAGTTGTGCAGCCATTTTCACCCTCATTTTCCAAGTTTTTTTCCCCAGTAACATAAATTCACTACCTTCTAAAGTTCCTATCTGCTCTTTTAAGTTGCTGTCATCAATTGATTCCACATTTTTTTTTTTAAGTGATTCAGCCACTCATTCATTCACAAGCATATATTGTAACATGTACTCATGAAGGAACAGAACATTTAGGGGAACTCTTAACCAATGGAAATTTTAAAAAATAATGACAGGAGATAATATTTTCCAGAAAATCTTCAGCTCCTTTTTTTTTTTTTTAAAAAAAAAAGCTTTTTATTGTGAATTGAGTGAAGGTTTACAGACAAGATCATCAGTTTTACATTCAACATACCGTATACTTTATTTCAGCTCAATGATTGCAATCCCCTCCATATAACAACAATCGTCCCATTTCTCCTTGCAGTTCCTATGTGTATTCCACCCACCTTCCTGTCCCTTCTCAACTTTGTCCTTAAAAAACTCTTTTGATTTTGGATGATTGACCTTTCCATCGTGAGCATACCTTACTGGTGGTGGTGTCCTTCCTATATACCTGTCTACCGCGTGGCTGAAAACTGGGCCACGAAGGGTTCATTTCTTTCCAGATCTGAAGGGTGGTCGAGGGTCATAGTCTCAGGGTCCTCCAGTCTCTTTCTGACCAGTCAGCCCAGTTTTTGGTTTTGTTTTTACTAATTTTGAATTTTGTTCCACATATTCTGCCACTCTAATGTGATACTGTCAGAGCACAGGTAGAGGTAACCATCTAAAATCTAGTTTTGATCTCAGAATTGTAAAGACTGGATTTGTTTTTTTTGATTTTTTAAATTAAAAGAAAAACCTGGGCAGAACTCATACATGGATATATAATTTAGTCACTTTTCCATGGGAGTAGTTCTTAGTAGAGGAAAAAAAAAAGGCAGACATTTTTCACTAGTTAAGCTAAATTAATGTTTGGTTTTAAGACTTCAAGAGATAGTTTTGGCTTTAAGGTATAAAAATAATCTCAGGGCAATAGTTTCAGGAGTTCATGGCTCTAGGTAGTCTAGAATCCATTTGATTTTGAAATTCTGTTCCCCCTTTTTTCAACATTTTTTCATACATATTTTAGTATGTCTAATCTCTTAATTGTGAACATTTTCATAATCTTTTTTAAAAAATCTTTTGTAAAATTAACATTTTTTAAATGCAGCCCCCTCTCATTTTGTGTTGTGATAAATATATATGTAGCAAAATATTTGCAATTTTAGCATTATTTACATGTGTTATTCCAGTGACATTAACATTATCATGTTCATCATCTTGTTCATTTTTCTGTCACTTCCCATTTTGGGAATCATGTTTCCATATGATTAGATCAAGTTCTCAGCTGCAGAAGTTGTATGTGGCCTTTCCAAGGTCACACAGCTCGGGGCATACACCATGTATTGTCTATTCCTGACTGGTTGTTGTTGTTGTTGTTAAGTGCCGTCGAGTCGGTTCCGACCCATAGCGACCCTGTACAGGGTTTCCGAGGGTGTAAATCTTTACGGGAGTAGAAAGCCTCATCTTTCTCCCGCGGAGCAGCTGGTAGTTTCAAACCGCTGACCTTAAGGTTCGCAGCCCGATTCGTAACCACTGCGCTACCAGAGCTCCTTACCCAGTCAAGGTGTTGTCCAGTTTTTCCACAGTATAGTTACACCTCCCCACCCCCACCAAACTAGTAACAAGTGTGTGAGGAGTACGTTAATATTATGCAAATCTCTATTTCACATGAAAATTTCTTCCAAATTTTGGCATTCATTGAGGGTATTCTTTTTTATTTAAAGTTATTTGAGATGTAATTCACAAAACATAATAAAATGAACAACAGTGTGTGACATTTGTGTCTGGCATGTTCTACTTGGCATGTTTTCAAGGTTCATTCACATTGGCGTATTCAAGTATTTTATTCCTTTTAGCACTGAATAATATTTCATTGATGTGTATACCACATTTTATATATTCATTCATCCATTGATGGACATTTAGATTGTTTCATCCTTTTTGCTATGTGAATTGTTGTCCATTGATAACTCTTCACTGATCAAATCTTTATTGTTGTGATTGCAAAATGATAAATTTCAAACTCTAGTACACCTTCTACCATTGGCACTATAATAACCTTCACCTATTCCCTCCTTAGGAATCTTGGTGTGGTGTGCGCTAGATTGCAAAGTTGCTGTGAACCACAGAGTCAGTGGTTCAAGCTCAGTTCAAGCATATAGCGCTTCAGAAACCCTATAGAGGGTTGGTCACTATGGGTTGGAACCGACTTGACAACACTTAGGAGCAAACAACAATTCCCTCCGTAATGAGCTCTAGTAGCATAGTGGATTATGCGCTGAGCTTCTAACTGCAAGGTCAGCAATTCAGATCTACCAGCCACTCCATGGGAGAAAGATGAGACTTTCTATTCCTGTAAAGATTTACAGCCTTGGAAATCCCTATACAGGGTCGCTATGAGTTGAGAGCCTAACTCCACAGCACATAACCACCACTACCAACCCCTCCTTACCCATCTACTATGAGTCCCTATTTATTTCCAGTGGTGTTTTTGTGTCAGAATTGTCCCATATTTAGCCAGTGAGAACTCCCTTAGTGTGCCCCTTATTTTTCTTGACCACTTCCTTTCTTTTTGGCATAATATGTCAGGCTTATTTTGTACCTGCTCTTCCCGGCTTTGGAATTGGCCATTTCTCCAGTGCACCCTGTTCCTATTAGTGGGAGGTAATGTTAAAGATAATTTCAGTCTTTTGATAAAGATTACAGCTTTGGAAACCCTATGTATTAGTTGTTGTTTTTTTTAACAGAAACTCAGTTTTAATCTGATCTATCCTTCAGTAATTACATTCTTGGTCAGGGGAATAGGATATTCACTTAATGAAGGGAGTGCAGCTCAAAGGGTTAGCACTGCAAATGTCCAGAAGTGAAGAGAATGCATTTGGCATGACATGTTACCATCAAAGGACATTAGAAAAATGCTGTGCAGTACAGAAAAAGCTCCAGCTTGGAAGGCAGGAAACCTCGATCTTGCCCTTGACCCTGACTTACTTTCTCTAAGTTTTGCATTCTACCCCATCCCATCCAATCCATATTCCAAAACCAGCTGAGTGACATTCAAAACCTAATATAATCAAGAATCTCTGTGTTTCAAATCTTTCCCTGAATCACCACTGTTTTTAATATATATTCCATAACTCTAATCTTAGAAGAAATAAAGTCAGAATAATACTTACACGTGAGGATGGCAAAACTTTGTCTGCTGTTTTGGGTCTATTATCAAGGAAGCTTAATCCTTAGAAAAGAACATCACGTTTGGCAAGTAGAGGGAAGACATCAATGATATGGACTGACATAACAGTCAAAGTAATGGCTCAAACATGTCAAAGGTAATGAGGAAAGGTGCAAGATCTGGCAATGTTTTGTTTGGTTATTGTATAACATCTCCACAAGTCAGAGTTGAATCGATGGCACAATTGCATCTATAAGTCCACCCTCTCCACCCAGGCCTTGAAGCCTGCATGCCTCTTTACAACATAGACAGAATCCATTCTATTTGAGTCATTTTTTAAGTTCCTAGAAATGTACTCTCTTTCTTTGGATCCTTTATACATAGTGTTCTCTGTTTAGAAGAGCCCTCTCCCATCCATTTTTTTTTTTTTTAAGGTTTTTATTGTGGATTGAGTCCTATGTATTAGTTTTACTCTATCTTATAGGGTCTTATGGAGTTCTGGTGTGGTGCTGTGGGCTAATATGCTGGACAGCAAAGTTGTTTTGAACCTCAAGGTCGGTGGTTCAAGCTCAGCAGTTGCTTCTTTGAAACCCTATACAGGGTCATTAAAGGGTTGTAACTGACTTGACAGCACTTAACGGTAACAACAAATAGGGTTTTGTGGATTCCTGGTGTGACGCATTAATTGCACTGGACTGTAAAGTTGGCTTGATCTGCAAGGTTGGCAGTTGAAACTCACCAGCCACTTCTTAGAAACCCTATACAGGATTACTATGGGTCAGAACCGACTTGACGACACTTAACAACAACAATAGGGTCTTAATTCAGAAAGAACATTTGATAGCAGTGGTTTGGGTTTTGATTTTAGAAGAGATAAAGATTTGAGCACTAGGTGCTCTATTTTCTACTTGGCCTTCTAGTGGAAAGAGCAAGAAAATAAGACACAGACATATGTATCTTATTTTCATACACGTATGAATAAAGATTACAGCCTCGGAAACCCTGTACAGGGTCGCTATTGAGTCGAAACCGACTCCACGGCACATAACCACCACCACCATACATACATATGCAGGAGTCCTGGTGTGGCACTGTAGGCTAATACACAAGACCGCAAGCTTGTTTTGAACTGCAAGGACAGTGTTTTACACTCAACCAGCTGCTCCTTGGAAACAGTATAATGGGTTGCTATGAGTCAGAACTGACTCGATGGCACTTTAACAAAATCAATTAAAATGCAAGTTTGTAGTAAACGTGTTCATTTGTCTTCATTTAACTTTATAAAACTTGTTCAGTCTAAGCTGGGCTATGGACAGAAGCCCTGTAAGACAATAGTACTTTTTCATTGAGCAACCATATTGAGTGACTTAGTATTAGTCACTTGGCAATAATGTGATGAATAAAGCAGATAGGGTTTCAGCTCTCACAATCTGCTGGAAAGGATGTGCTAATTATACTTTCAATATAACATGATGGACACATTTCCAGTTGAAATGATAAGAATCTGTACTCAAAAGAGAAAGATAGAATAGTAGAAGAAGGAATCCATGTTCTAAGCAAGGAATGCAAGGGTAGTGATTAGCCAGAATTGTGAGTTAGTTTGACTGAATGGTGAGCCATGTGGTGGGGTGAGTTCAATTCCAGTCCTGAGGGGTAGCTGAAGTCCATCATCTGAGAGGTTCTACCAGTGTCTATCCAGCCAGTAAGCCTGATCTTTTTGCATTTTTCCATATTTTTCTCCCACTATCCAAACCCCTAATGTCCCTTTCAGAATGGTCTATATTGGTAGCCAGGAACCATCTAGGTCTTATGGTGGTGTGGAGGCTGCTGAGGGTCACGTGGTCCATTAGTCTTTTGGACTAATTGTTTCTATGAGTTCTTGATTTTCTTCAGTTTTCTTCACTTCAATAGTAACACATTAGATGGTCACTGTTTTTAAGTGCCATTGAGTCGATTCCGACGCATACCGACCCTGTAACGGTTTCCGAGGAGTAGCTGATGGGTTTGAAATACTGACCTTGTTCTTCACAGTCCATTGCTGATGATCCTACAGCACCACATCAGGAATCCTAGATGATCACTAGCAGACTGTTGAGTCTGTTGAGAATCATAGCCACCATATAGAACAGTGTAGAGCGGTCTCATAGATTTGCTTAGGTTATAAACTCTACAGGAGCAGATCAGTCAGTCCCTTCCCCACACTTCCCACCCCCAGCTACTGAAAAGGTCTAGTTGCCAAGCACTTAACTATTGCTTCACCAAGACTCTTTCAGTGACCCTTACTGGCTCATATTATCTATTTTATGTTAAAATTTAAAATTGATATTGTTACTTGTACACTCAGTAATGACATGACATACAGTTACTCAGCCAGTCTGACATCTAGTTTTTTTCTGTAAAGCAGAAATAATAAACAACCTTTCTCACAGGGTTTTTATTGTTAGGAGCAGATTTTAAGCTGTTTTTAAAAACAAATTCAAAGTAGTAAAGCATTGTATGAATATGCTCATATGAGGGAACTTCCCAAAAGTTCATGGAATAATAGAATTAAAAGAGTTTGTGAAAAATTTCCATGAACATTTTGAAGTCCTTCGTAATAATTATAGATACCTTAGACTACCACTCATCTGTCTTCCCTATTGTTTTCTCCTAAGAATTTATAGAAAACACACGCTATTTCTTAGAATAATCAGGTTGTTGTTAAAGTGCTTTGGAGTTGATTCTGAAACAGTTTCCGAGGAGTAGCTGGTGGGTTTGAACTGCCAGCCTTGTGGTTCACAGTCCAGTGCTGATCCTACAGTGTCACACCAGGAATCCCAGAATCATTGGGTAATAAACCATAAGTATTAGGATTTTAAAACCAAAAAGGAATTTAGAAATTCTCAAGTAAAATCCAACATCATGACTGGCTTATACTATTGTTTTTTCCATTCTCTCTTATTTTCACTTCTTGTTTTTCCTGTTTTATTTTTTCCCTGAATTGTCTTTATTGCCTTTGGTAGTATTTGGCCTTACCTTTTTTTCCCCTGATTTAATTTTTTACTTTATTGTGATTTGGATAAAAGTTTACAGAGCAAATTAGTTTTCCATTCAACAATTGGTACACATTTTGTTCTGTGCCATTGATGGCAATCCCTGCAATGTATTAAGTCTTGTTTTTTTAAGGAGTTAGCTTAGTTACAATTTGACTACAATGTTGTTGGAGAATAAGGCAAATAAGACTATATGCTCACAAATGAGGATTTTACACTGGCAAGGTTGAACCAGATATACTACACATTGGTCCCATATACCTCATATTGATTTAGCCATCTGTGACTATACAAGGTCTGAATACTGTGTTGAGTAGCATAACTTTAGCATTCAGAAGGGATAGCTTTATAGTATCACTGACTTCTTTGGAGGAGAGCCTTGGGCTAGGTTCTACAGAGAAGCAAAACCCATTGAAGCTTTTATATGAGGAAGCTTCAAAAAGGTTATGGGGAAATTCCAATATCGTGTAATTCCATTTTTCCACAAACTTTCTGAAGCCATATATAATAAATAAATAAAAGGAAATGGCTGTAGGTTTCTTCTGACTCATTTGGCTGCAGGGGCTAATGAACCATGGACCCGACAGACAGCAGGCTGCGAAGATGAATGAATGAATGAAGGTCAGTAGATAAGATGGCAACTTGAGTCACAGGCTGCAGAAACTGATGACTCCCAGGAACAGGCAATCTGGCAGGTCATTACCTCAAGTCCAAAGAACTAGAGTGACAAGCTAGATACAGGCTCTAGTGGATATCCAGCAAAAACAAGAGAGCTTTACTAGAGTGCCCACATATATTGGACGCATGCCATACCCTGAAGAAACTCCCTTTCAGTTAATTAATTAGCTTGCTTATAGTAGATTCCATCATGGGGAATGTCTATATGGTAACTACCAAACCAGTGAGACTCATGGCCCCGCTAAGGTGACACACAACTTTAACTGTCACAGAGGGACTGTACTTTATTCTGCTTAACGTCATGAACCCTAGTATAAGGAGATGAAGACTGAGAGGTGACTGCTCTTGCCAGTTTGACCATCTGCATACCTTTTGAATAATTTTAGATACTGAAATGGGGGATGACTAGTACATTATTGAGGTAAGCATGGAAGCTACTAACTGTTGGCAGCAAAATTTCTTATTGAATCAAGAATCTCAAAAGTATTTTGTCAATGAGGTCTGACACAGTATAAGTTGTATCTTCTGTTAACATGAATTTGTTATGGCTAGAAGAATTGTTTCCCCAAATTCCTTTAGTCTTTTAATGTAATATTTCCTTACTGATTGTTATTGTTGGTTGTGAGTTATTTCCAATTCTTAGTGATCCAATGTGTGTCAGTGTACACTGTAGAGTTTTTCCTGTATTTACCATTTCTATTTGTTCTACTTTCTTGCCTTTCTGAAACTTATCCCTGAGCAAAGACTGGTTGGTGGTTATAAGAAAGCATGTACTTCCCTGGTGTTATTTGTTCATCTTGTTACTGTTCTAAACCTGTTTATTAAGGAGCTCTGGTAGCATTGTGGTTATGAGTTGGGCTGCTAACCTCAAGATCAGCAGTTCGAAACTACCAGCCCTGTTCCGCAGGAGAAAGATTAGGCTTTCTGCTCCCATAAAGATTTACAGCCTCGGAAGCCGTATGCAGGGTCAGTATGAGTAGAAAGCAACTCCAGGGCACACTACTGCCACCACCACCACGCCTGTCTATTGTTTGGCTAAAGTTGGTTTAGGTAATAGCATGTATTAGCAATCCATTCCTTTTTATTGCTATTAATACCCCCATTATATGTAGTCTTAGTGTGGCGCTTTGGGTTAATGCGCCAGACTGCAAAGTCGTTTGAACTATAAGATAGATGGTTCAAGCTCACCAGTCGCTCCTTGGGTACCCTACAGACAAATGGTTGCTATGGGTTGGAACCAACTCGACAGCACTTAACAACAACAACCATATGGATATACCATATTTGGTTTAGCAATCATTTGATGATAAGTACTTGTGTTGTT
Source organism: Chrysochloris asiatica (assembly GCF_000296735.1). Lineage (NCBI taxonomy): Eukaryota > Metazoa > Chordata > Mammalia > Afrosoricida > Chrysochloridae > Chrysochloris > Chrysochloris asiatica. The sequence continues at coordinate 31,449,264 of NW_006408526.1, read as the reverse complement.
TCTACCAGTTGACTATTATGGATAATGCTACTGTGAAAATTTGTTTGCAAGTTTTTGTGTAGAAATATGTTTTCATTTCTATTAGGTATATGCCTAAAAGTAGAATTACTGAGTCATGTGATAACTTCATATATAAACTGTTCAGAAACTGCCAGACTGTTTCCTAAAGTGGCTACACCACAGTGTGTTCCCACCAGCAGTGTATAAAGACTCCAAATTTGCCACATCCTTGCCATCACATGTTATTATCTGCAGGCCTAAGTTTGTATCCTGATTCTAGCATTTCTTACATTGTGACTTGGGGCCAAAACAATTCAATCTCTTAGAGAATATGTTTAGTCAGTTGTAAAATTTAAATACTTAACTTGCTAAGATGTAAATAATATAAGGTTACTATGTGCCCCGGCACATGGTAAACATGAAACAGTTTTCAGTTTTCTTGTTCTTTTGTCTCCTCTCTGACAGCTCCCTATGATTTCCATTTGGTTTTCAAAGCTGTCTGACCCTGACTTGAATTCTTATTATCTAATCTTAGGAAGTGGTAGGAGAAAGTATGTTGTTGAATTCTCTGAGTCTGCTCATAGTAGCCACCATATAGGGCAGCATATTAATTCTTCTTCCAGATAAGTGAACAGACTAGCCTATTTACATTGTTGAAGGCTTATCCTTGGAAAAATCTCTCTTACAGAGGGCAAACAAATAGACAAATGGTCTTAATCAGTCAGTGGGTGAAAAAAAATGGGAATTAAGATAGCTCCCATCTAATTCTGCCCTACCTCACTTCTTTCAAGTTTTAGAGAACTTTACTCACCAAGGCTTTTGGACATGCTCCAGTCCTATCTTTTGTGAATGCTATAGAATTGAGTAGTATGCAGGTAGACTCTCAAAACCATTAAAGAGAATGAGCCTGTGGGGATAATGGGAGCCTCTAAAACTACTGAAGATAAATGGAATTCACCTAAAGTAACTGGAAAGAGACCAAGGGGTGAGAACCAGGATTTTCTTAGACCTATTTTATGACAGTAGGTAGCCCAATTAATACTGTCTGTAGGTATAAGAAGGAGCCCTGGTGGCAAAGTGGTTAACTGAGTTTGAGTCCACCCAGCTGCTTTGTGGGAGAAAGATGAAGCAATCTGCTTCTGTAAAGACTACATCACTGGACATTCTATAGGGCCAAGTCTATTTTGTCCTGTAAGTCTGAGTCAGAATCAACTCAACAGCAGTGGGTTTAGATTTGGGATTTGGTAGGTACAAGATAACAGAATATTATCTCTGGAATGTTTTCTTTGGTCAGAATTCTTAAAGCTGTTCTGACCATACAGAAAAACCCATCTGACCCCTACACTTGAGTTTGTCTTTAGAATGAATGTCATATAGGTAGAATATAAATGGTTATCATAATGCTACAATGTGAAAATTTCTTCAATAACAGCTTAAAGTGCTAGAAACATTTCTTACGACCATTAGCCCAGGCATAGGAGGAATTAATGATATCAGTGGAAGTGAATCTGTTTTCTAATTTATTTTCATAATTTTTTAGTTTAAAAAATTAAAAAGTGCCTATCAGTGTCTTTTACTTTTTATTGTGAGTTGGGTGAAGTTACAGACATAATCGGCAGTTTTACTTTCAACAAATCATATACTTTGTTTCATCTCAATGATTACAATCCCCTCCATGCAACAACAGTTGGTTAGCCTGCTTTCCTGCCTGTGTTTCCCATTTGCGTTCTACCCACCTTCCCATCCCTTCTCAACTTAATCCTTTGGCAAATGTTACCTTTTTTATTTTGAATGATTGACCATTTCATGGTGAGCCTTCCCCCATGTATCTGTCTACTGCTTGGCTGAAAATTAAACCACAGGGAGTAAGTTCCTTTGCAGACATGAAGGGTAGTCTCAGGTTCCTCCAGTCTTTCTGACCAGTAAACCCAATCTTTTTTTTTTTTTTGGAGTTTTATTCCACATTTTCTTCCAGTCTGTCCAGGACCCTCTAATGTGTTCCCTTTCTGAAGCGGTTGATAGTGAAAACTGGGCATCATTTAGTTTTTTGTGTGTGTTTTTTTTTTTTCATTCACCCATGTTTTAACTTCCAGGTCAGACAGGTGAATGACTGGGACTTTCCTTACAGTTTTGTTAGTGTCAACAAAACACTTGTGATTCAGTGAATAGCATTTTTCAGCTTTTTTAAAGGTTTTTTAAAGATATCCATTATTTCTAGCCCTTTCATGACTGAATTATTTTCTGCTTTGAATTTTTTGTTGATAACAGTATGTTTACAGTAATGAAAGGCATGCTGAAATCAAGGGAATTTTTTTTTTTCCAGTAATGTTATACAGTTTTATGCGGGATATACATACATTGTATATGTCCCAAGTGGACTCTGGTTGTAGCATTGGTGAAATGAGGCCCATTTCTTCAGATTCATGCAGTTATACAGGCCCTTGCCAGATAGCAGCATGTGCTGCAGCTGGAATAATAGCTTTCCAAGAACTGGGAGGCTGACAGTGTTGATGGGCAATATATATACCACCCGTCATGAAAGGGTTAACACAGAATTCTGGTTTTGTGATCTTTTCTTCCATAACAAGGGTGACCATTTTTCAGTGTCATAGTGTATTTTGTCAACTTATAAAAGCACTTTGCACAGTAGGAAACTGAACCATTCAGTAAATCCTTTTAAACATGACAATACTGATCTACCATCATTAGAACATATACATCAATTTGTATTTTAGTAATGATTGGCAAAAGTTTCTATGCTTTGAAGCTAAAAGAAACAATCTTACCTCCCTTTTATTATGAATTTTATGGAAGATGTTGAAGGAAAACCAACCTTTAAAAAGTATTTCTAAAGTGACCTTTACAGACGGACAATAAGTTGTCACATTTAGAAATGTAAAAACACATGCTGAAAAATATTATATTTGTGTATTAAATATATGTGGAATTTCATTTGCATGTCAAGGGATTAATGATAAAAACCAGGTTGCAAATTCTTTATGATTCTTACTAGTGTCATATCTGTACTATGCTCCTACTTTCAGCCCTAGTCCAATATTTGCCTACCATAAGGAAGACTAATAATTCAGATGGCCCTGAATCTGTTGTTTTTCTCTTATTCTCTGGTGGTGGTGGTGGTTATTGGTAAGTGCCATCGAGTTAGTTCCAACTCATATTGACCCAGTACAGGGATTCCTAGGCTTGCAAGATCAGAAAGCCTCATCTTTCTCCCCTGGAGCAGCTGGTGGACTCAGAATGCCCATCTTGTGGTTCATTGTAAGGAATGATAATGCCTCTCTGGAAGCAGAAATACCTTTGGCTACTTTATTTAATAGCTGTAGTTTGTCTTTAATGTATAGGATTCACAAACTGACAACATACAGACTTTTTTAAGAATCTGCTTTATTACTTTTAGAAATTTATTTGTTAGTAACTTTGAAAACGTTTCCTCTTAAAATCATTATCTGAAATGTTTCTCATGGTTTTTTAACTTTTAACATGAGAAGGGCTGAAATTCTTTACCAGAAAATCTGTGAAAAGTGGTTTCCAGGTGTTTGGTGTAAAGGAATTTGGAGCAGCAACGGCTGCCTTTGTAACTTATACTAAGCTGTTGCCATTGTCTTTTCTTTCTTATCAAGACATAGGCTTCAAAATTACTAGTTTGAGTTAGGGCCCAATCCTTTGTTGTAACACGAACAGATTTGTCTGATCCTTGTAAGAATTTTGAGTTTGGGAGTAATTATTCCTCTCTTCTAATGTGAGCCAACTTACAAAAATGATAACCTAGAGTCTGATAGTTCTCCTGTTTGTTTCTGAAATATAATTACTTCATTGAATCATTATGTTAAGCTTTAGAAGTAGAAGTGAAGAGGCCTACTATCCAGCTGGTCAATAAAGTTAAATTTGGAGTGCCAGTGGAGTTTATTTTGTTGTTATGTGACCAAAGGATTAGGTAGCAGCCTGGTTATTACGTAGAATTACAGACTATTTTTTGTTTTAACACTTTTCAGAGTGTTAAATTCACCTTAATTCTTCCATATGAAATATCCTCCTAAATTGTCTCCTGATATCCTTTTCAAACTCAGATTTTTAAATTGTCATAAAGAGGGAAACCTGTTACTAAGTGACTGGAATGTCTTTTGAATGGGAGGCTGTCCATTGCATATATCTGTCCATTGCATATATGTCTGTTTGCTCCTATTATTACCTATTCACCTTTTTAAATTCATCTCTGTATGTGGGTGTTTAAAGGATCCCTGGTGGCACAGTTGTTGAAGTGTTGGGTTGCTAAACACAAAGTCAATGATTGAAACCCATTAACTGCTTATGGGAGAAAGATGAGGCTGTCTGCTCCCTTCAAGATTGACAGTTTCAGAAACTAAGGAGTAGTCCTGTTCTGTTCTACAGGGTCACTCTGAGTCATGATCTCTGTGGCCATGGGTTTGGCTTTTTCTTTTATATTTTTTTCCTTTTGATTATGTGTATTAAATTTTCGGTAACTTTTATGAATTCTTTGCTGCTGTCTAGGACATTTGTATTGGGTTGATAACTACTCGGCAAAACACACATGATAAAGTAAGCTAAAATAAGAAAATGAGACACTACCCTAAGTGATGTGATAGTGGATTGGGGTGACCAACTAAAGTACAATGGATACTTTTTATAGGGCTTTCTCGCCATGTAATTCCCATCAGATGACTGGGTGGTGGTGGTGGTGGTGGTGGTTGTCAAGTGACGTCGAGTCGATTCCAACCCATAGCGATCCTGTATAGGATTTCCAAGGAGCACCTGGTAAGCTTGAACCACCAACCTTGCAGTTCATACAACTTTGTAGTCTGACGCATTAGCTCACAGCACCACACTAGTACTTCTGCCTCACAGCGACCCTGATTAGGGTTTCTGAGAAGCAGCTGGTGGAGTGTATCTTAGACCCAGTTCATAAACTGAGACCCTCTTAGACCCAGGATAAGAGAATTGTAACACCGAAGACAGCACAAAATGGTTGCAGAGAAACAGCTGCGGGATACCAGCATGAGATAACGCAGTAAGCTTCCCAGCCTAAGCAGGTGTGCTGACCCCACAGAGCGAGAAAGTGGAAAGTGGAGAGCCTTCCAGCAGGAGACTTTCTAGCATAGTGCAATTCCTCTGAGCACTTGTTGATATAGCAAGGTTTACTGACCGATGGAGTGCGAGAGCTGAGCACTCACTTCAGGCAGGTTTCCTGGGGTAGTGAGGTGCCTGTAGGCATTTATTGGCAGAGCTGAAGAACATTATAAAATTTGTCTGCACAGGACAGAGGCCAAGCTGAGAGAGGCCTGCTTGCAGGTATGACTGAAAAGAGGCTATCCTAATTGCATAACTGAAATATATATATATCTTGAATTATTCCTGATCCTAAATTGTAACCTGTTACTGCCCTAATATACCTATAATTGTGAATATGGTCAATGACTTCTGGTGTGGTCATTGTAGCAAATTCTCAAACTCAGCAGAGAAATAGAGAATTCCATTGAAGGGACAGCTAATGTCAGAATTCATAAAGTTACAGAGAAATGAAGTATGTTTGCCTCCCACTTCATAAAAATCAGTCTTGATCTAGTACTGATGGTGATTCTCTCCCCCTTGTGAAGTTAGAAGAGATCAGTTGACTCTGCCTTGCCATTTTTATACTGGCACAGAACTTGTGTACATTTCAGGCAAAGAAGTTGGCTGTGACACATAGACATTGGGGGTTAATATGTCAAATATTAAACTTTTCCAGCATATTCTTGCCTTGTGCAAGAATTAACTTGACTAAACTATACTTTTTCACTGCAGTCAAATTGGCTTACTAATCTCAGACTACCATATATTGTTTGTTTATACTATTTTCTCCAATTTTTAATTGGAAAATGACCTTTCTTTTTTTCTCCATGTATTCAAATCCCATTTTTTCTGGTTCAGTCCAAGTTCTTCCACTTTCTTTAAGCCACATCCCCTGTGTTGGTGCTTGACAACTATACCACATTCACTCATTTGCACACATTTTTTGTTACATCAGGATACAGTTTAAAATCTGTGAGCAGTTCTAGTAAATATTAATAGAGATAAAGTTGACAATTCCTACTAATTTACCTGGTTTGCATATAAATGTCAAGCACTTCAAAATGTATTTCAGAGAAGAATTTGCTTATGTACTTTTTTTAATTCACAAAGCATTTTGTGTTATCTTGTCTCTTTTAGGAGGAGAGTATTCCCATTGCTTTATCTGGTAGGGATATTTTAGCTAGAGCAAAAAATGGAACCGGCAAGAGCGGTGCCTACCTCATTCCCTTACTTGAACGGCTAGACCTGAAGAAGGACAATATACAAGGTTAGTTGAAGTAAGGTTTTTATTTTTTTTTTTAACTAAAAGTGGTAATTTAAACTTCTGAGTTATGTACAATGTGTTATCTTTTTGTATTTAGAATTTACATAATCTGAAATTAATAGTTACACTTTCTTTTCACAGTTTTTGATTACCTTTATAAAAATAAAGATGTTCCCTTTCATTTTGTAAAAAGATTTTGTTTTTAAAGTAAATTAACATGATATATGTTGTTGTTACATGCCGTTGAGTCAGTTCCAATTTAGAGCAACCCTATTTACAACAGAACAAAATATTGCTTGGTCCTGCACCAACCTCACAATTCTTACACTTCATCCCATAGCTGTTGCCACTGTGTGTATTGATCTTGTTGGAGGTCTTCCTCTTTTTTGCTGACCCTCTACTTTACCTAGCATGATGTCCTTCTCTAGGGACTAGTCCCTCCTGATAATATGTTTGAAGTGTGAGTACAGAGCATTTTCTGGCTGTACTTCTTCCAACACAGATTTATTTGTTCTTTTGGCAGTTCATGATATAGCTAATATTCTTCTCTGACGCTGTAATTGAAATGCATCAATTTTTCTGTGGTTTTATTGATTGTCCAACTTTCACATGCATATGAGGCTACTGAAAATACTATGGCTTGGGTCAGAGACGTCTTTGTTCTTGAACACTTTAAAGAGGTCTTGTGCAGAAGATTCGCTTAATGCCATACATCTGATCTCTTGGCTGCTGCTTCCATGAGTGTTGATAGCAAATTGAAGCAAAATGAAGTCTTTGACAATGTTATAATCTGTCTTCTTGGATTATTTGATCATCATACATATTGAATAGGTATGATGAAAGAATACAAAGCTGGCGCACACCTTCCATGATTTTAAGCCATTCAGTGTCCCCTTGTTACGTTCAAACCACTGCCATTTATGTACAGGTTCTTCATGAGTTACAATTAAGTGTTCTGGAATACCCATTATTTATAATGTTCTTGATAGTTTGTCGTGATCCACAGTCAAAAGCCTTTGCATGGTCAATAAAACACAGGTATTCTTTCTGGTATTCTCTGCTTTCAGCCAAGATCCATATGGTGCCAACAATGATATCCCTCTTTCCATGTCCTTATCTGAATCCAGCCTGAACCTCTGGCAGTTCCCTGTCAATGTACTCTTGCAAACATCTATCTTTATTAGCAAACTTTACTTGCCTGTGATACTAATTGTCAGATGATGTCCCCATTCTATTCAGTCGCCTCTCTTTGGCATGGGCAAAAAATATGGATTTCTTCCAATCAGTTGGACAGGTAGCTGTCTTATAAGTTTCTTGGCATAGATGAGTGAGTGACTCCAGTGCCTCATCAGTTTGTTGGAAGATTTCACTGTGTATTGCATCAGTTCCTGGAACCTTGCCTATGCCATCAGCACACCTTGGATTGCTTCCTTCAGTACCATTGGCTCTGGATCATATGCAACCTCTTGAAATGTTTGAACATCGTCTATTTTTTTCTGGTACAGTGACATCTTTGTATTACTTGCATCTTCTCTTGATGCTTTCTGAATCGTTCAGTATTTTGCCCATGGACTCCTTCAGTATTACAATTCAAGGCTTGAATTTTTTCTTCCATTCTTTTAGTTTGAGAAATGCTGAGTGTGTTCTTTTGGTTTTCTAACTCCAAGTCTTTGCCTATTTCATTATAATGCCTACTCAAGCTGCCCTTTGAAAATTTCTGCTCAGCTCTTTTACTTTCTTTTTTTATTTGCATTGGCATCTCTACACTGGAGAGCTAGTTTCAGAGCCTCTTCTGACATCCGTTTTGGTCTTTTTCTTCTTGTCTTTAAAGACCTTTGGTTTTCTTGATGTCATCCATAACTTTTTTGGTCTTTGGTCGTTAATGTCTAATCCATCAAATAGGTTCCTGAGATTTCAATTCAGATGGAAAATGTTCAGAGTTCCTATTTTGGCTCTTGTGGACTTGTTTCCATTTTCTTCAGCTTCAGCCTAAACTATATATGAGCAATTGATGGCTTGATCCTACCTTTGTTTTGGCTGATGATATGAAGCTTTCCACTGTCTTTTCCCATGGGTACAGTCAGTTTGTTTTTTGTGTATTCCATCTTTTGAAAAGGTTCTGCTTTTATGTTGTTTTAGAAAGGTATTTGCAATGAATACATTATTGGTCTTGCAAAATTCTGTCAGCACTCTCCAGCTTCATTTCTATCACCAAAGCCGTATTTTCCGACTACTGATCCTTCCTCTTTGTTTCCAAACTTTGCATTTCAGTCACCAGTATTTATCAGTATATCCTGGTTGCATGTTTGCTCAATTTCAGACTAAAAAAGTTGGTAGAATTCTTAAATATCATCACCACTGGCTTTAATGGTTGATGCTCACATTCGAATAACAGTCGTATGAGATATTCTTTTTGATGATGACTGCAGTGCCAGTCCTCTTCAATTTTTCGTCCTGGCATAGTAAACCATATCAGATTCAAAATGTCCAATGCTAGTCCATTTCAGTTCACTAATGCCTAGAATATCCATCTTTATGCGCTCCATTTCATTTTTGACAACTTCCAATTTTCTTAGATTCGTACTTCATACATTCCATGTTTCAGTTATTAGTAGACATTTACATCTGTTTCTCCTCACTTTGAATTGTGCCCCATCAGCACATGAAAGCCTCAAAAGCTTAACTGTATTCATGTCATTCTGGTCAACTCTACTTTGAGGACGCAGCTCTTCCCCAGTCATATTTTGAGTGCCCTCCAACCTGAAGGGCTCATCTTCCAGCACTGTGTTCGACAATATTCTTGTGCTATTCAAAATGTTTCAGTATTGAGTATTCTGGTGCTGACAGTATTCTGCTGCTATTTATAAGGTTCTCAGTGGCTAAACATTCAAAAGTATTTCTTGGCTTCCTTCCTAGTTTTCGTTTGAAAGCTCAACTGAAACCTGTCTACCTTGGGTGATCCTGCTGATATTTAAAATACCAGTGGCATGTCTTCCAGCATCACAGCAACATGCAAACCACCACAGTACAACAAACTGACAGTACTAGAAACATGATATATAGATTTCTTTTAATAATTTAAATATTTTGGTAAAGATATGAATAGTAAAACATAGACCAAGTCATCATTTTCCGTATGTACAGTTCAGTGACATTGATGACATTCTTTGAGCTGTACAACCATTCTTGCTGTCCTTTTCCAAATTACCCTACTGCCATTAAAATAAACTCACTATCCTCTTAGCTTCTCATTTACCCTTTCAAATTAAAATGTCAATTTGATCCCATATAAGTAATTCTTTAAAAAAGCAATGTTGAAACCATTCTTCACTAATTAAGCTGAATTGTTATTTGGTTTAAAGGTGACTTCAGGGAATCATTTTATTTTAATAAGGTGTTTTAAGGTTATCTTGGCAATATTTTCTAGGGATCATCTAGCCTCAATGACTCCAGAAAGTCAGTTCTATGAGAGTGTTCCACATTTTGCTGCCTCTTGATCAGGATTCTTCTATTGAGTCTTTAATCAAAAGGAGAACTTTTTCTGTTTTTTAAAGGCTTATGGCTTGGAGATTTTAATAGCTTAGACAATAGGCAAGAAAAAGATTTCCTGACTTGTACCCTAAGAATAAACGCTGGACTGCAAACCACAGGGTCAACAGTTCATGTCCACCAACCACTTCATGGGAGAAAGACAAGATTTCTGCTTCTACAAAAACTTTTTAAAAGTCTCAGTAGCCCTATATGGAGTCACTATGAGTCAGAACCAACTCTATAGCACTTAACAGCAACCACCAGTGTGAATAAACTTAGAGAATTAAAATTTCACTTCTTGAGTTCCTTAATGAATTTTAATTTTTCTTGATCAGTAATTTTTGCTTTTCCCAATTTCAAATTGCTTGTTTTCAAATAAGTAGAACCTGTGAAAGCATTTCCTAGTTGAGTAGATGGTGCAGTCTTACTATTAAGCTAATGAATTTGAACATCTTAGAAATATCAATATCAGGTTGTTGTTATGTGCCAACAAGTCAGTTCCAACTCATATATAGGTTTCCCAAGGAGTTAGCTGGTAGATTTGAACTGCCACTTTGCAGTTCAAACTGATCTTATGGTGTCCAGCACATTATCCTGCAGCTCCATACCAGGACTCCTAATAACCAGTTTAATACCATTTAAGTTTTTGTTTTTCTTTTTGTTGCAGAAAATAACACCAATTCAATTTTCTGCACAAATAGTTCAGTGACATTGATTACTTTATTCTTTAACTTCAACAGCTAATCTCATCCTCCCATCAACTCACTGCCTCCCTAAGGTTGTTTCTATTCTTTTACATTGCATAGTAGAATCCTCCAGGGGTGGGTGTCCATTTGCTCAGGTATCCCCTCTAGTCACCAGAATAGAGGTGCGCAGACAGTGAGAGACCAATGAACCAGATACCAGTGAACAGAACAGTATATAGATTCTTTAAGAAAAATTTGTTCATTTGCTTTTTTAAAAAAATCTGGCAAGCATATTAATGATTCAACATTTTAATATTTCTCAGTATCCAGATCTTACAAAATATAACATGTTCTTTTTTTCCCTGTTCCTTGATATTTTCCAGCAATGGTGATTGTTCCTACTAGAGAACTTGCTCTACAGGTCAGTCAAATTTGCATCCAGGTCAGCAAACACATGGGAGGGGCCAAAGTGATGGCAACTACTGGAGGAACCAATTTACGGGATGATATAATGAGGCTTGATGACACAGGTAAGAAATTACCAATATAAGGTGTTATAATGCTTAGTGTCATTTTAGTAGCACATGCTTCATTTGTAACTTATTAAAAATTAATACAGAACAGAGAAACACTGCTATAGAAAAATGAATGCTTATCCAAGGAAGTCACTTACTGCCATCAAATTGATTATGACTCATAACGACCCTTTAAAGGGTTTCCAGGGCTATAAATCTCCACGGGAACAGAAAGCCTCATCTTTTTTCCACTGAGCATCTGGTGGGTTTGAACTGCACTTAAAGGCAGTAGGGAGAGACAAATTAATAGTAATACTTGAAAGGATAGTCTTCCTTACTAGTTAATAAAGAAATGTAAATATAAACAGTAAATTGGTATTAATTGTGCCTTTCTAATTGGTAAGGCTAAAAAGTATTAATAACTAATTTGAGTTTGTAAAGAAATGGGTCCTCTTGCTACATGGAAGTGTAAATTGATACTTTCCCTATGGTTGGCAGTTTGGCAGTATATTTCAAATTTTTAAAAACATGTACTCAAAAACATTTTAAAGAAATAATTGGACAAGTGCAATACTATATACAAGCCTGTTTACTACAGTTTGGTTTATAGTACTTGAAAACATACTGTCAGAAGAAATTGTCTGATCTGTATTAGTTTTCATGGAGAGACTTCCATGGTATTGTTTTGAGTGAAAAAGAAGATAATGAGACTGTAAAAAATATGTATGAAATTGAAGATCTGTATAATAGTTACTTGGTTACTTGAATTACTTCATAAATTCTTTGATATTGCACAGTTCTTTGAAATATTTCTTATTTGATCCTTCTAATAATTTTCTGGAGATTGTTACTATAGATTAGAGATATTTCTATTGTGTCAGAGGCTTGATCTGTCTTCCATTATTCATTGGAGACTGACCTAAGACAGGAAAGTAAGCCTTCCCCGTGTTGCAACAAGTAACTTAGAAAGCTAAAAGCACTTAACAGCAACCACCACCACCACCCAGTGTAGAGATAAAAAAAGCAAGTATTCTCTTGCCAATTTTAAGTGAAGTGAAAATAGATCTTTGTGCCTCCGTGTTAACTTCTATCTCTGCAGCAAAGTTTCTGGTAACAAATACATGATTCAAATTTAATATATTCTTTTTGCTTAAGTTAATGAGAACATGTGTTTTCTATATCTTATGTGTAGTACATGTGGTGATAGCTACCCCTGGGAGAATCCTGGATCTTATCAAGAAAGGAGTAGCAAAGGTTGATCATGTCCAGATGATAGTATTGGATGAGGTAATGTCTCTCTTCATTTGGAAAGATACTGATTTTTACTATTTTGTGCTTTGCTTATGATTGCTAGTGAATGAAGGAGAAATTGTGTTCGTGATTAATAAATACAACTTTTGGCAGTTCTAACCAATTTTCTTATAAAACATGTCTTGTTCTTCAGAGGCAATAGATGATAAACATTCATAGGGGTTCAGCCTTACCTTTTTACTTAGGGAATACAAGTAATCTGGATTTTATTTTGACTTCTCAAAAAGGAATTCCTGAATAAGTCATGTGCTTAATATAAGTCTCTTTCCATTCATTGATATACCTCAAAAAGCATGCAGTATCTAATACCTCTCCTTCCCCATTTAGAATATACTACATTGTATTATTTGGTTTTGAGTCTCTGTTATATGTATTACCTTTAAGAGGTTGTAAGTACCTTAAATATCTTACTGAATTTTGTTTCTTCAGGAGCTAGCAGTGTTTTATACATACAAAGGGGCTTCAAAAGTTTGTGGGAAACTGGAATGGACCTTTTTCACGAACTTTTTGAAGTCTCTTTGTTTTGAAGTAAAGTTATTTTTCCATTTGGTCGGTAATTTAAGGTTGATCTTGGTCTGATTCATATCAGACTTTTATCTTTGCATAGTAACGCTAATCACTATGTGCTCACACTTTTAAGTGCTAGTTTAACCTTATAACTTGGTGCTTTTAATCAATATGCCATGTTTTTGCCTCTTTAATGGAAATCATACATAAATGATTTAAATTCTCTTATGGGAACAAGGGTTATGTCTGCATAAGGCTTTTTTTTTTTGTCCATCCTAGAAGTTGAGGATTATAGACTTTATAGACTTTTCTATCTGATGCTTAGTTTTCAAACCACTGGGAATTTGTCGTGGTGTCATTGATTGTAACACTATATAGTGTTTTAGAGGACTTTCAGCTCATAACCAAGAGCATTTCATAGATGATGTTGCTCAGTGATGCCTTATTTTCTAGCCATACATTAACCAAAGATCTTCAACATTTATTTTATTGTTTTAAAATTGTTTACTCTTTGTACTGCAGGCGGATAAGTTGCTGTCACAGGATTTTGTACAGATAATGGAGGATATTATTCTCACGCTACCTAAAAACAGGCAGATTTTACTATATTCTGCTACTTTCCCTCTTAGTGTACAAAAGTTCATGGTGAGTATAAATCTGTACTTGCAAGCTCCAGCATGTTTCCTTTTGACATCTTATAATCAATTTACAGGTAGTCCCAACTTAAGATGATAAGACAACTCTGTCTTGAGTCAGTTCTTATGTAAGTCAAATACCTTGATTTTTTATTTATTATTATTACCTTTTATCGTCAGTGTCTACTTAAATCTTCGTTTATCTTTGGGGGTCAGAAACATTACATAGAAACCTACAGACATATTACTAACAGTAAGATATATACCCAAAACAAATCAGTTGTGAGTCTGCTTTGTCATAAAAGAAACTGCCTGTAAACGTCATACTTAATAAGTTTTAGGCTTTTTCTTCAGCTGATGAGTTAAGATTTGTGTGTATAAATTATTTTAGAAGCTATTAACAGTAATTTGACTAAATTGTTCACTTAACTTGTCAAACTGATTCAGCCTTTGATTCTAGATAAATTGATTATTATATAAATTCTGTGTGCAGAGTCTATTTTAAATACTTAATTGTATTTGCGATCTCATATTTATTTCTTTAATGATACAAGGGAGTCTTCAAAAAGTTCATGGAAAACACATTATGAAAAAGCTGTATGGAATTATATATATTTTTTGGCACCAAATAAAAATCATACTAACTATAACGTGTCTAAACAGGATCTAGTTTGAGACACTAAGACAGATAAAACATCAGGTTGGAAAGCACCCCTACCAAAGCAACATTGAAGCCAAGAATAAACATTAAATTTATGGTGAGGCTTAGGTGGAATAATGGTGATGTCATTGATGCTGTACAAAAAGTTTATAAGAACAGTGCCCCAAAGAAATTGGTTTACAAATGGATAACGTGTTTTAAGAGGGGATGAGACAATGTTGAAGCTTGCAGCAACAGGCCATCCACATAAATTTGTGAGGATAAAAATTAATCTTTTTTTTTTCCCCCTAATTGAAGAGAGAAAGTTGAGGCTTTTTCTGCTCCCTCAAAGATTTAAAGCCTCAGAAACCCTATACGGGTTAGCTGTGAGTTGGAACCAACTCAACAGCACTTAACAACAACAACAATTGAAGATGACAAATGGCACAGACAATAGCCAACACCATAGACATTTCAATTCATCCAGTTTACACAATCTGGAAAATTGAGCAAACTTTCTACTCAGTGGGTGCCAAAGCTGTCGTGGCCAGATTAGCTGAAGGCTCGTCAGTGGAAGTTTTAAATATGTGACAACAAGATCCTGAAGCATTTCTTTGAAGAATTGTAACAGGAGATAAAACATGGCTTTACCAATAAAATCCTGAAAACAAAGGACAATGAAATCGATGGCTTCCAAGAAGTATAAGTGATCCAGTCAAAGCAAAAATGGACCTATTAGCATAGTCTGGGAAAACCCAAGACTATATAGTCAGTTAGCATAACAGTCCACAAAGACAATATTCTGCATCTTACTTTGGGTGAGTAGCTATTGGAATCTTAAAAGCTCATGAGCCAACCATCTAAAGTGTAAATAGAGGACTCTTTGTCCCGAGCAAACAAGAATGAAGAAAATTTAAGATGGTAGGAAACAATCTAATGAACCAGTGGACCATGTGAGCATCAGTCTCTGTGTCCTTGAGACCAGAAGAACTAGATTACACCCAGCAACAACCAGCAACATATCTGAAAGGAATCACATTAGAAAGTCCTGGATAGTGTGGGAGGAAATGTAGAGCAAAATTCAAAACCATGAAAAACACCATGCTTTCAGATCAAATGAATACTGGTGGAACCCAAGACTATGGTCCTTGGTTACCTTCAGGTCTGGAACTGAACTCACCCCCATGGCTTAATTTTTAGCCAGGTAATACGCCAGACAGCTAAGCCGTTGGAACTGCAAGGTTAGCACTTCAAGCTCACCAGCTGCTCCTCATAAACTCTATACATGGTTGCTATGGGTTGGAATCAACTGGACAGCATGTAACAACAACAAATAGATAGGTATATAGGGGAACAGCAGTACTAGTGAGGTATGCACCACGATAGAATGGTCAGCCATTCAAGATCAAAAGGTAGCATTTACCCAAAGGCAAACTTCAGAAGGGTTGGAAAGAAGGAGGAATGGAAACAAATACTGGAAATGGGATTAAGTGATGATACATTGATACTGTAATTACTGAGATGAAACTATGATTTGTTGAATGTAAAACCAATGATGTCTGCTCTATAAACTTTGGTTCAGTTCACAATAAAAAGTTTTTTGTTTTTTTGTTTTTTTAAGTGGACAGTCAAGAGCAAAAGTCATGGTAACAGTTTAGGGGGACGCTCAAGGCATTTTGCTTTTTGACTTTCTGAAGAGTCAAAGAAGATAAGATTCATCTGCTTATGAGAGTGTTTCTAGAAAGTTTATAAAACCTTTAGCAGGAAAATGTCACCAAAGATAACTTCTCCACCTAGACAGTGTTCCTTATCACTCCTCTCATCACACATGGGCAATTATGAGAGAGTTTCAATGGGAAACCATGTTAGGCATCCACCTTAGAGTCCTCTAATTTTACTCCTTCTGACTTGTTTACCGATCTTAAAAAAAAAATATCTAAATACTGCCCATTTTTCTGCAGTTAATATTTTATATTTTATCTTATAAATCCATTTTTCCAGTTTTTTGAAGTCCCCTTATATCATTTGTACTTGATTTGAAGAGCAATGCACAAGGTAACCAGAAAAAAAGCAGCTATTTTGAGCCTAAAGTATACTCTTTTAAATATAAAACTTCTTTTTCCAGAATTCCCATTTGCAAAAACCATATGAAATTAACCTGATGGAGGAACTAACTCTGAAGGGAGTAACCCAGTACTACGCATATGTAACTGAGCGCCAAAAAGTACACTGCCTCAACACACTCTTCTCCAGGGTAAGTCATTTCCTTCAGTTGTTAAATGTCTATCTCTTAATAAAACACATTTGTATCAATTTTCCTATTATCTTCACTCTAAAAAAAGTCCATTTTTCCTGAAAGGCAGTATCAGTGCTTAATCTGAAGTTGATAGGATATGACTGATCAACCATTTGTTGTTGTTGTTGTTGTTATGTGCCATGGAATCGGTTCCAATTTATAACAACCCTGTACAGGGTTTCTGAGGCTGTAAATCTTTATGGGAGCAGAACGCCTCATCTTTCTCCCTTGGAACAACTGGTAGTTTCAAACTGCTAACCCTGAGATTAGCAGCCCAATTCGTAACCACTACACTAGGCCCTTTTAATTAGACTCTAGTATAATTTGACCTTCATTGCTTTATTGATGTTGGCAATCATGTGACCCTTATAAAATATGACAAAACTTATTATCTACAACTGAGTAAAAGAAGACCATATACCACTGTTTGCATCTTTTCCTGTATTATGAGATTGTAAATTTTAGACCAGGGGTTGGGGGATATTTTTTCTGCCAAAATTTATAACATCGTTTGCAGGCCATACAAAATTATCAACTTAAAAATTATCCTACCATATTTGATCAACCATTTAAATTATGTGGTGACTGGAACTGTGGTTGTCTTAGCAGGACCAGACTAAAAGATTTCAAGGGCCTTATCCAGCCCATGGTTCTGACATCTCCCAGCGCTGCTGTAGTCCATGTTTTAAAAGTTTCATGTTTGGTAGTATTTTCAAGATTTGGCATACAAAATGAAGCTTTTTGTATTTCTTTCTCATGCCTATTTTTCTTATGTTTAGCTTCAGATAAATCAGTCGATCATTTTCTGCAACTCCTCTCAGCGAGTTGAATTGCTAGCCAAGAAGATTTCTCAGCTGGGTTATTCTTGCTTCTATATCCATGCTAAAATGAGGCAGGTGAGTGTGGAACCAGAACTTCATAGATTTTTTTTTTTAACTTTATATTTATTTCTTGGGTTTTATTTTAGTACTTCTCTAAATGTTCTGAGTTTAAGAATTTTGTTGTTGGTGGTGTTGTTCTTAAGTGCTATCGAGTCGGTTCCAACCCATAGCAACCCTTTATAGGGTTTCCGAGGAGTAGCTGGTGAGCTTGCACCGCCGACTTTGCAGTTCAGATGGCTTTGCAGTCCAGTGCATTAACCCACAGCGCCACACCAGGACTCTGTAGTTTATTAACTCCATAGTTTAAGAATGAACTATTCTGTAATCAGAGCCCTGGTGTGGTGCTCTAGGATGAGCACTGGACTGCTAACCATGCAGTTAGTGGTTCAAACTCATCAGCTACTCCTCGGAAACCCTATACAGGGTTGCTGTGAGTCAGAACTTACTTGACAGCACTTCATAACATTTGTTGATAGTGAAAGGATCCTTCATTTTAACTTCAATGAGGTTCAGTTTTCATAAAAATGAGGTGGTAATATATATTCAAAACTCACAAAGTTGTTAGATTATAGTAATCCTTTGTAAAATAAGCAAGTATGGTGTAAATGTGGAATTTTAGTCTTCACTGAAAGAGTGAGTCTATAAATTTGCTCTGTTGAATATAACAACCACTAGCACCATATTGCAATTTAAATTCATTAAGATACAGTAAAATTAAAATTAAGTTCCTCAGTTATAAACTGCATTTCAGGTGCTCAGTACGTCACATATATGCTTGTAAGTACCGTTGAATCAATTCCAACTGATAATGACTCTTATATAGGTTTTCTGAGGAGCAGCTGGTGGGTTTGAGCTGCCAGCCTTATGGTTCACAGTCTAGTGCTTATTCTGCTATATTGAAAAGTGTGGCTACAAAACATATTTCCCTCATCATGAGGTGTTCTATAGAATAAATTCAAAACTATAATAATTTTTTTTTGTTGTGCTAACTACAACATTGTGAAATTACATGGATAGAAGCAATTTTTATAGTGTGACAAAATTTGAAAAATGACTCAATTGAAATTTGGATTTGAAAGAAGCTTAATGGATCAGATACCGTTATGCAGGAGGTTAAAAATTTAGAGTTTTTCACAGAAAATGGAATGTATTTAAGCTCAACAAAATATTTCAGAATGGAAGGAAGTTGCTTTTGAAGATAACACCAGTTTGTGAGATGCTACATTCTTCAAACAAGAACCTCGAATCAAGTGTTGTGTATATCTATTTATTTTTAATGGGAAAGGTATTTTTTTAAGCTTTTTATATAATAACTAAAACAACTAATGCAGTTGTTGGTAAAGTGCCATTTAGTCGACTCCGACTCATAGCGACCCTGTATTGGGTTTCTGAGGAACAACAGGTGGGTTTGAACTGCTGACTTTGTGGTTCACCAGTGCTGATGCTACAGTGCCACTCCAGAAGTCTAAAAAGTAAATGTTATAACCAAGTCACACTTGGGCTTTCTTTATTTGATACTAAGATGCACATTGTTGTTGTTAAATGGCATCCAGTTGGTTCCACCTCATAGTGACCCTGTATAGGGTTTCCGAAGAGCAGCTGGCGAATTTGACCCATCGACCTTTCAGTCCACATTAACCCACAGTGCAACACTATAAAATAGAGAATATTATACATAGTAAAAATTGTCATTTAGAATTTTCATCATGTTTTATTATTTTAAAAAGATAAAATGTATTTTTTTCTTGTTTTTTTAATTTAAGGTTTTTATTGTGGATTGAGTGACAGTTTACAGGGCACATGCTCAGTTTCACATTCAACAATTCATATAACATGTTTCATTACATTGATTATAATCCCCTCCATATACCATCAGTTAAAAGTATTTCTCTGTATCCACTTTAGCTTTTTAAAAAAACACACAAACAAAAAAACCCACTCAGGCATATATAATAAATTACATCTCCAAAGGGCACATTCTGCAAGTCTGCTCCT
>NW_006408526.1:31415157-31427263 GCF_000296735.1 Chrysochloris asiatica | reverse complement strand
CCCAGACTAGAAAGCAATAGATTTCTTGCTTCTGCCACAAATTCCCCCAGCTGTGAGCCTTCCAATCTTCTAAGTATTCCTTTATATGTGGTTCAGATTTCTGGGACCATCCCCTGATCCTGCTTGGTCAGGTATTCTGTGTTGTTGGTGGTGGAGCTCTGTACTACACGTCCACCCGATTCACCATCTTGTTTGTTCTCTCTAGATAAAATGTTTGTTTTGTTTTGTTTTAAATGTTTTATTGTGAATTATATGATAGTTTTAATGGGAGAACATTGGTTTTACATTCATTCTATCGTATATCGTCTCATTGCCATGGTTACAGTCCCCTCCATGTAATCCTTCCCCCGTTAGATAAAATGTTTTTAAGAGGTAAGATAGATACTGTATGCTGTTGTTAATGTTTGTCAAGTTGGTTCCAATATATAGTGACCCTATATAGGGTTTCCAAGGCTATAAAATCTTTGCAGGAAAAGAAAGCTTCATCTTTCTCCCACAGAGCATTTGGTGGGCCTGAATTGCTGACCTTATTTTGCAGTCCAGTGCTTATCCTATAGAACCACTGTGCTCCCCAATACTATATGCAGAAATGTATAAATATTTATTAATTATTGACTTCATGGGGAACTAATTTTGTGGGGTTTTTTTTTAACCCTTTGAATTTACATATAAGATTGATTCATCTCCTTTGTTTGAGAAGAAACAGTAATGGAAATTTTGGGTTAGTGTGTTTGAGTTGTAATCAAATTGAATATATCTCTTTTTTTCCTAGGAACATCGAAATCGTGTATTTCATGATTTCCGAAATGGCTTATGCCGAAATCTTGTTTGCACTGGTAAGTACTTTGTAGTTTCTTTTAACCTCTAGTATAGTCCAGCCCATTCTGCTATTACTACCAGAATTTCTAAACTTTAGAATGAGCATTAACTCTTAAAATTAGTTCCATATTAGAAACTGCAGAAGACCTGTTCTGGCATTCATTGGTCATATTTCTGCCTTTTAAACCACTTTTGAGATTTTTGTGTTTTCTGAAAAGTTGCACTATATGAGATTGAGCCAACACAAAATGAAGAGCTTTAAGAAACTGCATAATGTTTCAGAGATTATTTTAAGCCTTTTAATTTTTCCCCAGAATCAGATGGGTATATAATTTTGGTTTATTTCACTATATGCATACAGAGCACATGAATTCAGTGCTTAAGGCATCAAGTTGATTTTCACTCACGCCTGTGTGTCAGATACTCCCCCCTTTTGGTTAGCAGCCAGACACACTAACCATTTGTACCACTCAGAGACTCTTTATCTCTATATTTGAACTATATTTGCAGCATGAGATGAATAACATAAACTAGGCTTCTGAATAAAGAAAAATAAATAAGTTTTTTTTTCTAATTGAATTTATAATATACAAGGGGGCTTCAAAAATTTGTGGAAAAATTCCACTGTCTTTTAATTCCATATTTCTACAAATTTTTTAAACACTCATAGACAACTAATTACACTGGTCTTAAGTATATTGTCCAATCAGTTTTTGCATAAAACCACCACCTAGACCCAGATATTAAGGATCTCAGTCTCTGATTTTTTAAAGGCGCTTCTCTAGAAATGAACTCCAGTTTTTTTCTAGCAGAATTTTAAATTTGCTTACTTGAAAAAAATCACTCATGAAAAGGGCTGTAATATATTTGGCATCTCTGTTTTACATTTGAAAGAACAGCTGACATAACTGAATTGACACACTTATATTTATCTGCAGACATTTTAAGTATGTTGTAAAATACTCAAATTATTAAATATCTGTCCTTTAGTTGGAAGGATATTATACTCCTAGAGTTTTAACATAGGGTCTATGTCCTTTTATTGTTAAATATATAATTTTGTCTTGATGAGAATATGCGCAACAAAACATACACTAGTTAACTGTTTCTCCATGTACCACTTAGTGACATTATTTATATTCAAGTGTGTAACCATTCTCACCCTCCATTTCTGAGTTGTTCCTTCCCCTTTAAGTTCATTGCCCCCTAGGTCTAAATTGTAACATTTCTGACCTCTACTCATAATGACCTTGGATGTTCTCTATATTTCATTTTTATTATATGTCATTTTGAAAATCTCATTCAGGTAGGTAAATGTTAATAATAAGATTCTAAGGTAATGTGTGCAATTTTTTTTTTAAGGGCCAAATAGTAAATGTTTTAGATTTTGTGTACCGTACAGTGTCAGTTACAAATACTCAGGTCCGCCAATTATAGTTCAAAAGCTGCCTGAGGTAATGAATAAACAAATGGACTTGGCTGTATTGCAATAAAACAGGTGTTGGACTGCATACAACAAATAATAAAAGTTACTTGCAAATACATGAAGTATGAATAATTAAGAATTCAGAGGAATGAAAAATAACTGGCTTAGGTGGTCTGAGAAGAGATGGGATTTAACTTCACTTTAAAAAAGCTAGATAACTTTTCATATGGAGTCTTCTGGTGGTGCCAACAATAATGTACTCATGTTACTAACTGAAAGTTATAGATTCAAGTCTACCCGTGAATGCCTCAAAAGAAAGGCTTAATAATCTACTAAAAAATCAACCCCTGAAAATTCTGGAGTACCATGATTCAGAATCAGCTCCACAGAAACTGGGGGTGTTTTTTATATTTAAGTTTCATGCATATGGAAGAACAAAGTTTAAGTGAGAAATTGGAATAAAAAATGGTCCAGAGAAAGATTTATTAAAGGAAGGATAAGTAGACAAGTTTGGTAGAGATGGACAATTTAAGGAAACATGTTTGGTAAATTAGAACCAGATTATAGAGTAGAGGAGGACCTACAAATTGAGATTTTTATCTGGCGGTAATTTGAACTAGTGTACAAATTCTAAGAAGGTTTTTAAAATGTTAGTGTGGGCATTATGAATTTTTAGGAGTGAGGATCAGATAAAAGTAAGGAAACTAGGAAGTAAGGAAGCCTATAATGTTTTACTTCATAGTTTTAAAAGCCTGAACTAGCATAGTTGTAGAAATAAAAAGAATAGTAGAAGGAATAGGATAATAATAACCATGCATATCCATTCACCTCAACCCTATTATAAGTCATTTTGCAGAATGGAGTCAGTTATTTCTACGTCACAGTAGTACTCTTGTTGAGGTTTTCTAGGTTTATACAATGAAATTTAAAAAATATTTTGATCATGTATTAAATACTGGATTAAATGCTAGAAAGACTAAAGAAAACTACTTTTGAGTCTCAAGTTTATATGAGGGTTCATCAAAAAGTACTACTAAAAAATAAGAAAATTTTTTATTAAAAAAATATGAAAAGATGAGGCTATTGTTTCTCAACATATCTTCCATCTAAGTCTGTATACTTCTGAAGACAATATTTCCATTTTTATAACCTTCCCAGAAGAATTTGGTGTTCTGTTTACACCATGACAAAATAAAAGTTTTGATATTCTCCAGGGACTCAAATCTTTTTCCTTTTTAATGTTCTTTGAGTTTGGATAACAAAAAGTCTAAAGGGACAAGATCAGGGCTGCAGGGTGGTTGAGGTAAGATACCCAGTAAATTTCTCCTAAGACAACCCTTGCTATCTTAGAAGAATGAGCAGTTACTTTGTCATGTTGAATTAAAATTCCTTGGTGCAACTCTCCTGGCCTTTATCTCCTCAGTGCAATTTTCCATTTTCTAAAACTTCTTCATAAAAAAACTCCCATGATTCTCCTGTATCTGTCAAGATTACCTCTTTCGAATCTCCAGGAAGGCTCCCTACTTTGTAATGTATAGTATGTTAGGTAGAACCCTGAGCCCTATCAAGAATCTTCTGAGGTGGGACATTCCCACTTGAACGGACAAGCAGACCAGCCTGGAACAGCTAGAGGAACAGACGATACTTCTTGCAGGAAAAATCCAAAAATAAAAATGGCAGTCTGATTGACTACTATAAGAACAAGTAAGTTGTTCGCCAGGGAACCATCAAGGCAAACAATCAAGTCCCTCAAGGACAAACTACCCCCAAAAAACTAAAACTCAAAGAGAATACATGAGCAGTCAAATAAGCTTGCTGGTGACCACGTTGATTGGTGAGTAGAAGTGAGGGAAAGGCAGCAATGAAGAAATGAGCTGAGTTCAACCACGTTCCATGGACTCTGATTGACCTAGAGATGAGAGAGAGAAGAGGAATGGCTGCCTAGTCTGAAGTATGGTGAGTCCTGGGGACTACTGAGCCCATGGACAAGGACATAGCCTTGGAGGGCTAGAGCTGAGAGTGAAGCATCCAGCTGATACGAAGTGAGGGGAGAGACACAAGAACACCCAAATTTCTAGATAGTACCCAATCAACCTAGCTTCAGTGGCTTGATGATCAGAACTTGACTAGCGTAAGTAAGATTGAAGAAAAAAGGGTTTTGGTAAAGGAAACAAGTGTAAATTGCTACGATTTGATGAATCTGACAACATTTATGGATATAATAGCTCAAAACACCAACTGATAGGGAAGGAGTCTTCACATAAAGTATACAGGGTAGATAGGGACAGGCACCTTAGACATTGCCTACTGTAGCGGTTACGAATCAGGCTATGAACCTCAAGGTCAGCAGTTCAAAACTACCAGCCGCTCCTCGGGAGAAAGATAAGGTGTTCTGCTCTCGTAAAGATGTACAGCCTCGGAAACCCTGTGCAGGGTCACTATGAGTCGGAATCGACTCCACGGTACTTAAGAACAACAACAACAACCTAAAATGGAGGTGGCTATAAAGGCAAAAAGTAACTGGCTTACAAGTTTTCAGAGTGTGCAGGGAAGGGGGGATGTAGAATCTCCGCTGAATAGTTCTCATCTAGTGAAAGGAGATGGTGATAAGATTCTTAAGATTTAATGAGTAATTTTTATCATAGGAGTCCTGATGTAGCGCTGTGGGTTAATGCGCCAGACTGCAAAGTCATTTGAATGAACCTGCAAGGTTGTCAGTTCAAGCTCACCAGCTACTCCTCGGAAACCCTATACAGGGTCACTTATGGGTTGGCATCGACTTGACGGCACTTAATAACAGCAACAACATCATGAAAGACTAGAAGACTCCCAAAAGAAAACTACCAAGATGTACCACAATTAAACTTTCCAAAATCAAAGACAAGGAAAAAATCCTGAGAGCAGCTTGAGAAAAACAAATAGTTACCTACAAAGAAAAACCAGTAAGACTAAGTCCTGATTTCTCAACAGAAACCATTCAGTCAATAAGGAATGAGATGGTATGTACAAAACTCCAAAGGAAAAAATTTATCATCCAAGATTCATATACCCAGCAAAGCTGTCCCCTCAAATAGGATGACAAAATTGGGACATTTCCAGATGAACAGAAATTAAAGGAATTTGTAATAACCAGATCAGCTTTACAAAAATTACTAAACGGTATCTTTGGACTGAGAACTACCAACAGCATGCAACAACCTGAGATTAACATACATGACAACAACACCCATAACTCAATCCCAATTTAGAAATGTTTAAATCAAATGTACAAGACCGATTATAAGGAACCAGAGATATTAATTCATAATGAAGGTCAACTACAAAGAAAAGGAGGGAATAGTGTAGATACAGAATTTCCAAATGGTGAGGGAGTCAAATAGATTGCAAGATAAAACACGCTTGTTTTAAACTGGGGAAAAATAATAATTACAGGGTAATCCCAAAGAAAATTAACACACCTTCCCATCAAAATAAAAAAGGAAAATCAGAAAGATTTTGTAATCATTAAAAAATCAGAAATGAAAATGCAAAGAAACCCACAAAACGAACTCAGCACAGAAATTATGTGACATAAAGAAACCAAACCAGCAGCACCACAGGAAAACACAGCAAAATGACGGTAATCAATTCAGACCTATTGATAATCATAATGAATGTAAATGGAGTAGATGCACCAGTCAAGAGATAGACAATAACAGAATTGATAGGAAACAAGATACAAGCAAGATCCTTCAATATGCTGTCTACAACAGACAGACCAAAAAGATGGAGATACACCAAATGCTATTAACAGAAGGATGGTTACACAGATTTTGGCACACACAGTGGAATACTATGCAATGTTGAATAACTGAATCTGCAAAATACCTCACAATATGGATGAAGCTGGAGGACATTATACTGAGTGGAGTTAGTCAATTACAAAAAGACAAATATTGTATGAGATCAATATAAAAAGTTAAGACAAGTTTTTTTAATTAATAAAAAAAATTAATGGTAATTATGGTGGGAAAGGGGAGTGAAAATTATCCAGTGGCTATATACATGTTAACATGGGTGACAGGGCAAGCAGTATACAAAAGCAGTGTTGGCAGAGGAAGGATGATGGGAGGAATGTAATAGTTAAAGTGAGTAAGCTAGGTTAACTGATGGTACATGGAGGGATTGCAACCATTGTAATGGAGCAAAGGAAATGATTTGCTGAATAAAAAACTGATGATCTGTAAATATTCAATTCACAAAAAGTATTTTATATAAAAATTAAGACAAAATGAAAATTGTATTTTGTAGATCTGTTTACCCGAGGTATTGACATACAAGCTGTGAATGTGGTGATAAACTTTGACTTCCCAAAGCTGGCAGAGACTTATCTCCATCGTATTGGAAGATCAGGTAAAGATATTAACTGGTACAATCTGTAACACTACTATTTAGCATGTATATTTTGGCAACTTTTGTTGCAAAGGAACATCCATTTTGTCATTTGAAAAAGGTGGTATATAGAGTACTACTTTGGACTGTGAAACTGAAGATTCAGGGTAATATGTGTATATGTTGTTGTCTAGTGCTGTTGAGTCGGTTCTGACTCATAGAGACACTGTATAGGGTTTCCGAGGATTGGCCGGTGAACGTGAACCGCCAACCTTGTGATTCAAACCAGTCTTGCAGTCTAGTGCATTAAACTGCAGTGCCACACCAGGAGACCATGAAAGTGATTTCATGTTCTCAGAATGGCACTGAACAGAAATACTGGCATTATGTAGTTTTGCTGCTTACAGATTTACACATTTATTCTCATACATTATTAGCTTGTTTTTCTATTAATTGTCTTTATTTTGGTTAGGTCGTTTTGGTCACCTTGGCTTGGCCATCAACTTGATTACATACGATGATCGCTTCAACCTGAAAAGTATTGAGGAGCAGCTGGGAACAGAAATTAAACCTATTCCAAGCAACATTGACAAGAGCCTGTATGTGGCAGAATACCATAGCGAGCCTGTAGAAGATGAGAAACCTTAACAAGCATGTGCGTACCTGACAGAATATCCAAATGATCCAAATCTTTCAAGAAAGGAAAAACATCAATAATCCTCTTTTTCCTGGAGGAAATTTGGTGTCCCACCATGTAGAATAGTAATAAAGGGTAAAATACCTGTTGGCATAAATGATTGTAAACCATAAGTAGCTCTTGAGTGAGATTTAGTCTTGTAACTGTTGTTATTAATTGCTGTAAAGTTGATTCTGATTTGTAGCAACCTGTATATGGTTTCTGATGAGCAGCTGGTGTGTGTGAACTGTCAACCTTGTGGTTATCCTACAGTACCACACCAGGAGTCTTCTTGTTATGTGCAGTAGACTCAGTTCCAATTCATAGTGATCCTGCATTGGGTTTCTGAGGAGCAGTTAGTAAGCTTGAACTGCCAACCTTGTGGTTGAAACCGTCCTTGCAGTTCAGCGCATTAATCCATGCACCACACCAGGAGTCTTATTGTTGTTGTTACAGTGCTGTCAGTTAGGTTCTGACTCATAGCAACCCTACATTGGTTTCTGAGGAGCATCTGGTGAGCTGAACTGCTGACCTTGTGGGTCAGAATGACCTTGCAGTCTAGCACACTAACCCACAACACCATACCAGGTGTCTCATTAGAGAATCTATAAATGGTGTTCTTGAATGCAATCTCCCTTAATGGAGTGGTATTTTATGGTAAACTCTGAAAATAATGAAAAGCAAAGTAGGAATTTTTTCCAGCAAGTTTGATTAAGAAAATTATGAAAGTATTTTCTAAATATTTTCTGTTCTTTTTTGTCTTTATTACTCAAGTCATGCCTGTTTTTATAATTCATTCTTAAGTTGATGTTATTGTTGTTAAACTTTGTCCAGTCAGTGCCAGTTTATCACAACCTTATGTAAGGTTTCTGGGACTGTAAGTCATTGCAGGAACAGAACTCATCTTCACAACCCTGTATAAGGTTTCTGGGGCTGTTATTTCTTTGCAGGAGCAGAAAGCCTCATCTTTTTCCCATAGAGTAACTGGTGGGTTGAAACTGCTGACCTTGTTGTTCACAGTCCAGTGTTTATCCTACAGAGCCCCGTCACACTTTCAGTTTCTAATGAGTGCACTAATAATAGGTAAAATTAGCTTTATCACCTTATTAACAGTTGTGTGGTAGGGTTGTATGAGGATAACTTAACTATCTTTTTATAAAACCCATCTGATACCCTGCACAACCACATCATATTTCTGTACTTGGTGACTCTTGGCCTCAACATAAAGGAATTTGGCTGTTGCAGATATTTTTCTAAGGAAAATACTTGATTTTAAACATAAAACCCTCAAAGCTAGCTTAGCTAGATTTTGTTTGTACATTGGCAAATTATTCAGTTCATGGTAACATTTAATATATATATATATACACACTCTGGTAGTATAGTGGTTACGAATTGGGCTGTGAACCACAAGGTCAGCAGTTCGAAACTACCAGCTGCTCCGCAGGAGAAAGATGAGGCGTTCTGCTCCCGTAAAGATTTACAGCCTCGGAAACCCTGTTACAGGGTCGCTATGAGTCGGAACAGACTCCACGGCACATAACAACAACAACAAAGCCGTTTGAACTGCAAGGTCAGTGGTTCAAGCTCACCAGCTGCTCCTTGGAAACCTTATACAGGGTCACTATGGGTCGGAATCGACTCGACGGCACTTGACAACAACAACAACATATATATATACATGAACTGTTATTGACGAGTGCTATTACCAGGATTTTCTGGCTTCTGTCTCTTTTTGGAGGAATGCCTGGGTTCTGCAGTAGGCAAATAAAGGCATTAGAAATGACAGTCTAGAGCTTTTAGGTGTACCAAGAGATTTATATGTAGTCTGTTGTGATTCTAGTTTGTATTACTTTTAGTCAGAATGGACTGGACAGCGTTGAACAACAACAAAAGATTGTATAGTCTTATATGTTCTAGTTTGTGTTATTTTCACAAATGTTAATTTTTGGTTTCCTCCCTTTAGGCTTTGACAAACAGAAGGCCCGTTTGGATCTGTGACACATCGTTTTCGGGGGATGCTCTTCTCTTTGTGTGTTTTTCATCATCTTTTCTTTTGGAACTATGAAGACTTAAAAGAGCTCAGACTTTCATTTTTCTTTTTCTTTTTTTTTTTCTTTTTTTAAGTGCTGAAGAGAAAAAAGCTGAAAAGAAGGAATATACCTTTTTTGTTCCACTTGTTTGCACTGTGTGCTGACTGAACATTAGTTGCACTAACTGCTGGTTTTAAAAAAAAAAAAAAAAAATTCTGGGGGAGGGGGACAAGGAAGGAGGAGAAAGAAGAGAAGGGGAGAAACCCTGAAAAGAGAAGAATCTTGATGAACACACAAGCTTGTCTGCAGTTTCAAAATTCTCCAACAGCTGACTTCCGAGTGCATTTCAACTTCTCCTTGGTTACTCATCCGTTTTTTAAGCCTAAAGAGCTTATTACTTATTTGTGCGAAGTGCCTTATGCTATGAGACCATTCAGAATATCATCTTTCAGACACAGCCCAAGGAATCAACGAGTAATTTTTTCTTTTTTCCTTCAGTTTTTGTCTTTTTGTTTTGGTTTCACTTTGAAGTTTCTCTCTTCCCTTTCTACACACGTACTCAAGCCCAGGGCTGGAAGATGAAACATAATAGTAATGTTAAACACCTTTTATTTTTCTTTATGTGGAGGAGTTGATATGCAACTGCAGTTCATCCGCACTGTAAATACATGTATTTAAAAAAAAAAAAAAATCCCAAGTAAAAATTTCTTTTGGGCTGAATAGATGCACCATCATCGCTCCCAAAGGAAAGAGCAGTCTGTCATTGCAGGAGCCATATGACAAGCCTTTGTGCTCTGTAGCAGAACACTAAAGACTGGTTTTACATACGCCTCCATTAGCAGTTATGGCACTTGATATGTAGACATGTCAGAGCCTTGACCCTCTTTCCTCTGTGGTAAAGCGTGTCCCATAGAAAATTGGGTGTGTATACTTGTATAAACTTTGTAAATAAGTTTTTTTTTTTCTGGGTTCATATATATATATACATATATATATATATTTTTGTTTTGTTTTGTTTTTTGTTTTGGATGAAGGTTGCTGGGATTAAGGGGATTAGAGTGATTATGGGAGCAGCTGAAGATGAGAGGGGCTCAGTTTTCCGCAACACTAAATTCTAAATGTACCTTGGCCTTATATTGTAGAAGATCTCTACAGGGATCCTATATTAGAAAAGGGACCCTGAAGTCGGATCCAATGTGTTATGCTACACTGTCTCATCTAGTACCTTTGGAGGAGACCCATCAGAGAGCAAGCAAGGAAGGTTCAAAAATTTGTAATTCAAGATGTTATTTTGAGAAGCTCTCTGATTTTACTTCTTTTCCCCCTTTTTTAAAAATTGAACTTTTAAAGCTCTACAAAAAGGGTCAGTGATTAATCTACCTTGCAGTGTGGAGATTCTAATGAGTGACAGTGTATAGTATAAAGCACGAGTTTGCATTTCAGAATATTAACCAGTACCAGCTTTGGTAACATCAGCAGTTCTGAAGCTAAATACCTATGGATCATATCCTGTAGTGTATATAAGTGTTGTCCTCTGCCCACCTTGATAACATAAACTCTTGCAGAAATGGGCAACCTGAGAGAACTGTTACTACAGTGCTACAGAAAACTGCTTGCCATCTTCTGTGACAAGAATTGTTACCTGTTGTTTTGCATTGTAAATTGCTGGCAGATGCTTTATAGTCAGTAGTGTTGCTTTAAATTGTGCCCCTCCCAACATGCTTGATGTTTGGCCTGATCTCCAGGCAAAAGGAGTGAGATGAATCAACCAGTGAACTTTTTTTTTTTTTTTTAATGTTTTTTAATCCCTTTTAACCCAGTATACTACGTCAATCAGGAGGCATCTAGGAGAAAAAGGTAAAAACTTGATTTTTTAAAAATTTCATTTCCATAGTCCATCGTTTGTCAAAATCTTAAATTTAAGTCCTGCATATGATAATGCTTTCAAGCTTAACTCATCAGGATAAAGAAATCAATTTGAAGTTGCTCTTTGGTTCTGCCTAGTTCTACACGAAACTGTTTGTGACTCAGATTCCTTGAGGTTCAAAATCCTGCAGATGCCTCCTGATTAGACATAGCCCTAATTCCTTCCAACTGTAGCAAGAGCTGCACAGTACAAACTCAAAAAAGAACGAGTTCATTTATTTGGAATCCAAGCCACGTATGTTCTATCCAGCCAATGCTGATTTATTCTGAATGCGATCCCTAGCTAATAAAGTAACTTTTTTCCAGGGAAGGGTTGGGGGGAAGGAATTTAAAAGGCATCACATTTTGACCAAAACTCTTGCCTTTGTACTGATGCAGCTCTCTGTTCCCTCCGTCTCTGGCGAGATTAAGAGGGATCATTATTAAAAGAAAAGCAAGAAAGGTGTGTAAATGCAATTTTGTATCTCGCTAGAGAGTGTGTGGGTGACTAAACAGCACAGTCTCCTTTGCCAGCCTTGGACTGTGCTCTGCCTGGTGCCACATGCCTGTGGGTCCCTCTTAAAGCACAGACTTAAAGTTGAAAGTATTACTGAAGTACAGCCTCAGATGAGGCGTGGCACTTAAACTCTCTGGGGTACCACTGTTGGACAGAGACAGTCTTGTAGAGGCAGCTGTCC
Organism: Chrysochloris asiatica; assembly: GCF_000296735.1. Classification (NCBI taxonomy): domain Eukaryota; kingdom Metazoa; phylum Chordata; class Mammalia; order Afrosoricida; family Chrysochloridae; genus Chrysochloris; species Chrysochloris asiatica. The sequence continues at coordinate 31,415,335 of NW_006408526.1, read as the reverse complement.
AGTTGTGGTGCTTGATTCTTGAATAGGAATTGTTGTTAAATGGAAAGATGCTCTAAAGACTAGGTCAAAACCTGGTCTCTTTTTTTTTTTTTTTTTTTTTTTTTGAGTCTTTAAGTTTTTATTGTGAGGGTTTCAAGAGAGAGCATGGAGTCTTGCTACATGCACTTCAGTCTTTGTT
>NW_006408526.1:31412319-31415057 GCF_000296735.1 Chrysochloris asiatica | reverse complement strand
TATATATTTCTCCAGTGGTCCATTTGGACCTACCCCTATTGGTGATATTTAAATTATATCCAATGCTTGGTTTGGCCTATGGTTGTATCATTGTATAATGGGTTATAATGGGCTATTACGTAATGCCTCTTGGCTTATGTTTTTGCCTTTCCCCACAAGTTTACACGTGGAGAGGTTCTTTCTCTTCCTTAGGAATGGAATAAATTGATTCTAAAATGATGTTTTATGGAGAGAAGTAAGGAAGAGGAAACCTAAATATGTCTCTAAATTATTTTCAAGTTGGTCCCAGCATCATAAAAAGGGTTGACCCCAAAGGCTTAGGGGTGGGGGTGGATTTGTTATTAACACTTGTTTTCAGAATGAGATGGGAGCATCTTTCCTTTGCCATGCGCTTTGTGTATGAGACCATCATGCTTGGGTTAGAAACAATTATGCACAAAGCTTTGAGTCAATTGTTGGAATCAAAACATCTCATTCTGATCACTTGGTTTAATTTTTTTTTTTTTTTTTTTTTAATAGGGGTGGGTGGGAGGGTACTGTGCCCCAAAAGGGAGGGTGTCTGCAGTAGGGATTTAGAAACACTTTGAAAGCTCATAATCTCATCAGAAACTGCCTTTAGCCATACTCCTGACCTTATAGATGAGTAACAAAAAAGATGAAATGTTCTTCAGAATTAAGCCTTGTTATTTTAATTTGCTACTTGTTTCGACATTATATCTTAAAACTTGTTACAGAATTTTCTGACAAAATACCTTTGTGAAGCAGAATTATTAGCCTCATGGGACCTGAAGTAAACAAGCTTTTTAATAAATGTAAGTGGACTTTGGTGAACTTTTAGTTCTGCTTTATCCTTAAAGGTACTTTTTTTTTTTTTTTTTTTTTAACTCCCAGAGAAAATCCACTCTCTAATCTAAAAACTCTTCTTTGGGTTAAGGAGTAAGTGTCCAAAGGTTATAGCAGTTCATGAGTTTAGAAGGAGCTAACCTGGCACCTGGACTCTGCCCCTCCGCAGCAGACAGTTTCCAACAGAAGTGTATTTAAATTCTCCAGTAGACAATGCTGGGTAGGACAAGGGAGGGGTATGGGTGGGGTATTAAGATACAGACTACTGTATCTTAACCAGTGGTTGTTGGGGAGGGGTTCCTGGAGAAAATGTCACTGTTCCCTTTATTGAAACAAAAATGAAACAAACTTTTTGTTCCTTAAAAATGGGAGAAAATTCTAGTATCCCTAGCCACAAGGGATCAATTCCACTGAGAAGTAAGCAGTGGGAACTCACAAATTTGAAGACATTTGGGAAGGGGAAAATTGGCTTTATGTTCATTGGCAAATGTTCCAGTGGGGTTCTGTTTTTGTTGGGATGTGTGTATGTACATGTATATGGACCAGTATTCACTGAGTTTGTATGGTTTGGGAAAGATGGTTGGTAAAATCTTGGTTTTTGTTAATTTATCTCAATAAAAGCCCACTGGAACTCCAAATGTGTGTGTGTTGTGTGCTTAGCAGTCAGTGCCATTTAGAAATCCATGCATTTTACTGAACATTTGGGTGGAATCCTGACAGTGTTAACTGAATATGAATACTAATGAAAGAAATCAAAAGAGGGGTAACACAAAAGCTGAACAACCCACCTTCGCTGTTCCCTAAAAGGAATTTAGATAGCAAGATGTATATGCTAAGCCACTACTCATTTCAGGTTCTTGTAGTGTGTTACCTTGCATACATATTTGTGCCCATTTCAAAGAAAGGTGTTCCAGCAGGATGTGCAAATAGGATTTTGGCGAAAATAGTACAAAAGCAATTGTAGCAACACAAAAACAAGGCGTTTCCAGTAATTGATGATATGCAGAAAAGGATGTGGGATGAGAGAATCATTGCTAATGTCAGCTCATGACAGAGACTATCACAAGGATGTTTACCTGTGTTACTAACTACAAAACCATAACTGTTGAGAGAGGACTTCTGGGGCTTCCCTGACCAGGCAGCTCAGGTAGGACAGTCTGGGGAAAAGGAGGGCAATTGCACATAGGAAACCTCTCTCTAGCAGACAGCCTTTGAACAAACAAGATCTTATATTTCAACATTCTGAACTCGTATTTTTAAAAAATCAAATTACTGAGGAATTATAGGCATTTTGAGTTTTTGCCTGCCTACACGAGGCTCCCCGCCGCACGTACACTCCTGAGAGTGCCTCTGCCCCCTGCAGACCTTGGAATGCAGGGCTAGAACAACCCCACTTAGAAGACTGTATTTCTGGAGAAAAGGAAGTATAAACTAACAAAGCCGAACAAATAGGGATATCGGCACGGATATCAGGAAATTCGGGGTACCCACGGTACAGAGAGACTGAGAGAGGCATCTTTTACATCATCAAATACAGACACTACCTCCCTGCAGCCATTATGCCCAGCCCTCTACTGCCCCTGCCTAGACCAGCCCCCTGCCAAGCCTCCTAAGTCCAGGGCCTCCAAGGCCCAAACCACCGCATAGCCCTGTAGCCAAGGCCCAGTGCCCCTGAGACCCAGCCCGCCCTCAACCCTGTCCCCAAGGCCCAATCCGCACAACCCGCCCACTGAGGCCAAAGCCGCCCGATGCCCAGCTGCTGATACCCAGGCCCCCTGAGGCCCAAAACTCCCGCCCGAGGCCCAAACCACCAGTCTGAGGCCCAAACTACCTGCCTGAGGCCCAACCCTCCTGCAGCCCAGTGGATGACGCCCAGGCCCCCAGAGACCCAAACC
>NW_006408526.1:31401745-31407187 GCF_000296735.1 Chrysochloris asiatica | reverse complement strand
GAGGAGGGGGAAGTGTAGGGGGTGAGTTTCTGGGATATACCCTTTGGGTGGTTGATGATGCATGGAGGGGATTGGAACCATGGCAATGAGATGATATAAGATGGAATGAATGTAAAACTAAAGTTCTCCCATGTAAACTATCATACAATTCACAATAAAACATTAAAAACAAACAAACATAACTGTTGATCCTAACAAATTGGAGTATTGGGAAGAATAGAATTTCAGAACAGTTGTTTTCATGAGGAAGCTGTACATAGACCAGTATGCAGTTCAAACAGAAGGGCATACTGTGGTTAAAATCGAGAAAGGTGTGCATTAAGGATTGTATCCTTTACATCATACTTAATCTGTATACTGATCAATCTGAGAAATGAACTATATGAAGAAGAATGCTCAGGATTGGAGGAAGACCGAGTAACATCTTGGGATAGCACTGTAGGAGAAGCACTAGACCACAAGGTCGATTGAAACACAAGGCCAGCAGTTTGGACCCCCCAGCCACTACTATAGACCCTATACGGGGTCACTATGAGTTGGAACCAACTCAATGGCACTTAATATATGCAGATAAGGTTAAGGAGCCCTGGTAGTTGGGTGGGTTACACATTGGACTGTTAACTACAAGATCAGCTCAAATCCACCAGCCATTGCAGGAGAAAGAGACTACTACTGACCCTCCACATGGTAGCTGTGAGACTCAGCAATGACAGTTTGGTGGATAAACATACAGAGGGCATATATTATCTTGTTTGCTGAAAATGAAGGCTGATGGTCAAAGACTAGCCTTCAGTATGGCTTATGCCTTAACACAGAAATCCTCACAACTGGACCAATAGACAACACAATAAACTTAAAAGATTGAAACTGTCAAGGATTGCATTTTATTTGGATCTACTGATCCAAATCAATACCCGTGGTAGCAGCAGTCAAGAAATCAAATAACATACTGCATTGGGCAAATCTGCACACACGCAATAAAACTCCTTAAAGTTACAAAGCAAAGATAACATAAAATTCTCCTGACCCAAGTCAAGCCATGACATTTTCAGTGACTTTATATGCCTAGAAAAGCTGGACAATGTATATTAGAAGACCAACAAGAACTGATGCATTTGCATTCTTTATGGTGTTGGTGAAAAATAATATACATATCATGGACTGCCAAAAGAAAGAACATCTGTCTTCAAAAGAGTACAGCCAAGGAGACTTAGGGTTTGGCAGCAGCAGAAGAGAGTCAGGACAGGCTCCGTGGGGGAGGGCCTGAAAACCCAGAGACACAGCTCTCATGGAATAGCACCAGAGCTCTGGATCTAGCATAAGGGTCAGGGCATCAGTTTCCCGTAATTGCCAGTGGGAAAATCACAGTATAAAGGAAAATACTGTGATTTAGAAATTGGTCAAGACAAGGAACTCCCTCTGCAGCCATCCTGCCCAGGGGGAGGTCAGAAGGTGGGGCTACAGCCAGACCTGCACAGGAAACCAGCCCTAAAAGTGGCCCAGTGACATTTGCAAAAGGAGGTGTAGGGACATTCTACACATTTTTTTCCTCCTCTTCCCTGTTGTACCTTGTTTGCCCAGCCCAGATGCTTTCAGATGGGTGGGTGCACACCCCCCAAAAAAGGTCCACCATTTGAGACCACAACTTTCCCATGGCACAACGTCGCATTGGTCCAAGGGCAAATTCTTTATTGCTTCTGACTTCTGCCTGTGAGTCCCAACCCTAAAGTTAACTTGTGTGGGACCCTTTACTCCTGCCTATCCAGCAAGAAAAAAAACAGGTTTGCCCTGACAGACAAACCATATGAACAATTTCTAAAACCCCAACATAAAAATAAACAACTATTTCAAGAATTATGCTGTGCACACGCAGATACTTAACTGAACTTCAGAGACAAAAATAGTAAACAATCTTACTCCCATTAATTCTCAATATCTATCTGCGCACCTCTACGGTGATGACTACAGGAGGGGCCTGAGCGAGTGGGCACCCCCACCCACTACTAGAGGCTTCTATGGTGCACACACATTACCTGTGTAGCAAGGCAACTGGCCAGTTGGCCACAGTTCTATTTTTGTTTCAAAGTGGTGATTTTTTTATCTGCTTTTATATTGCTTCTGCTTTGGGGACTTTTGATCACACATTTTTCCTGGAGGTATGATCTTTTTCTCTCTACGTTACCTAAGAAAAGTCAGAAATCATGGCCATGTATATAGCCAAGCTACAAGCATACCCTATAATATTCCACCATTGAGACAAGAGCCAATAACAGCTACTAAACATTACATGCAAAAAGGAAATACTATCTCCTGATCATATCCACCAGGACACACCTAGTAACCTTAATAACACAGCAACAAACATCCATATCAGCATTAAAAACCCACATAACTATTGGAAATGAGGAATAAAAAACAGATACCAAAACATGTCCAAAAATAGAAAAGAGTACCTGCTACAAATGAGCTGAAGACAGACAAAGGCTTTCTAGAAGAGGAAGAGCAGGTTTTGGATTTGCCTGAGAAGGAATTCAGAAGAATGATATGGAAACAAATTCAAATGCTCCGAAAACGGGTGGAGGAAAGTACTACAAGAGCAATCAAGATTGATACAGCATTGGAAACAATTCAAAACCTGCAAAAATAGGTCCAGATAATTAATAATAAAATATATAAATGGACAATGCACTGAAAGGGGAAAGGAGCAGAATTGAAGTGATGGAAGCCAGAACCAGTGAGCTGGAAGACAAATCTCTCAATATTGCTAAGATAGAAGAGCAAGCAGAAAAAAGAATAAAAAAATCTGGAGAGAGTCTAAGATTCATGCCGGATAACATGAAGAGGAACAACTTAAGAATTATTGGCATTCCTGATGAATTCAACAGGAATAATCAGAGAAGTCCAAAGAGGAGATAGTGGAAGAGATTCTGGAAGAAAATTTCCCTAACATCTTGAAAAATGAGAAAATAAAAATTCAAGAAGCTGAAAATCACCAAGACATGTAATAATCAAGCTCTCCAAAATCAAAGACGGAGAGAATCCTAAAAGCAGCCAGGGAAAAAAGAAATGTTACTTACAAAAGCAAGCAGATCAGATTAAGTTCTGACTATTCAGAAGAAACCATGCAGGCAAGAAGGCAATGGGGAGACATATACAAAATCCTAAAAGAAAAAAACTGCCAACCAACCATCGTCTATCCAGCAAAACTGCCAATCAAATACGATCGTGCAATCAAAACATTCCAGGATAAACAGAAGCTAAGAGATTTTGTCACAGCCAATCCAACACTTCAAAACATCCTAAAGGGAGTTCTTTGGAATGAAAACCAACAACAGACAACAACCAGAGATTGACAGGCATGACAAAACTACCTGAAACTCAGACAATGGATAGCAGAGTCCAAAACAGAACAAAATTACAACAATGAATTCAAAGGAGCTGGGAGGTCAACTGAAGATCAAAATAATAACAATGTCAAAGAAGGGGAAAATATAGGACAGAGATCCAGGTGGTGAGGAGATCAGGTAGATTACAGGATACAATAGATTGTCTTAAATGGAGGGAAAAGTTAATAAACTGTAAGGTAACCCCAAAGAAAGTTATTACTTCACAACTTACCATGAAAATGAACTTGCAAGCAGAACAAGCAAACATGAAAACTAAGAAGAAACTGACAAGAAATAGCACAAAAAATACAAACTCAACACAAGAAGGCATGCAGAACAAAGAAACGAATAGCACTACCAAAACATTTCATAATGGCAGCTATTAATCATACCTATCGATAATTACCAGAATTGAGGTGCACAGAATGGGAGAGACCAATGAACAGACACCAAAAAAAAAAAAAAAAAAAAAATCCACGCCTGTATCTCTGCGGTTCTGTCAGGTGTTCATGGCTGTTCTGATCATTCTCCCACTTGGTCTCTTCCGAGATGGTGGCTCTGGGAGCAGCTGAGTGTCTTGAATTAGAAAGCAATGGATTTCTTGATTCGGCTGCAAATTCCCCTAGTTGTAAGCCTTCCAAGCTTCTAAATATTCCTTTATATGTGCGCACCTCAATTCTGGTGACTAGAGGGGATGTCTGAGCAAATGGACACCCAACCCCCACCTCTAGAAAGTTCTATTACACATGCGCACAGATCTCCTCGAAATTTAAAGTGACAGTTTCCACGTAAAACCAAATGGCCACCACTCATCTGTCAGTTTGTTGTACTATGGTGGCTTGTGAGTTGTTGTGATTCTGAAAGCTATGCCACCAGTATTTTAAATATCAACAGGGTCACCCATAGTGGACAGGTTTCAGATCAGCTTCCAGACAAAGACAGACTAGGAAGAAAGAGTGACAAACTACTTCCGAATATTTAGTCACTGAAAACTTTATGAATAGCAGAGAAACACTGTCAGAGTGCCGGAAAATGAGCCCCTCAGGTTGGAACGTACTCAAAATGCGACTGGGGAAGAGCTGTCTCCTCAAAGTAGAGTTGACTGTGATGACATGAATGGAATAAAGCCTGTGGGAGAAAAGCCTGTAGGGCCTTCATTTGCTGATGGGGCACAACTCAAAATGAAGAGAAACAGCTGTAAACATCCATTGAAAATTGGAACATGGAATATACGAAGTATGAATCTGGGAAAATTGGAAGTTGTCAAAAATGAAATGGAACGCATAAATATCAATATCTTAGTCATTAGCGAGCTGAAATAGACTGGTATTGGCCATTTTGTTTCTGACAATCACATGGTTTACTATGCAGGGAATGACAAAATGAAGAGGAATGGTGTTGCATTCATCATCAAAAAGAACATATCCAGATCAGTCATGAGGCATAACACCCTCTGTGATAGGATAATATCCATGTGCCTACAGGGAAGCCCAGTTAATACCACTATTATTTAAATTTATGCACCAACCACTAAAGCCAGGGAGGATGAAATAGAAGAATTCTACCAACTTCTTCAATCTGAAATTGATCAAACATGCAATCAAGAAGTATTGATGATTACTGGTGATTGGAATGTAAAAGTTGGGAGCAAAGAGGAGGGATCAGTATTTAGAAAATATGGCCTTGGAGATAGAAATTATGCTGGAGAACGCATGATGACATCAATGCAAAACCAATGATTTGTTCATTTCAAATACCTTCTTTAGACAGCATAAGAGACGATTACACACATGAACCTCACCAGATGGAATACATAGAAATCAAATTGACTATATCTGCAGAAAGAGATGATGGAAAAGTTCCATATCATCAGTGCAAACAATGCCAGGGGCAGACTGTGGAACAGACCATCAATTGCTCCTATGCAAATTCAAACTGAAGCTGAAGAAAATGAAAGCAAGTCCACGAGAGCCAAAATATGACCTTGAATATAGATCATCAGAAGAACAAATTTGATACATTAAACACTAAAGACCAAAGACCAGAAGAGTTGTAG
>NW_006408526.1:31393588-31395652 GCF_000296735.1 Chrysochloris asiatica | reverse complement strand
TTGCCTACCATTGTGAAATAGACACTTGAAGGGGGAGGGGGGAGGAATAGCCAGAAACATCATAATAGAAAGCTTGTAAGTCTGTCTTCAGCCTATAACTGATTGGAATACCTTAAAGGGGGCTAGAAATTGCCCAGTGAAAGAGACCTCCTGTGGAGCTTTTGCATTGCATAAGGTGAAAACCAGAATCCAATCTGAATTGTCTGAGGTGGGAAATTTCCGCTGGAAAGGAAGAGTAGACCAGCCTGGAGTGGCTAGAAGAACAGAAGATACTTTGTGAAGAAAGACCAGCAGGAAAAATCAGAAACAATAATGGCAGTATGATTGATTACTACAAGAACACGTAAGCTGTTCCCCCAGAAGCCATCAAAGCAAGTGGTTGGGTCCCCTCAGAGCAAACTCCCTTCTAAAACTAAAACTCAAGGGGAATACACTAGTAGGCATGTGGTCTGGCTGGTAACCATGTTGGTCACCGATAAGGGGAAGAGGGGGAAAAAAACAACAATGAAGTTGGGATCTAAGTCCGACCACATTCAATAGACTCCTGTGAACCCGGGCATAGACCTGGATGGCCAGCAATTACAGCAAGACCTGGGGACTCCTGGGCCCAGAGGCTGTGACATGGCCACAGAGGACTAGAGCGGAGTGAAATGTCCAGCTGATGTGTAGTGAGGGGAGATGCACAAGAACACCCATGCTTGCAGATAATACCCTCTTGACCTGGCTTCGATGGCTGGATGAACAGAACGTGACTAGAAGAAGAAAGAAGAGGGAAGGGAAAAAAAAAAAAAGAGTAACTCACTACAGTTTGATGGAATTTACCTATACATATGGATGTAGTAGCTCAAAAATGGGAACAAATCTTTACAGCAAGGATCACTCCCACCCCCTTGGTACACAGAGTTGACAGAGATGGGCAACTTAGACATTGGCTACTCAAAATGGCAGTGGGGGGCTATAAAGGCAAGAAGTGAACAGCTTACAAGCTTTCAAGTGGGAGCCTAGTTCCAGACAGGGCAGGGGTAGGTAGAACCTTCACTGAATGATTTCCAATCTGTTGGGATCGGGCTGGTGAAAGGAAATGGGGATAAGACTCTTGTGGTACAATAGTGAATAATTGCCATCAGGACTGACTGTGAGGGTCAGAAATGTAGAGGTAGATGTTTTTTGACAAAAGGAGGGAAGTGATTGATTTTGCAGCCCAGGAGCAGAGGTCCCTGGGACCATTAAGTGAGAAGAGAGGAGAACGTGACCCTACCCAGTGAGGCAGTGACACCAGGGATGGAGACAGAGACAATGAAGTGGACAGATGAAGTACCTGGGGACACTGGACTCAGGGAGGGAGAGGGGCTGTGTGCTGAAGGCCGGGAGTGGGGAGAGTGTGGGGCAGGCCTGTGGAGTATATCCTTTTGTTGTTTGATGAAGCATGGAGGGGATTGTGATCATTGCAATGAAACGAAATACCATAGGATGAATGTAAAAGTGATGTTCTCCCATGTAAACTCACATAATTCACAATAAAAACTTTTAAAAAAACAAACAAAAAAGAAGTACAGCCAGAATGCTCCTTACAAGGGAGTATGGTAAGACTTCATCTTACATACTTTGGACATGCCATCAGAAGGGACCAGTACCTGGAGAAGGACTTCATGCTTGGTAAAATAGAGGTTTATTAAAGATGGCCCCTAAAAGAGATGGATTGACACAGTGGCTGCAGCAATGTGTTCAAACAACAGTAGTGTTATGAAGAAAAGGTAGGAGCAGGCAGTGTTTCATTTTGTTGTACATAGTCACTGAGTCAGAGCCAACTTGACAGCACGTAACAGCAGCAACATATACTGAAAACCAGTTGTACATGAAATAGACCTAAATAGGACTAAGGTGCGCCTGACCCAAGCCATGGTATTTTCAATAACCTCATATGGATGCGAAAGCTGGACAGTGAATATGGAAGATCGTAGAAAAATTGATGCCTTTGAATTGTGGTGTTGGAGGAGAATACTAAAAGTGCCATGGACTGCCAAAAGAACCAATAGATCTGTTTTGGAAGAGGTGCAGCCGGAG
>NW_006408526.1:31390230-31393438 GCF_000296735.1 Chrysochloris asiatica | reverse complement strand
GTGAGGTTGGCCCAGGATCAGACATTGGTTCGTTCTGCTGTGCATAGGGTCGCTATGAGTTGGTTCAGACTCGATGGCACCTGACATCAACAACATCAGAGATCTCATGTTCATGTAGGTTTGATATATTTCCAGTACAAATGCCAGCTGGCTTTTTTTTTAGACATTTACAAGCTGATTTCCTGGTGTGGCACTGTGGGTTAATGCACTGTACTTCAAAGTCACTTTGAACTGCAAAGTCAGCGGTTCAAGCTCACCAGCTGCTCTTTGGGAAGCCTATACAGGGTCACTATGGGTCAGAAATGACTCACCAGCATTTAACAACAACAATGGAAAGAAAAAGTGTCAAAACAATTTCGTAAAGCAAAATTGAAGGAGGCGTACCTATTTTCAAGTTATAGTAGTAATGTATAGTATTGATAAAAGGTAGACACATCTGTGGAACAGAATAGGGAAACAAAAATAGGTCCCCCCACACAAGTACCTGATTTTTTTTTTTTTTTTTTTTACAAAAGTGCAATGGCGGCTTAATGAAGAAAGGGATATTTAACTAATAGTGTTGGAACAATTGGATGTCCATGGACAAAAACCACCCTAGCCATACACCTTATACAAAAATTAACTCAAAGTGGGTCATAAACCTAAATATAAAACTAAAACTTCTAGAAGAAAACAAAAATATCTACATGTCCTTGGGTTTGACAGATGAACAGGACATGAGAAGATTGATGTGCAGTTATTAAGCATCTTGTATTAGGTGAGATATGGAGCATATAGAAGAACAAAGAATGTCCTAGAATAATAGGAATTGGAATTTAATTCAAATATAGCAAGAACTGAGATTGCCCAAAGATTAAATATTGTACATGATGGAAAAATCAGGTCAGGTGACATGCCTCCAAATTCAGTTCTTTTGCTATTGTTTTTGAAGAAATGTAAAAGCACATGTCATCAGTCTTTATGTAAGAAGCAAAGAGAGTAGATGTAAAAATCACTGTAAGATTACTGTTCAGACTGGTCAGTTCAATTTCCCTTACAGACAATTGTATGGTTCCTACATCTTCAGCTGCATTTCCATTACCCTAGTAATTACAGAATACAGAGTATTCTGTATTTACTGAATTCTGTATACAGAGTATACTGATTGTTTTACCTCTCCAACTCTGTTCTTTCCTCAGCTCTGTCTCCAGAGATTGACCAATAGTAACCACAGTAACATTTCTCTTGCTCTCTGACTTCCATTTGTTATTTCTCACCAAGGATTGCCCTGCAGGAAAGCAGAGAGAGAGGAAAGAACGAGGTCAGGGTTCATACTCCTCTGCTTCCCTCACTGCAGGATTCTTTCAAGGTGCTTTGTCCCTAAAGGTAGCGGAGTCTACATGACTCTCTTCCTGCAGTTTCTGGAAACTTCCTCCCCTTTGTATGGTTTCTCTACACCCCTATTTTTGTAAATAGGTCCTATGTAAATAAACTCTTTTCAAATTACTCTACTGCAAGTGTACCATCTGTTTCTTGTTGGGAACCTGACAGAGTAATTGCTGCCTGAGGAAATTGTATCCTAAAATGAGATTGTGTCATTGGGTTAGTCATACATATGATGAGGTCTATGATAAGCTCCTTATGGGAGTTGACAGGAGCCAGGGGAAGGGACATGAATAATCAATGGGACACAGTGGTGAAACCATGCAAATTTTCACTGGTTGGTACCATGGGAAGTGGAGGTAAAGTGTAAGGCATTAGGAGATCAAGGGTCTGTAGCAAGTGCATACATAAGAAAAAGAGAAATTGTTACATGTAAATAAGTTTGCTTTAACTGGCAGGACCAGCAATACAACTTCATCATCCTATATCAGAACTATCCCTACACCAGAATGGCTAACAGTTTTATACACAGCAATGACAGAGGTACCTAAAAATACTTCACTAAAGCCAAACCGAATATATCCCCAACTCAACATCTCTTTTGTTGTTGTTATGTGCCATCGAGTCGGTTCCAACATCTCTTTAGGTGGATCCAAAAATGCCCACACCCATTCCATGGTCTTTAGGAGAGGTGTGGTATAGGGTAATGATGAATGCAAAGAGTATGCAATCTGAAGTGATTGAGGATACTATACCATACTTTTGTGCAATTTAGTGTATATAGATTATACCTTAACAAGTACAAGTAAAAAGGGCCCTTGGTAAGTGGGAGGCCTCGAAGGTGGTTTTGGAGAAACAGAAATATCCATAACTTCCAAGAGTTATGAGAACTAGCTCTTAGCTTGGCAGATCCATGGAAATCTGAAACCACCGTGGTTCACCAATCAGGGTAGAGGCATATGGAGATCTGGTGATGGATCGAGTTTGGGCCAGAATATGCCTACCAGTGATCCCACTGGGCTGTAAGTTCATTTTGTGGCTATTTTCCAGTTCTAAAATGTATAGTGGCAGAGTGATGTAAGCAAGATGGTGGAGTTGTTGTTAAGTACAATCGAATCAGTTCCAACTCATTGTGACCCTGTGTAGAGTTTCTGAGGAGAGGCTGGTGGGTTTGAACTGTCATCCTTATGGTTCAAACTGACCTTGTAGTCCAATGCGTAACCAACAGCACCACACCAGGACTCCAGATGGTAGAGTGTTACTGTTGTGGTTAGGTGCCATTGAGTCAGTACCAACTCATAGCAACACTATGCACAACAGAATGAAACACTGCCTGGTCCTGCACCAACCTCACAATTATTAGGTTTGAGCCCATTGCTGCTGCCACTGTGCCCATCTCACTGGGAGTCTTCTTCCTCTTTTTCTCCAACCCTCCACTCTACCAAACATGGTATCCTTCTCAAAGGACTGGTCCCTCCTGATAATATGTCCGAAGTATGAGAGACAAAGTCTGGCCATTATGGCTTCCAAGGAGCATTTGGGCTGTACTTCTTCCAACACAGATTGGTTTGTCCTTCTGGAAGTATATGGCGCTTTTAATATTCTTCTCCAATACCATAACTCAAATGCATCAATTCTCCTATGGTCTTTCTTATTCACTGTCCAACTTTCACATGCATATGAGGTTATTGAAAATACCATGGGTTGGGTCAGGAGCACCTTAGTCCTCAAACTGACACCTGTGCTCTTGAACACTTGAAAGAGGTCTTGTGCCGCAGATGGTGGAGTAGACAGCTCAAGTTCCTATTCCCCAACAGAAACATTAAAAAAAAAAAAAAAAAAAAAA
>NW_006408526.1:31386747-31387960 GCF_000296735.1 Chrysochloris asiatica | reverse complement strand
CTTCGTCTCTCATACTTTGGACATATTGTCAGGAGGGAACAGTTGCTAGAGAAGGATATCATGCTTGGTAAGATGGAGGGTCAGAGAAAAAGAAGAAGATCCCCAATGAGACAGATTGGCCAGGTGGCAGCATCAATGGACTCAAGTGTGACAATAGTAGTGAGGTTGGCCCAGGATTGGGCAGTGTTTCGTTTTGCTGTGCATAGGGTCACTATGCGTTGGTGCCAACTCTATGGCACCTAACAATAACAACAACAATAGAGATATTAGAGTCCTGGTGTGGCACTGTGGGTTAATGCACCAGACTGCAAAGCCATTTGAACTGCAAGGTTGCCAGTTCAAGCTCACCAGCTGCTCTTTAAAAACCCATACAGGGTCACTATCAGTCAGAACCGACTCAACGGCACTTAGTAAAAACAAAAACAATAGCGATATTACCCCAATTTGAAAATTATATACAAAATAAGCTTCCATCAAGTTCTATTACTGGCTTCGTATGATTTATATTTTAACATAAAATGGTGTCAAAAGTAAGACAATGGGAAAAAACAAACAAGAAGGCCGATCAGGTGAAAGTGCAGTGAGGAGCTCCGTCAGCAACAACAGAGAATACCCAACCAAGTAGGCTCAGGGGATGATGCCAGGACTCTGAACCACATATAAAGGAATATTTAGAAGGTTGGAAGGCTTACAGTTAGGGGAATTTGTAGCAGAAGCAAGAAATCCATTGTTTTCTAATTCAAGATGCTCAGCTGCTCCCTGAGTGGCCATTTTGGGTGAGACCAAACTAGGGAAGGATCAGAACAACCACGAACACCTGACAGAACCACGAAGGTAAAGGTGTTGACATTCTTTTTTTTTTTTTTTTTTGGGGTCTCTCGCTGACTGTGCACCTCCATTCTGATGAGTAGAGGGGGTGCCTGAGTGAGTGGACACCCCACCCCTATTCCTGGAGGGTTCTACTATGCATGCACACAGATCTCCTCGAAATTAAAAGAGACAGTTACCACATAAAACCAAATGGCCACTGCCTGCCCTGAACTGTTTATAACTAGAAAAAAGGTCTGAACAGGGATTGTGGAGCAGAAAAGGCAGACTAAAAAAAAGAGAGACCAAAATTAAATCCTGAGTTACATCACAACGACCAACAGTGACATCTTGAAATTTCTCAGGAAGAAGAGTGAAAAGGGAAGCCCATTTCCTGATCACATCT
>NW_006408526.1:31383719-31385450 GCF_000296735.1 Chrysochloris asiatica | reverse complement strand
TAGACTATCTTAAATAGAAGGAAGAATTAATGGAATAAAAGGTAACCACAACAATGGGGTTGGTGTGTGGAGTTTAGTTCAGGTGTTGGGGAGGACAATACAAGAAGAGGGAGGAGGCGGAAGAATAAGATAGGGAAACACTGAGACAGGTTTGCATGGCCTAAGTGGGACATGCTTAACCTTGGAACGACAGGGCTCTGTGATACAAGGATTTAGGTAAAGCTTGAAGAGGGGAAATAATAATAAAATGCTTAACTGTCTTATGAATATTAGTTTCCCTTGCCTGGTAGTGTAGAGGTTATGAATTGGGCCGTGAACCTTAAGGTCAGTAGTTCAAAACTACCAGCTGCTCAGCGGGAGAAAGATGAGACTTTCTGCTCCCATAAAGATTTACAGCCTCAGAGACCTTGTATAGGGTCACTATAGGTCGGAACTCAATGGCACTTAACAACAACAGCAAACACTATTGTAAAATAGACACTTGAGTGGGATAGAAAGGAATGTTGGGAAACATGATTAGAGAAAACTTGTAAGCCCGTCCTCAGCCTATGAACTGATTGGAATACCTAAAAGGGGTTCTAGAACTTGCCCAGTGAAATAGGCCTCGTGCAAAGCCTTTACAGAGTATAGGACCTTTAGTGGAATCCTGAGTCTCATCCAGAACCTTATTAAGTGGGACATTCCCACTAGAAAGGACAAGCAGACAATCCTGGAACAGCTACAGTGACAGAAGATACATCTTCAAAGAAAGATCATCAGGAAAAACTCAAAACAAAAATGTCAGAATGACTGGCTACTATAAGAATAATCAAGCTGTTAAAAGTTCCTGGGTAAATTATAAACATTTGTAGTTTGATACTTTTTGTCTGGCCCTGAACTGGAGTCTATCCTGTGATTGGTCTATTTTACACATCTTAAATGGATTTATCAGTGTTCTTATGCAAATGAAGTATTTGTGGCATACTGAAAGGTGATGGGTTGGTTTGTGGCCTTGGTGGGAGGACCATGTTTTGAAAATGACCATGAGTTTGCTTATATATGCAGGCAACCCCATAGAGATAGGCAGACAGAAGCAAATGGGGAAAAAAAAAAAGAAGAAACAGAGAGGAGGAAAAGTGAGGAACTTTCTAAAGGAGCTGTAACACTTAAGACTGTGAGAGGCCCAGAGGGGGCCTTATAGAGCTCTGATGGGTTTTTAGACTACTTCTGGTCCATCATCATGTGGAACAGAAATTCACTATGTATGTCTGAGTAGACAAAAATATTATTATGGATTGTATGAGGGAAATATTGCTAATGTTTCAGTGTTCTATTACCTGATGTAAGAAACTATTTTCTCCTTTCTCCTATTTAACTGATGGATTGGTTTGATTTTTACCTGCTGATTGGATGAATTATTCCAATTTGTTTATATATAAATAACAAAAGATAAAATAAGAAATATGAGAGTAATGTAAAGACAAGAAAAGAAATTTTTAAAGAATTGTTAAGTGCTCTCCAAACTCAAAGACAAGGAGACACTCCTGAAAGCAGCAAGAGAAAACAGAAGGGTTACATACAAAGGCAAACAAGTCAGACTAAGCTCGGACCTCTCAGCAGGAACCATGCAAGCGAGAAGGCAATGGGGAGACATATATAAAACCCTGCAAGAAAAAAATTGCCAACCAAGAATCCTTTATCCAGCAAAGCTATCAATCAAATATGAGGGTGTAATCAAAACATTCCAGGATA
>NW_006408526.1:31362103-31378468 GCF_000296735.1 Chrysochloris asiatica | reverse complement strand
ACCCAGTAGGGGACCTGGTTGGCAAGCAGTGTGAAGAGGCCTGGGGACTCTTGGGCCCAGAGTCAGTGGCGTGGCCACGGAGGACTCGAGAGGAGTGGAGCTACCGGCTGACGGGAAGAGAGGACATATGCACAAGAGTGCCCACACTTGCAGATGATACCCATGTGATCTGGATCGGATGACTGGATGATCAGAGCTCAACCAGGAGAGGAAAGAAGAGGGGAAAAAAAAAAAAAAGAGTGAGCTGATACAGTCTGATGAACTTGACCTATACCTGTGGAGCAACGACTCAGAGGGAACTAATCTTCGCAGCAAGAAACATTCACACACACACCCACACACAGAGTGGACGAAGAAGGGCAGCTTGGACATTGGATACTCAAGTGGGGAGGGGGGTCTACAAAGGCAAGAAGTGACTGGCTTACAAGCTAGGGAGCATGGCGGAAGGCAGAATCTCCAGTAGGTACTATTCAATCTGTCTGGGTGGAGCTGATGAAAGGAGATACAGATAGGTAACTCGTGATACTGTAGGGAATAATGCTTATCAGGACGGATTATGAGGGTTGGAAATGCAAAAGTAGAAGTTTTGTAACAAGGAAGGGAGTGATTAATTCTTCAGGATAGGAGCGGAGGCCTCTGGGACCATCAACGGAGAAGAGCCGAGAGCGGGACCCTACCCAGAGAAACAGAGATGCCTGAGATGTAGACAGAGATGATGACGTGGAGTGATGAAGTGACTGGGGACCTTGGACCCAGAGAGGGAAAGGGACTGTGGGCCGAAAACTGGGGGGAGGAGGGGGAAATGTAGGGGGCGGGTTTCTGGGATATACCCTTTGGGTGGTTGATGATGCATGGAGGGGATTGGAACCATGGCAGTGAGATGATATATGATGGAATGAATGTAAAACTAAAGTTCTCCCATGTAAACTATCATATAATTTTCAATAAAACATTTTAAAAAATTAATACTAAAATATCAGAAATTGACAATACATTGAAAGGGCAAAGAAGTAGATTTGAATCAATGGAAGCCAGAATTAGTGAGCCTGAAGATAAATCTCTCAATAGTATTAAGCTAGAATAACAAACCTATTAAAAAAAAAATCTGAAGAAAACCTAAGATTCATGTGGAACAGCATGAAGAAGAATAAACTACTGGTGATCAGAATTTGAGAACAGGAAGAGACCAAGAAAACCACAGAAAAGAAAGTGGAAGAGCTGCTGGAAGAGAATTTCCTTAACATCATAAAAGATGAGGAAATAAGCATTCAAGAAGCTGAATAAGCTCCAAACAGGATAGACCCCAAAAGAAAATCACCAAGACTTACTATCATCAAACTCCAAAATCAAAGACAAGGAATGAATCTTGAAAGTAGCTTAAGAAAAACAAAATGCTACCTACAAAGAAAAACAAATAAGATTAAACTCTGATTTCTCAGGAGAAACCATGCAGGAAAGAAGGCAATGGAGAGGCATATACAAAACTCTGAAAGAAAAAAACCTGCCAACTAAGAATCATATACCCAGAAAAACTGTCCTCAAATATGACGGTGAAATTAGAACACATCTAAATAAACAGAAATTAAAGGAATTTGTAAAAACCAAGCCAACTTTATTTAAAAAAAATACTAAAGGGAGTTCTTTGGATTGAGAACTACCAATAGTAGACAGCAACTGGAGACTGACATACATGGCAAAACTCCCAGAATTCAATCCAGATATAGAAGTACCTAGAGTAAGACAAAACTACAAGACTAAAAATAGGGAATCAGAAATATTAATCTATAATGAAGATAATAACAAAGCAAAAAGAAGGAAAAGTGTGATTACAGAATTCCAAATGGTAAGGAAGTCAAGTAGATTTCAAGATAAAACAGACTGTTTTAAAATGGGGAAGAAACTTAATACACCTTCACACCAAATACATGAACATTTCATAAACATTAAAACTATGAAGAAACACATCTTATACATACAGACAAACATAGATTAAATATTAAAGGATGGAGGCAGAAAGCCAAGCTAATGTCAATCAAAAATGGTCTGGAGTGACAATATTAATTTCTAAAATAGAATTTAAGGTAAAAACCAGCAAAAGAGACAAATGTATCTCATGATTAAGAGCCATTGAGTCAGTTCTGACTCATAGCATAAGGTTTCCAAGCAATGGTTTGCAGGTTTGAACCACTGACATTGTGATTAGCAGTTCAGTGTTTATCCTACAGTGCCACACCAGGACTTTTAGGTGTCCTTTTTTACCTTGAGCCTAGAGAAAATGGTTTCCTAAAAGTCATTGTTAAGTCAACTAATGGTCAAGATAAACTAGTAAGAATTGGTTTGCCTTAGACATTATATTCTTTTAGAGAATTATCTTTTGTGCAGTCAGTTTTGGTTACTTTATACCATTGAAGTTTATGTATTTTGTTGTTGAGATTATACAACATTCCCTGGTGGCACAGTGGTTAAAGGACTAGGCTGCTAACCAAAAGGCTGGCAATTCAAATCCCCCAGCCACAGGAGAACAATGGGGCAGTCTGCTTCTGTAACAATTCACAGCCTTGGGAATGACACGAGGCAGCTCTACTCTGTCCTGTAAAATCACTAGGAGTCAGGAGCAGTGGGTTTGGTTTTTTTGTTTGGTTTTGAGAAAAACATACACCAATTCATCTGTTTCTATATGTGCAATTTAGTGATATTAATTACCTTCTTCCAGTTGTGCAACCCTTCATTTCTGAGTTAACTCACTGACCCCTACGGTTCCTAGCTAATCTTTTAAGTTACTGCTGTCAACTTGATCCCATATAAATTCTTTTTAAAAGATCCTATACTCAAGGTAGATAATTTTTACTAGCTAACCTGAGCTATTGTTCAGTTTTAAAAAGACTTTGAGGGATAATTTTGGCTTAAAATTAATAGATGATCTCTGTGCAATAGTTTCAGGGGTTCATCGATATTTCATAAGGAGCCCTGGTAGCACAGTGAGTTACACATTGAGCTGCTAATCTCAAGGTCAGCAGTTCAAATTCACCAGCTGCTCCATGGGAGAAAAATGAGGCTATGTGTTCCTGTAAAGATTTATAGCCTCAAAAACACTATACAAGGTTGCTATGAGTCTGAAATGACTCCTTGGCACACCAACACCAACACCATAAATCCTTCATGGCTACAGAAAATCTAGATAGAGTCTGTGAGAATTTGAAATTATGTTCTGCATTTCCCTTCTTTTCATTAGGATTCTTCTGTAGAATTTGGAATCTCAAATTGATCAAAATGTTCTGTAATGGTTGTTAGGTACTATCCAGTTATTCTGGTCTCATGACAAAAGGCATGTACGTGTTCATAGAGGCAATTAAATACACATTGCATATCCTCCTCCTATGCCTGACTCTCCTTGTTTCTCTGTTGCTCCAGGAGTCTAGAAATCAATTTTTGTACCTCAGATGGCTGCTTGTAAGAGGGCACTACACAATAAACTAAGAGATAGAAATATGTTATTAGGCCAATAAAACCATGGCCCTGAACCTCCAAACAAGAAACAGTATTGCTTAAGGTATTTGGTTGTATATAAGCAGCCTCAGAAACTATTCATTATTGTAATGTGGTGGTGGTGGTAAATAGATCTATCACACAACCTTTGCCAATTCAGTTTTTACAAGTATGTAACTTGTGTATCTGTCAGTTCATTGTACTGTGGTGGCTTGCATGTTACTGTGATGCTGAAACTATGCCACCAGTATTTTAAATACCAGCAAAGTCACTCATGGTGGACAGATTTCAGCAGAGCTTCCAGACGAAGACAGACTAAAAAGAAGAGGAGGCAGACCACTTCTAAAAGTATGTTGTTGCTGTTGTTAAGTGTCGTTGGGTCAATTCCGACTCATAGCATCCCTGTATAGGGTTTCTGAGGAGCAGCTGGTGAAGTTGAACCATCAACCTTGTGATTCAAACCAACCTTGCGGCCCAGCACATCAACCCACAGTGCCACACCAACTGAAAACCTTATGAATGGCAATAAAACATCATCAGATACAATGCCAGGAAATGAAAACATTATAAAATAACAGCAGAACATTGTCAGGTATAATGCTAGGAGATGAGCCTCTCAGGTAGGAAGACACTCAAAATACGAAAGGAGAAGAGCTGCCCCCTCAAAGCAGAGTTGACCATAATGATATGAATGGAGCAAGTCTTTCAGGTTCTTCATTTGCTCATGGGGCGTAACTCAAAATGAAGAGAAACAACTGTAAACATTCATTAATAATCAGAGCATGGAAAACATAAATTATGAATCTAGGGAAATTTTAAATTGTCAAAAAATGAAGTGGGATGTATAAAGATCAATATCCTTAGCATTAGTGCACTGAAATGAACTGGTATTGGACATTTTGAATCTGACAATCATATGGTTTACTTTGCCAGGAATGACAAATCGAAGAGGACTGGCATTGCAGTCATCATCAAAAAGAGCATCTCAAGATCTATCTTGAAGTACAACGCTGTCTGTGATAAGATAATATCCATACACCTACAAGGAAGACCAGTTAATACCACTACTATTCGAATTTACACACAAACCACAAAAGTAAGTGATGATGAAACTAAAGAATTCTACTAACTTCTTCAGTCTGAAATTGATCAAACATACAATCAAGATGCATTGATAATTATTGATGATTGGAATGCAAAGGTTGGAAACAAAGAGGAAAGATCAGCAGTTGGAAAGTATGACCTTGGTGATAGAAATGATGCTGAAGATCCCATAATAGAATTTTGTTAAACCAACAACTTATTCACTGCAAATGTCTTTTTTAAAACAACATAAAAGGCAACTATACACAAGGACCTCACCAGGTGGAGTACACAGGAATCAATTTGACTACGTTTGTGGGAAGAGACTGTGAAAAGTTCATTATCATCAGTCAAAACAAGGCCAGAGACAGACTGTGGAACAGATCATCAATTGCTCATTTGCAAGTTCAGGCTGAAGCTGTGTAAAATTAAAACAAGTCCACGAGAGCCAAAATATGACCTTGAATATATACCACTGAAGTTTGAAGCCATCTAAAGAACAAATTTGATGCATTAGACATTAATGACAGTAGACCAGAAGAGCTGTGGGATAACATCAAAAGCATCATACAGGAAGAAGGCAAACATCATTAAAATGACACAAACGAAGAAACAACTAAAATGTATATCAGAAGAGACTCTGAAGCTTGCTCTTGAGTGCAGAGAAGCTAGCATAAGTTCAAGAAGTGTGAGAATAAAAGAACTGAGCAGAAAATTTCAAAGTACAGCTCAAGAAGACAAAGTAAAATGTTATAATGAAATGTGCAAAGACCTGGAGTTAGAAAACCAAAAGGGAAGAACACATTCAGCATTTTTCAAGCTGCAAGAACTGAAGGAAAAAACCAAGTCTTCAAACTCACCAGCTGTTCCTCGGAAACCGTACACAGGGTTGCTATGAGTCAGAACTGACTTGACAGCACTTAACAGCAACAGCAATGGGCAAAATATTGAAAGGTACAGAAAGCATCAAAAGTAAATGTAAGGAATACAGTCACTGTACCCAAAAGAAACAGTCGTTCAACCATTTCAAGAGGTAACATATGAGCAAGAACCAATGGTACTGAAGGAAGAAGTCTAAGCTATGCTGAAGGCATTGGTGGAAAAACAAAACTCCAGGAATTGATGGAACACAAATTGAAATCTTTCAGCAAACTGATGAAGCACTGGAGTCATTCATTTATCTAATTTTGCCAAGATATTTGGAAGAGAGTTACCTAGCCAATCAGTTGAAAGAGATCCATATTTATGCCATTCCAAAGAGAGGTGACCCAACAGAATATGGAAATCATTGAACCCTATCTTTAATATCACATGCAAGTAAAATTTTGCTTAGTATGATTCACGAATGGCTGCAACAGTACAACAGGGAATTGCCAGAAATTCAAGCTGGATTCAGAAAAGAGTGTATAATGACAGATATTATTGCTACCATCAGATGGATTTTGGCCAAAAGCAGAGAATACCAGAAATATGTTTACTTGTGTTTTATTGACTATGTGGATCATGACAAACTATGGGTAACCTTTCAGAGAATGAGTATTCCAGAACACTTAATTGTGCTCATGAGGAAACTATACACAGACCAAGAGGCAGTTGTTCAAAGAGAACAAAGGCACATTGAATGGTTTAAAATCAGGAAAGGTGTGCACCAGGATTGTTTCTTTTCACCATATTTATTTAGTCTGTATGTTGAGCATATAATCCGAGAAGCTGGATTATATAAAGAAGAACATGGTATCCGGAGCAGAGTAAGACTCATTAACAACCTGTGATATGCAGATCATACAACTTTGCTGCTGAAAGTGAAAAGGACTTAGAAAACTTACTGATGAAGATCAAAGACCACAGTCTTTGGTATGGGTTGCATCTCAATGTAAAGAAAACAAAAAGCCTCACCACTGGACCTATAAATAACATCCATATAAATAGAGGCCAAGATGGCCAAACTTCGTCTCATACTTTGGACAAATTGTCAGGAAGAAGCAGTCGCTGGAGATGGATATCATGTTTGGTAAGGTGGAGGGTCAGAGGAAAAGAAGAAGACCCCCAATGAGATGGATTGGCCAAGTGGAAGCATCGATGGACTCAAGTGTGACACCAACAGTGAGGTTGGCCCAGGATCGGGTAGTGTTTCATTATGCTGTGCATAAGGTCGCTATGGCTCGGTACCAACTCAATGGCACCTAACAACAACAATATAAATGGAGAAAAGATTTGAAATTGTCAAAGACTTCATTTTGCTCAGATCTCCCATCCACATTCAAGGAAGCAGCAGCCAAGAAATCAAACCATGTATTGCTTTAAGCAAATCTGCTTCACATGACTTTTTTAAAGTGTTCAAGAGCAAAGATGTCAGTTTGAGGACTAAGGTGCTCTTGCCTCAAGCCATGGACTTTTCAATAATCTCATAGGCATGTGAAAGTTGAACAGTGAATAAGAAAGACCATAGAAGAATTGATGCATTTGAGTTATGGTGTTGGAGAAGAATATTAAAAGTGCCACAGACTTTCAGAAGGACAAACAAATCTGTGTTGGAAGAAGTACAGCTAGAATGATCCTTGAAAGCCAGAATGGCCAGACTTCATCTCTCATACTTCGGACATATTATCATGAGGGATCAGTCCCTGGAGAAGCATATCATGTTTGATAAAGTGGAAGTTTGGAGGAAAAGAGGAAGACCCCCAAGGAGATGGACTGACACAGTGGCAGCAGCAATGGGCTCAAACGTAGCATCGATTGTGAGGATAGTGCAGGACTGAGCAGTGTTTTGTTCTGTTGTTCGTAAGATTGCTATGAATTGGTATCAACTCAATGATACATAACAACAACAAAGGTAAAACAAAACTACAAGACTGAAAATAAGTAACCAGAGATATCAATGTATAATGAAGTCAACTACAAAGCAAAAAGAGGGAATAGTGTAGATACAAAACTTACAAATGGCAAGGAAGTCAGGTAGATTTCAAGATAAAACAGACTGTTTTAAGCAGGGGGCCGGAAAATTACAGAGTAACCTCAAAAAAAAAAAAAAAATACACATGCACATTAAAATAAAAAAAGAGGAAAACAGAAAGATTTAGTAAACATTAACTCAACAAAAATGAAAACAAAACCCACAAACAAACTAACTCAGCATACCCCCTCCAAGACTGAAATTCAAAAGGAACACATAAGCAGGTATGTAAACTTGCTGGCGACCACATTGGTCTGATGAGTGGAAGAGGGGAAAAGGCAGCAATGAAGATATGGGCCAAGTTCGACCACATTCCATAGACTCCCCTCGACCTGGAGATGAAAGAGAGAAGAGGAAGGGCTGGTTGGTCTGATATGTGGTGAGACCTGGGGACTCCTGAGCCCATGGAGGGCTAGAGCTGAAAGTGAAGCATCCAGCTGATATGAAGTGAGGGGTGTTGCACAAGAATGCCCAAACTTGTAGATAGTACCCATTCATCCTAGCTTCAATGGCTTGATGATCACAACTTGAGCAGATGAAGATTTAAAAAAAAAAAAATTTTTTCTAAAGGAAACAAGTGTAAATTGCTACAATTTGATGAACTTGACCTATATTTATGGATGTAGTAGCTCAAAACACCACCTGAGAGGGAAGGAGTAGTGTAGGGGTTATGAAATCAGGCTGCGAACCTTAAGGTCAGCAGTTTGAAACTACCAGCTGCCCCGCGGGAGAAAGATGAGGCTTTCTGCTCCCATAAAGATTTACAGCCTCGGAAACCCTGTACAGGGTCGCTATAAGTCGGAACCGACTCCACGGCACATAACAACAATATACAACAAAAGAAACAAGTGTAAATTGCTACAATTTGATGAACTTGACCTATATTTTATGGAAGTAGTAGCTCAAAATACCAACTGAGATGGAAGGAGTCTCTCCACATCAAGGATCAATCCTATCCCCTCTGTATACAGGGTTGATAGGGACGGGGAACTTAGACATTGGCTACCTAAAATGGGAGGGGCTATAAAGGCATGAAGTGACTGACTTACAAGTTTTCAAGAGGGAGTTTAGTTTCAGAGTGTGATTCATCTTGTCTAGATGGGTCTGGTGAAAAGAGATGAGGATAAGATTCTTATAATTCAGTAGTGAGTAATTGTATCATGACTAATTACAACTGTGACAACTGTAAAGGTAGAAGTTTTGAAACAAAAAGAGGGGAGTAGTTAATCTCACAGTCCAGAAACAGAGGACCCTAGGACCATCAAGGGAGAAGAGCACAAGCAGAGTGCGGGACCCTATCAAGAGAAGCAGCGACACCAGAGATGGAGGCAGAGATGAAGGCATGGAGAAATAGAGCCGCTGAGGACTCTAGACTCATGAAGAGAGAAAGGCTGTAGCTGGTGGCCAGGTGCTGGTGGCTAGGAGGCAGGCTTGCTGAATGTGCCCTTCTGTTGTTTAAATGATTATATATTTCTGAGTGTTTTTGTGCACACCCCCTCAAAACAAAAAGCAGAGGGAATAGAAGCAAATACTATTGAATGATGATGCACAAAGGAGAGTGTAGCCATTGCAATGAAACAATGAATGTAAAACTGATGTTCCCCCATGTAAACTATCACTCAATTCACAATAAAAACTTAAAAAAAAAAAAAGAACTCAACATAGAAAATCATGTGAAACAAAGAACTCAGCAGCACGACAAAAAACACACAAAAATGACAACAACCAATTCATACCTATTAATAATTATACTGAATGTAAATAGATTAAATGTACCAGTCAAGAGCCATAATAAGCAGAGTGGATAAGAAAACAGGATCCACTAGCCATTGTTGTTGCTGTTTTGAAGTGCCATCGAGTTGGTTCCGACCCATAGTGACCCTGTATAGGGTTTCCGAGGAGAAGCTGGTGAGCTTGAACTGCTGACCTTGCAGTTCAAATGGCTTTGCAGTCTGGCACAACGCCACTAGAGAGATGCACATCAAAACAACAATGAGATATCATCTCACACCAGTAATAATAGCAAAGACCAAAAAAGTAGAGGACAATAAATGTTGGTGAGGATGTGGAGAGACTGGGACCCTCCTACATTGCTGGTGGGATTGCAAAATGGTCCAACCACTCTGGAAAATAATATGGTGCTTCCTCAGAAGGTTGGAAATAGAGATATCTTATAATACAGCAATTCCTCTACTTGGTATTTATTCACAAGAAATACAAGCCATAACATTAGTAGATATATGCACACCAATGTTCATAGCAGCACTATTTACAATAGTAAAAAGATGGAGACAGCCTAAGTGCCCAACAATGGAAGAACGGATAAGCAAACTTTGGTACATACACACAATGGAATATTATGCTACCTTACAAGGGAACTGTAAGCCACCGCATAACATAGATGAACCTTGAGGACATTATGCTGAGTGAAATCAGTCAGTCACAAAAGGAGAAATACGGCATAGGACCATTATTGTAAAAGATTAAGAAAAAGTACCCACACCAAAAGGGAAGGAAAAAAATTTTTTTTCTTGGTTACCGGAATGTATGAGGTGGGGTAAAGGGAGGGAGGGGAAGGTGGAGTACAGGATAGGGTATAGACACAGGATAGTGGAGCACAGGGTAGGGAATATACACAGGATAGTTTGGGTGCTGAGAAGGGAGGGGCATACACTAGAAGGGAAAGGGGAAAGGTAAAGCAAGGCCGATGGGAAAACAGCAAGGCAGGTTTACATGGGCTAAATAGGACAGAAGTAAATAACGATGTAAGCACAACCGTGGAACAACAGGGCTCGAGGATACAAAGATTGAGGCATGGTGTGAATGGGTAGAAGTGGAGAAATGATGTTTAGATGCTTGGCTGTCTTTTGAATCTTGGTTTTCCTTACCTCTTATTGTAAAATAAACACTTGAAGGAGAGAGAAAGGAATAGTCAGAAACATCACCAGAGAAAGCTTGTAAGTCCGTCTTCAGCCTATAACTGATTGGAATACCTAAAATGGGACTACAACTTGCCCAGTGAAGGAGGCTTTCTGCAGAGCCTTTGCATTACATAAGACCATAGGTGGAATCCTGAACAGCATCCAGAATCTTCAGAGGAGGGAAATTTCCACTTGAAAGGACAAGCAGACCAGCCTGGAGCAGCTAGAAGAACAGAAGATACTCCTTAAAAGAAAGACCAGCAGGAAAAATAAAAAACAGTAACAGCAATCCAATTGTCTATCACAAGAACAAACAAGTTGTTCCCCTTGGAGCCATCAAGGCAAGTGGTCCGGTCCCCTCAAGGCAAACCCCCTTCCAAGACTGAAACTCAAGTGGAATACACTAGCAGGCATGCGGTCTTGCTGCTGTCCACGTTGGTCACTGATAAGGGGAAATGGGGGAAAAACAGCAATGAAGTTGTGAACTAAGTCCGACCACATTCAATAGACTCCTGTTAACCTGGATTGAGACCTGGTTAACCAGTAGTATGACGAGACCTGGGGACTCCTGGGTCCAGGGGCAGGGACGTGGCCCCAGAGGACTAGAGCAGAGTGTGAAGCATCCAGCTGATATGAAGTGAGGGGAGATGCACAAGAACACCCACACTTGCAGATAGTACCCATTTGACCTGGCATCAATAGCTGAATGATCAGAACACAACTAGAGGAAGAAAGAAGAGGAAAAAAAGAGTAATCCACTACAATGGATGAACTTGACCTCTGCTTATGGATGCAGTATGACAAAGGAGTGAACAAATCTTTACAGTGAGGATCATTCCCACCCCCTTGGTACATAGAGTTGACAAGGATGGGGAACTTTGATATTGGCTACCCAAAATGACCGGGGGAGGGGGCTACAAAGGCAAGAAGTGACTGGCTTACAAGCTTTCAATAGGGAACCTAGTTCCATAGGGTACAGGGAAAGGTAGAATCTCCACTGAGTTGTTTCCAACATGTCTTGGTGGGGTTGATAAAAGGTGAGAGGGATAAGACTCCTATGGTTCAATAGGGAATGATTGCTATCAGGCCTGACAGTGAGTGTTGGAAAGGTAAAGGTAGATATTTTGTAATAAAAGGAGGGGAGTGGCTGATTTTGCAGTCCAGTAGTGGAGATCCCTGGAACCATCAATGGAGAAAAGTGAAGTGCAGGACCCTGTCAGGGGAGGCAGTGACACCAGGGATGGAGGCAAAAGACGATGACATGAAGAAAAGGAGTGGCTGGGGACTCTGGACTCAGGGAGGGAGAGGGACTGTGTGTTGGTGGCCTGGGGGCTTGCGGGAGGGGTGTACCCTTTGGTTGTTCAATGAGGCATGCAGGGGATTGTAATCATTGCAATGAAACAAAATATGATAGGATGAAAGTAAAGATAATGTTCTCCCATGTAAACTAACACATAATTCACAATAAAAAAAAAAACAACAAAAAACAGGATCCTTTAATATGGTGTCTACAAGAGACATGTAAAAACAATGGAGACAGCCTTAATGCCCACCACCAAAATGGTTATACAAGCTTTGATACGTACACACAATGGAATACTACAAAACGTTGAAGAATAACGATAAATCTGTGAACACCTCAAAACATGGTTGAACCTGGAGGACATTATGCTGAGTGAAATTAGCCAATCAGAAAAGGACATTGTATGTGACCAATGTTGTACAAAGTTAAAAAAAAAAAAAAAGTTTTCTTGATAAAAGAAACATTCTATGATGGTTGGGGTTGGGAAGGGAAAATTATTCTTGGGCTAGAGGGTACACAAATGTTAACATTGGTTTCAGGGCTAGTAATACACAACAAGACAAAGGTTAGCAGAGGAAAGATAGATGCAGGTTGCGGGAGACAGGCAGGAATACAATAGTTAAAGTGACTAGAGGTAAATGCTGTTAACTGCTGTTACATGGATGGGATTACAACCATGTAATGAAGCAAAGTATGTGATTGTTTTCAATGTAAAACTGATGATCTACTCTGTAAACCTTCATTCAATTCATAGTAAAAAGTTAAAAAAATAAAAGAAAAGAACCAAAATCAGTACCTTTACCCAAAATTCCCAACAATTAGAAAAAGTACAGCAAAAAAAAAACTAAAATCTGCAATTACCAGAAAAAAGGAAATAATAAT
The DNA here is from genome assembly GCF_000296735.1 of Chrysochloris asiatica. Lineage (NCBI taxonomy): Eukaryota > Metazoa > Chordata > Mammalia > Afrosoricida > Chrysochloridae > Chrysochloris > Chrysochloris asiatica. Next base: position 31,365,840 of record NW_006408526.1, on the reverse strand, counting down.
ATAACAAAGATTTGAGCAGAAATGTATGAAATAAAGTAACAATTAAAAGACTCAAGACTAGAAGTTGGTTCTTTGAAAGGATTAATAAAACTGGAAATCACTAGCAAATCTAATCAAAGAAAAGATGCAAATGACACAAATAAGAAAAGAAATAGGTGATGTTGCAACAACCTACTGTAATGAAAAGTATAATAACAGAATACTATGGAGAACTTCCAAGGAGCTCTGGTAGCGTAGTGGTTACGAATCGGGCTGCAAACCTGAAGGTCGGCAGTTCAAAACTACCAGCTGTTCCACGGGAGAAAAATGATGCTTTCTGCTCCCGTAAAGATTTGCAGCCTCGGAAACCCTGTGCAGGGTCACTATGAGTTAGAACCGACTCCACGGTATTCAGAAGAGGCCGTGGAATGAGAGATATCATTGCAGATGTCTGATGGATCTTGGCTGAAAGTAGAGAATATCAGAAGGATGTTTACCTATGCTTTACTGACTATGTGAAGGCTTTCGATTGTATGGATCATGACAAGCTATGGACAACCTTGAGAAGTATGAGTATTCCAGAACACTTAATTGTACTTCTGAGAAATCTGTACCTGGACCAAGAGGCAGTTGTTCGAACAGAGCATGGGAACACTGAATGTTTTAAAATTGGGAAATGTGTGCGACAGGGTTGTGTTCTTTCACCATTCTTGTTCAATATGTATGCTGAGCAAATAATATGAGAAGATGGGTTCTATGAAGAAAAACGTGGCGTCAGGATTGGAGGAAGACTTATTAACAAAAAAATTAAATAGACTCCTCATAAAAGAAGAAATTGAATAAATCATTTTTTAAAAAAAGTGCTGGCCCAGATGACTTCAATAGTTAATTTTACCAAATATTCAGAGAAGAGCTGACACCAATTCTACTTAAATCCAGAATATAGAAAAAGATGAACTATTCTCAAACCCATTCTATGAAACAGGTATAACCCTGATAACAATACCAGGTGAAAATGCCACTAAAAGAGTAAAGTATTAATCAGTATCTGTCATGATGAAAAAAATCCTTAACAAAGCAGGGAGGGGCAAGGTACCAGAGGGTAGGCACATATTAACTTGGGTGAAGGGGAAGGCAATATACAATAAGAGGGAGGGTAACAAAAAATGATGAAGGCAAAGGAAGACACTGGAAAGAATACAAAAGTTAAAGTCAATAGGTGATGGTTATATGCAGTGGAGTCGGTTCCGACTCATAGCGACCCTGTACAGAGTTTCCGAGGCTGTAAATCTTTATGGGAGCAGAAAGCCTCATCTTTCTCCCATGGAACCACTGGTAGTTTCAAACTGCTGACCTTGTGGTTCACAGCCTGATTCGTTGTAACCACTACACTATCAGAGCTCCCTGAAATCAATAGAGGTAAATGCTATTACATATACAATCCTGCAATAACAAGAGTCTATGAGTGGATGCACTGATAGAAAAGCAAACTGAACAGGTATGAACTATACCCACAAATATGTATAGGTTTGACAGAGGCTATGTCTGCATATGTATTTACATGTGCTGAAAATATATACATGAATTTAGTAGAGCATAACTTAAGGTCAGCAGTTCGAAACTACTAGCCGCTCTGCAGGAGAAAGAGGAGGCTTTCTGCTCCCGTAAAGATTTACAGCCTTGGAAACCCTGTGCAGGGTCGCTATGGGTCAGAACCAACTCGATGGCACTTAACGAAAACAACAACAGAATGCAAACTTCTTAGCCATAATCACTCATTTTGAGGGAAGGAGTCCTGGGGCCTTAGGACCATAATCTCAGGGGACACCAAGATCAGTTGGCACAACATAGTCCACAATGACAATGTTCTATATCCTAGTTTGGTGAGTAGTAACTAAGGTCATAGAAGCTTGTGAGTGGTCATCTAGAGTGCAATTATGGGTTTCTCCTAGTCTGGAGCAAAGAATAGTGAAGAAAATTGAAGACACATGGAAACAATTAGTCCAATGGATTAATGAACTACTTGAAACTCAGCATCCAGGACTCTGAGACCAGAAGAACTATATGGTACCTGACTAACATTACCAAGAGCTCTGAGAGGGATCACATTAGAAGGTGCTGGATAGAGTGAGAGAAAAATGTGAGACAAAACTCAAATCATAAAAAAGACCAGGCTTGGAGAACAAACAAGATGGCAGATCGGATGGAAGAGCAGTGATGAGTTCCGTCAGCAACAACACAGAATACAGGACAAAACAGGCTCAGGGGATGGTCCCAGAACTCTGAACCACATAAAAAGGAATATTTAGAAGGTTGCAAGACTTACAGCTGGGGAATTTGTACCAGAAGCCAGAAATCATTGCTTTCTAATTCAAGACGCTCAGCTGCTCCAGGAGCCGCCATCTTGGGTGAGACAAAGCAGGGGAAGGATCAGAGTGGCCACAGACGCCTGACAGAACTTCAGAGATAAAGGTGTGGACATTCTTTTCTTTTGGTATCAGCTCATCGGTCCCTTGCTGTCTGCATACCTCCATTCTGGTGACTATAGGGGTGCCTGAGCTAATGGGCACCCCAGCCACACCCTCAGAAGGTTTTACTATGCATGAGCACAGATCTCCTCAAAATTTAAAGAGACAGTTTCCACTTAAAACCAAACTGCCACAGCCAGCCCTGAACTGTTTATAACTACATATAGGATCATATAACTAGAAAAACTGCCTAAACAGGGATTGTAGAGCAGAACAGGCAGACAAAAAAGGAAATAGGCTGAATATTAAATCCTAAGTTACATCAAAACAACCAACAGTGGCATCCTGAAATTTCTCAAGAAGAAGAGTGAAAACGGAAGCCCATTCCCTGATCACATCTACCTGGAGGCAATCAGAAAGCATAAAAAATACCAAAATACACACCCATCTAAGTATTAAGGTCACAGATAAGCCCTGAAGATGCCAAAAAAACAGAAGCAGATGACCATATCTGCACATGTCCAGAGATGAGATAAAGTGACTGAGGCAAATGAGCTGGAAGGAGACCTACACTCCATACTGGAAGATGGGCAGGCTTTGGAAATGCCAGAGAAGGAATTCAGAAAAATGATTATAAAATGTATCAAAACACCATATAATGGAGTTGAGAAAAATAAGGAAGAAGTAAGGAAAGCGCTACAGGAACAATCAAATAAGATAGATACAGCATTGGAAACAATTAAAAACCTACAAAAAGAGGTCCAAACAATTAATAATAGAATATCAGAAATGGGCAATACCCTGAAAGGGCAAAGGAGTAGAATTAAAGAGCTAAAAGCCAGAACAAGTGAGCTAGAACATAAATCTCTCAACACTACTAAGATAAAAGAGCAAACACAAAAAAAGATTTAAAAAAAAATCTGAAGAAGGCCTAAGATTCACATAGGACAACATGAAGAGGAATAACAAAAGAATTATTGGCATTCAAGAACAGGAACAATCACGCAAGTCCACAGAGGAGATAGTGGAAGAGCTTCTGGAAGAAAATTTTCCTTACATCATGAAAGGTGAAAAGATAAGCATTCAAGAAGCTCAACGAGCCCCAGGATGGATAGACCCTAAAAGACAATCACTAAGACATATAATAATCAAGCTCTCCAAAATCAAAGATAAAGACAGGATCTTGAAAGCAGCTAGGGAAAAGAGAAATGTAATATACAAAGGCAAGCAAATCAGATTAAGCTCAGATTTCTCAACAGAAACCATGCATGCAAGAAGGCAATGGGGAGA
>NW_006408526.1:31358285-31360275 GCF_000296735.1 Chrysochloris asiatica | reverse complement strand
GGAAAGAAAGGGTCCCCACTAAATAGCTGTCATCTTGTCTAGAAGGGTCTGGTGAAAAGAGATGGGGATAAGATTCGTAAGATTCAATAGTAAATAATGGTTTTTATGACTGATTGTGAATGTCACAATTGTAAAGGTAGAAGTTTTGTAACAAAAAAAGGGGAGTGGTTAATCTTACAGTCTAGAAACAGAGGACCCTAGTACCATCAATAGAGAAGCGCACAAACAGAATGTGGGACCTTATCCAGAGAAGCAGCAGTGCCAGAGATGGAGGCAGAGATGGGGGCATGGAGGAGAGTACTCTAGATTCATGAACTAAGAAGAGAGGACCAAGAGCTGGTGGCCAGGAGGAGACTTGCAGAATGTACCCTTTGGAGATGTAAATTATTATATATGCCTGAGTGGGTTTTTTTGGTTTTTTTAAAAAAAGCTAAAGTGGTTAGAGAGAAATACTGTTAACTGATGGTACATGGAGGGGATTATAATCATTGTAATGAAACAAGGTGTATGATTTGTTGCGTGTAAAACTGATGATATGCCCTGTAAACTTTCACTCAATCCACAATAAAAACCTTAAATTAAAAAATTAAAAAGACCAGGCTTACTGGTCAGAGAGAGACCGGTGGACCCCCTAGATTACGGCCTGTCAGGTCTGGAAATGAACTGACTCTCCATGTTTCATTAAGGGGATTGTAATCAATGAGATGAAACAAAATGTGTATGAAATGTTGACTGTAAAACTGATGATCTGCTCTGTCAACCTTCATGCAATTCACAATAAAAAATCTTTTTAAAAAAGAAGTGTTTTTCTTTTGAATATATTGCTCCACTTAAAAATATATATTTTTAGGTGAAATTTGCATAACATAAAAGTAATTGTTTTAAGTGAACAAATCAGTGGAATTTAGTACATTTACAATATAATGTAACCACCACCTCTATCTAGTCCCAAAATATTTTCATCATCCAAAGTAAAATCCCTTACCCATTAAGTAGTTTCTCCCTATCCTCCCTTTGCTCGATAACTACCAATCTGTGTTCTGTCTTTATGGATTTATCTATTTTTGATATATGGAATCATATAATATACAATCTTCTGTGTCTGGCTTATTCCACTAAGCATAGTGTTTTTAGGTTCATCCCACATTGTAACACATCAGTACCTGATGCCTTTTTATAACTGAATAATATTACATTGTACATGAATACCACAATTTATCTCTCATCCACTGATGGGCATTGGGATGTTTCCATGTGTTAGCTGTTGTGACTAGTGCTGCTATTCAGATACATGATTTGCAAGTATTTTCTTCCATTCTGTAAGCTGTCCTTTCATTTTCTTGATAATGTCAAAAGTTTTAAATTTTGATGACTTCTAATTTATCTTTTCTGCTGTTACTCACACTTTTTGTTATCATGTCTAAGTATCCATTGCCAAATTCAAGGTTATGAAAATTTACCCCTATGTGTTCTTCTGAGTTTTAAGGTTTTAGCTTTCAGTTTCAGGCTGTTGATCCATTTTTAGTTAATTTTTGTATATGGTGTGAGGTGATTGTTGTTAGGTGTTGTTGAGTTGGTTCCAACTCATAGAGACCCTCTGCCCAACAGAATGAAACACTGCCTGATCCTGCACTATCCTCACAATTTGGGCTTGAGCCCATTGCTGTGACCACTGTGTTAATTCATCTCATTGGGGGTCTCCCTGTTTTTCGCTGACCCTCTGCTTTACCAAGCATGAAGTTCTTCTCCAGGGTTTGGTAACCTCCTGATGATATATCCGAAGTACGAGAGACAAAGTCTGGTCATCTTGGCTTCTAAGAAGCATTCTGGCTTTACTTCTTTCAACACAGATTTGTTTGTTCTTCTGGCAGTAGATGGTACTTTCAATATTCTTCTCCAACCCTATAACTCAAATGCATCAATTCATTTATGGTCTTATTCATTGTCCAAGTTTCACATGCATACGAGGTTATTGAAAATACCATGGCTT
>NW_006408526.1:31345534-31358135 GCF_000296735.1 Chrysochloris asiatica | reverse complement strand
TCACATTCAACCATTCATATAACTTGTTTCATTACATTGATTATAATCCCCTCCATATACCATCAGTTAAAAGTATTTCTTTCTATCCACTTTAGTTTCTTAAATGTTGTTTGATTTCTTGATTGATGCTTCCATGAGTGTTGAAGGTGGATCCCAGCAAAATGATGTCTTTGACAACTTCAATCTTTCTTTTCTCCATTTATTATGATGTTATTTACTGGTCCAGGTATGAGGATCTTTGTTTTCTTTACATTGAGGTGCAATCCATACTGAAGTCTGAAGTCTTTGATCTTCATCGGTATTTTAAATCCTCTTCACTTTCAGCAAGTAAGGTTGTATCATCTGCATATAGCAGGTTGTTAATGAGTCTTCCTTCAGTCTTGATGCCACATTCTTATTCATATCACCCAGCTTCTTGGATTGTTTGCTCAGCATACAGATTGAATAAGAATGGTGAAAGAATACAGCCCTGATGCACACCTTTCCTGATATTACATCATTCAGTATGGTGTGAAGTAGAAATCAAATTTAATTATCATATTTTACATGGATATCCAGTTGTCCCAGCACCATTTATTGAAAAGACTATTCTTTCACCATTGAATACTGACACCCTTGTTAATAATCAATTGGCCATGATGTATGGGTTTGTTTTGGGATTCTCAATCCTATTCTGTTGCTAATGCTAATACCACACTGTTTGGCTAACTATAGCTTTGTAGTAAATTTTGAAACCAGGAAGTGTGAGTCCTTCAACTTTGTTCTTTGTCAAGATTGTTTTGGCTATTCACCAGTTCTTAAGTGTGAATATACTTGCAAAAGAAAAGAAGGGAAAATATCTAATATACCAAGTTTGTAAACAATGAACCAAACAAACTGGACTATAGTGAAAACCTAGTCACCAGCAAGCAGGAGATTTAGTGAGAAATTAATAAAGCTTACATCTCAGGTCCCCTCACTTGTACAGGGTCTTCAAAGGTCCTGCAACTAATTGTGTATTTCTAATTTGATTGATTTTTTTACAAAGAGGGTCCCTAATTGATTAAGTTTCAGGCCCCAGAAAACCTGGTCCACCTTGCTGGCATATTTTTGGATTTGGCTTTTTCTCTGGAACAAAGTGCAACTCTGTTTGAGGCATACTGGAGACCTACTTGCCTGCCAGTTCATACCATTAGGAGTCTCATGCATCCTGGATTCATACAAATAAAATAAAGTCCTCATGTAGATGTGGGTTATGCTCTTAACAGGACAAGACGTTGCCACAGTTAGAAACCTTCATCTTTCTGCTTTTCCCACAACCAGGGCCATTGAGTATGTGGGTCTATAGCTGGAAAGCACCTCACCAGCTTCAACAGAGGCAGGATGTGCCCCTAGTAGCATGCACCTTCCCAAGCATGGGCAATCATGTGACTTCCAAGTCTGTATTACTACTACAACCGTTACACTACTTTTAACCACCGCTGCTCACTTTATGGCATTGGATTTCTTCTCCACACCACAATGCCAGAAGGAGCTCTAGTAGTGTAGTGGTTACGAACTGGGCTGCTAACCTCAAGTTTGGCAGTTCGAAACTACCAGCCGTTCCACAAGAGAAAGATGAGGCTTTCTGCTCCCGTAGAGATTTACAGCCTCAGAAACCCTGTGCAGGGACGCTGTGAGTCTGAACCGACTCCACGGTACTTGGCAACAACGACACAATGCCAGAAGGTGCTCTGTTAGTGAGTTACAAGTTGGGCTGCTAACCCCAAGGTCAGCCGTTGAAATTCCTCTGCTGCTCTGGAAGAGAACGATGAAACTCTCTGTTCCTGTAATCAACCCACAGCACATCACCATCACCACCGTCACCACCACCTCCACCACACAATGCCAGAAGGGGTCCTGGTAGCTTATTGTGTTACACATTGGACTGCTAGCCACAAGTCAGCAGTTTGAATCCACTAGCCACTCCAAGGGAGACAGATGAGGCTTTCTGCTCCCATAAAGATTTGCAGCCACAGAAACCCTACACAGGGTCACTCTGTGGTACACAAAATGTTCTATTACTCAGAAAGAATGTCATCTTACTCAGATCAAACGTCTGCCTTTCTTTGAATTTTTTGACCCTGCAATTCTATACCTAGGAATTTATTTTAAGGAAATAATACTGGCTATGCACAAAGACATAGGGAGCCCTGGTAACATGGTGGACTAGACATTGGACAAGGTCAGTAAACTCACTAGCTGCTCCAAGGGAGAAAGAGGAGGCTGTCCACTCCTGTAAAGATTTACAGCCTTGAAAACCCTTTATAGGTTGGCTATAAGCCGGTGGAGCATACGTGCATAAAGGCAGAGGTGCAAAGATACTCTCTGCAGCATTGCTTAAATAAGGAAAAGAAAAGAATAAACTTACATGTTCAGTTATAGAGAGTTGGTTAAATTAATTATGATACATCCATCCAATAGAATGTTGTCAGGTACTAATATCATACTGACATGGAAAGATAAACATGTGGTGGACAGACCCTAGAATGGCAACCCAGATTCTCACTGCCTGGTGTTTGTACCCTATATAACCCTTCCCCCTTGAATGTAGGCAGGATTTGTGACAAGCTTCTAGTCAATCAAATATTAAAAAGTTAAGGGATTTTGTAAATGTAATTAAGTCCCCAAATCAATTAACTCAGGGCTCACTGAAGAGGGGAATACCCTGAGTGAGCCTGAACTGATGAGGGTCTGGGCCTTCCATGAGGATGGTCTGGGACTCTCGCCCCTTTCCTGGCCTTCAAAAACTAAGCTTCCCTGTTGTCAGTTGCTTATGGAGAGGGCCCTGTGACAAGGAATAATGAGTGGATTCTAGGACCTGAAAACAACCCTGTCTGACAGCCAGCAAGAAAATGGGAACTTCAATGTAAGGAGATCAATTCTGTCAACAAGCTAAAGAAGTTTAGAGCTAAAATTTTCTCCACTAGAACCCCAGTCAACACCTGGATTGGAATCTGACAAGACTCCAAAGCAGACAACCAAGCTAAACTGTGCCCAAATTTCTGGCCCATAAAATCTGTGAGATGATAAATGGGTGCTGTTTCAGGTTTATAGCTATTTCTTACACAGCAATAGAAAGTTTTGATATCCTAGAATTTCTCCCCTCAAAGCAGGAGTAGTGACACGTCATAATTTTAAGTAGGAATGAGGACTGATGAGAGATAGGAAACATAGTGGACCTGAAATGCTGGATGACAACAAATAACTGGAGGGCTCAGATCAGAGGTAGAGTTTCTAAGGCCTTTCCTCTTCAGGGGAAAGTTTCTGATTCACTTTAGACTCTGTAAGTCAATGTGCATGTGGAAAAATGTAGAGATAAGCACTAGAGAACAGAATTAAAATCTATAACTTCCAAACGAATAAAGCAAAGGATGACTGAGTGAATAAATAAAACTAGAAAAAGTTAAGCAAGGAAAAAAAAAAGATTCAGTAAATTTCATAAGAGTCAGAAACAAAAGAAGGGAAATAAGATGCCATGAGGAAATTGTTGTTGTTGTTAAGTGCCATTGAGTTGATTCTGATTCATAACAACTCTATACACAACATAACAAAGCCCTGTACCACCCTTATTATTGTCATTTTTAGTCCCTTGTTGTAGTTACTGTGTCAACGCATCTCACTGGGGATCTTCCTTTTTGTTAGGTGACTTTCTACTTTGCCTAGTATGATGTTCTTTCCTTGGGGCAGGTCCCTCCTGATAACATGTCCAAAGTCTATGAGACAGAGTCTTGTCATCCTCACTTCCAAAGAGCATTCTGGCTGCACTTCTAAAACAGATTTATTTGTTCTTCTGGCAGTCCATGGTACTTTCAATATTTTTCACCAGCACCATAATTCAAATGCATCAGTTCTTATATGGTCTTTCTTAATTAAGAAGCACAAAATAAGATGGTAAAAATAATAACAGTATCAAAATAAAATTCAATTACTTAAACGTGTAAAAGACTTTGATTCTCATATTTAGATCCATGCATTAATGTGGTTAAATCTGAGAAACATAACAATATCTCCCCCCTGACAAAAAAAGGGGGCAGCAAATTGTCAAATGATACTCTGTAATTAGTACTTGAAGACCTGCAGAGCATCACTACACATGGTTTGTAGATGCAGCAGAAATATTAAAACGTGTGGGGAGGATAAACAGCAAATTCAGGAAAGCTGGGTGAGTAAGAAAGCATACACAGGATATATTTCAGTTAAACTTATTTTTAAGTTCATCAAAATCAAAAACTTAAGAAAACACGATAAAGCAAAGTGGTAGGCACAATTAAGTTTCTTATCATCTAAAATTTTCAATATACTTTGAGTGTTTCGCAATGTAAAAGAACACGATGTTATGCCTGTTAAGTCAGAGGTGAAGCACATCCAGTCGTCCATGTGTGATGGCTTATCTTTAGAGGTTCCATCCTAAAAATAAGTTACTTGCAGGGCCACCAGCTTGGTTTCAGACTTTGGGATTGTTGCCCACAAGTATGAAGCAGAGACTGTCTGTTCTCTGGCCTCCCCTGAATGTTTTGTCTTTGAAGACCCTTTCTGACACACCTCCCCCGAGCACCCTCCATATTACCCAAACCACACCCTAACTGTCAGAGTTCTCTAGAAGGGAAAGAGGAGGTAGAGAAACAGCTTGAAGAATCTGAGTTTCATACAAGCCATCTACAAGAGTTATTGCCCCTGAACTAGTTATCCTTCAGTGAATTCTGACTCATGTTGACCCCCTATGTGTCAAAGTAGAACTGTGCTCCATAGAATTTTCAGTGACTGAATTTTTTTGGATGTAGATCACCAGGCTTTTCTTGCACATCTGGGTATACTTGGGCTGCCTCCCAGGGGCTCCTGTCCTCAGTAAAGTCTGCCTTTTATGGGAAGATCTGGAAGGGTTTTCCAACTGGCAGCCATACACGGTCTTAGCTGTACTGCATGTGGATTTTCAGGAGCTGTTTGCCGAGAACAGCGATGAGTAGGTGGATGATTGAATGAATAAATAAAACTATTCCCCTGGCGGGAAGTCCAGAAGTCTGGGATTCCACAGACAGGGCCTCCTTCTACCCTGTGAAGAAGGACTGAGAGCCCACCTCCTCATCCTCCACCCCCACCTAAGACAGATATGTGTTTACTCCACTGGTGCTTCCAACTTTCTTACAAGGGTCTCCATTCCCCACAGCTGAGTTGAAGGCAGGGCCTCCTTTGAGCAATCCATCTCGTCTCTCTTTGCTCTCATGCAGATGGTTGAGCCAAGAGGATGGTTTGGACTCCATCTCAACTTTGATGAGGTTCCACATGATAAGAAAACACTTATTTTGTTGCTTTCCATCCTATTTTGACCTGTGTTACTGTTGGCCTGCAACCAAGGGAGTAATAATACCCCTTGGTAGGTCGGTCCCCACTATTCTACCTCAGGCCACAGATTTAGGTCATGTCAAGTTCAGAGCTGGCAACACCCTGAAAGAGCAGCTTTGGGGCAACTGATAAGGAGGTTCTCCTAGGGAGATCTGACAATACCTAAAATGAACTTTTTCCAGAGCCCTCTATCATTTTTTTCAGTAGTATGATCCAAAGAGTCCCTGGGTGGTACAAAATGTTAATGCACTCAGCTGTTAACTGAAAAGTTGGAGGTTTGAGTCCACCCAGAGGTGCCACAGAAGAAAGACCTGGTGATCTACTTCTGCAAAAGTCAGCCCTTAAAACCCTCTGAAGAAGGGACAAACAAGATGGCGGATCAGATGGAGGTGCAGTAAAGACCTTCACCTGCAACAACACAGAATACCCGACCAAGCAGGCTCAGGGTATGGCCCCAGAACTCTGAACCACATATAAAGGAATATTTAGAAAGTTGAAAGGCTTACAGCTGGGGGAATTTGTGGCAGAAGCAAGAAATCCATTGCTTTCTAGTCCGGGATGCTCAGCTGCTCCAGGAGTCACCTCTTGCGTGAGACCAAGGAGGGGAAGGATTGGAGTGGCCACAGATGCCTGGCAGAACCGCAGAGATAAAGGTGTGGACATTCTTTTCTTTCGGTATCTGTTCATTGGTCCCTTGCTGTCTGCATACCTCCTTTCCGGTGACTATAGGGGTGCCTGAACTAGTGGGCACCCCAGCCACACCCTCAAAGGGTTCTACTACACATGCGCATAGATCTCCTCGAAATTTAAAGAGACACTTTCCAATTAAAACCAAATGGCCACAGCTGGCCCTGAACTGTTTACAACTAGAAAACAGTCCTGAACAGGGATTGTGGAGCAGCACAAGCAGACAAAAAACAAAATAAGCTAAAAATTAAATCCTAAATTACGTCAAAACGACCAACAGTGGCATCTTGAAATTTCTCAAGAAGAAGAGTGAAAAGGGAAGCCCATTTCCTGATCACATCTACCTGGAGGCAATCAGAAAGCATAAAAAATACCAAAATACATACCCATCTAAGTATTAAGGCCACAGATAATTCCTGAATATGCCAAAAAAACAGAAGCAGATGACCATATCTGCACATGTCCAGAAATAAGATAAAGTGACTGAGGCAAATGAGCTGGAAGTAGACCTACACTCCATACTGGAAGATGGGCAGGCTTTGGAAATGCCTGAGAAGGAATTCCTAAAAATGATTATAAATTGTATCAAAACACTATACAATGGAGTCAAGAAAAATAAGGAAGAAGTCAAGAAAGTGCTACAGGAACAATCAAAGAAGATAGATACATCATTGGAAACAATTCAAAACCTACAGAAAGAGGTCCAAACAATTAATACTAGAATATCGAAAATGGACAATACACTGAAAGGGCAAAGGAGTATAATTGAAGAGATAGAAGCTAGAACTAGTGAGCTAGAATGCCTCTCAGGAAGAAATCAGTGATGCTTAGAAGATGGGTCTGTTAGAGATTATATTCATCTAAGTGGACTCCTGGTGTGATGCTATAGAATCAGCACTGGACTGCTAACCACAAGGTCAGCAGTTCAAATCCACTAGCTGCTCCTCAGAAATCGGGTCATTATGAGTCGGAACTTACTCGATGGCACTTAACAGCAACAAGAAGTGATAGGGGAGTCTTGGGTGGCGCAAATGGTTAATATGTTTGCCTGCTAACCAAAAGGTTGGGGGTTTGCGTTCACCCAGAGGTCCCTCAGAATTAAGGCCTGACAATCTACTTTCCAAAAGATCAGTCATTGAAAAACCCTAAGGAGCACAGTTCTACTCTGACACACATGGGGTCACCATGAGTCAGAATCAACTGGATGACACCTGGTTACTAGTGGTAAGTGCCTACAAAAATGGCATGAGGGGTAGTGTCTGACCTCCTCTGACTTCACAAGGGTGTAGGAGAACCAAACGCAACATCAGCCCAAGACAGATTCCTATGAGGTGGAGATCAACCATGCCTCCAACCTTCCATTCTTCTTTATCAATTCTGACAACAACTGTCCCTCACAAGGCACTCTCTACTTCTCTGCTTGATTCAGCAATTCATTGCAATGGGCACACGGAGTTCACATTGATTATGGGGTTCCTTAGGGGAGTTAACAGGTTGCAATTCAGGATCACAAATGCTTAGGATTTGTTATTTGGTCAGGACAACCTCTTCTCAGCCATGTCCACAGGCATGCTTCTCCCTGGTCCTCTGCCACATGGCCCCTTGGAAACTTCTGCTCTTCTCTGTTACAAATCTCTTTCAGTGTAACTGATCAATGCTCAAGGGCACTCCATTTCACCATAAGCCTCAGCCCAAAGGCTTAAGTTGACAAGCCTAGCCCCGTCCCAGACAAGTGCCTGGAAGCATCCTACTCTGCAAGTGAGCCTCCTACCCCCAGGCACTCAGCTTTACTTGCTTTGTGGACTCTGTCTTGTGTTCTTGGTTCTGCTGCCTCTGCTCTTTTGCCATTTCGTTTCCTCTTCTCAAGTATCACAGCTCTCTGTCTCCTGCATCAGGGAGGTTCAATGTTCAGAGACCTTGGGATCTAAAGTACATGATTGACTTCTGGGTTTCCTTTGTTGGTGATAGTAGATTCCCGTTCCTGCTTCCCAGATGACTCATTTTAAATCCAGTGGACAGCAAAAAATGACCAAACCTCTCCCCATAAACCCTATTTTCATTTGGTGATAGTTACAAAGACCATGGCTAGAAGAAACATATAAAGTCATTCACTGCAGCACAGTGACAGAAATCTGAAAATGAGTAACCCTCAAACAAGTAAACGGTTTGTTTTTCTCATATAGTAGCCATCCAGGCTAATGTGACTCCAAAGTGCCATCCAAGATCCAGTCTCTTTCTTTTTCTGCTCTGCCAACCGATGCCTGTGGTTTCAGCTTCAGGTTTATTGCCTTGTGGTTTCAAGTGGCTTCTGCAGTTCTAAGCATCTTTTTGTGTTCTACACAAAAAGGAGAATAGCAAGGACAAAAAGCAAAGTCACACTGAGTCTTCCCACTCTTAAAGAACGTTCCCACGAAATGGAAATAGGAACCACGGGGATGAAATGGGCTAATTGTTTTACATGGAAGAGATTACTTGGAATCAATTGGTCCAATGGACTACTGGAACATGTGAAGATCAATTTCCACGACTCTAAGACCAGAAGAATTAGACGGTGCCCAGCTACCTGTACCAACTGCTCTGAAAGATATCACAATAGAAAGTCCTGGATACAGTAGAAGAAAATGTGGAACCAAACTCAAAATTATATTTTAAAAAAGACCGGATTTACTGGTCAGAAAGAGACTGGAGGAACCTGAGACTATGAGCCTCCGCAACGCTTCAGATCTGGAGGGGAACTCACCCTTGTGGCCCAATTTTCAGCCAAGCAGTAGATAGGTCTATAGAGGTGGTGGTATACCACGGAGTCGGTTCTGACTCATAGCAACCCTATACAGGGTTTCCGAGGCTGTAAATCTTTATGGGAACAGAATGCCTCATCTTTCTCCCATGGAATAGCTGGTAGTTTTGACTTGCCTACCTTGCGGTTAACGCTACGAGAGCTCCTTAGATAGCTAGATAGTGGGGAACAACACTAGGCAGGTATGCTCACCATGGAATGGTCAAACATTCAAAGTTAAAAGGGCAACATTTACCTAAAGACAAAGCTGAGAAGGGATGGAATGGAAGTAGGAAGCACAGGGAGGAAGAAAGGATAACTGTTGTTGCATGGATGGGATTGTAATCATTGAGATGAAACAAAGTGTATGATTTATTGAATGTAATTGATGATCTGGTCTGTGAAACTTCACTCAATTCACAATAAAAAGTTAAATAAATACAGAGCTTTCTAGAAGCCTTTTCCAGTGACTTCCATTTCGTCTTCCATAACTAGGACTTGACCAGTCCTAGCTACTAGGGAGCTTGGGAAATCCACTATTTTCCTTTTTAAGTAGGTACTAGTCTTGGTGTAGCTCTGTAGGTTAATACACCAGACTACAAAGCCATTTGAAGTGCAAGGTCAGCGGTTCAAGCTCCTCGGAAACCCTATACAGGGTCAGTATGGGTCGGAATCAACTCAACTATACTTAACAACAACAACATTCTGTAGGATGGAGTCCTGGTGTGGCACAGTAGGATAATGCATTGGAACTGGAACGAAAGGTGGATTTGAGCCTCAAGATCGTGGTTCAAACTCACCAGCCTCTCCTAAGAACCCTATGCAGGATTGCTATGAGTCAAAACTGACTGAACAGCACTTAAGAACACCAAAAATTGCTACTCTGACATCCTGGTGTGGTGCTGTAGGATAAGCACTGGACTATGAACCACAAAGTCTGTCATTACAACCCTTGGAAACCCTATACAGGGTCACTATAAATCTCAGAAGGGACTCCGAGGGCACTTAACAACAACAATTGTTATTCTAAGACAAACAATGAGAAGGAAACTAGTAGTTCTTCCTCAAAGAAATATTTTGAGGCAAGGGATACCCCAAATATTTTGGGGTAAGGGATACTCTGTCTTCTAAGATTGAAGAGGCATTTTTTGCTGAGTGGGGTGCAAGTTTGGGACTGGTGGTGAATTACTCAGGACTAAGAAAAAGCTGAGCTGTGTCTCCCACACCCTTCTCAGCCTTCCTTCCTCCTACAGTCTGCAACTTCACCTCAAAATCAAAGCCAGATAAATATGCCCATGTGTTGAATGCACCCCACCAATGATGTACTTGCTTGTAAATGTATTCAGAAGGATTATGCAGGCCTGCTAAGTGTTGAGATTTGAGTGAGAACATCCAAGAAGAGTCAGGGGACAGACTCACTGACCAACCCCAACAGACATCAGAAGCTGTGTCCTTTTAGACTGAGGCTGAAACCAGCTCCAGAGAAAAACAGAACATTATGTTAATTGCCCATTAGTACTTATTCTGTGGGGCTTCCCCCTGCCCCGGGCATTTCCCCCCCCAAATGTGACAGTACTGTTTTGTTTTTTTCATTTGTAAGAGAACTCTCTCTATATTAAGATCAGTTTAATCAAAGAACCAGTTTCTGTAGAGTCATCTGTGACTCATTTCACCATGACAATAGGTGTGTCGGTTTTGAACTGTACTCCATACGGTTTTCAGTGACTGATTTTTCAGAAGTATATAAACAAGTCTTTCTTCTGAGGCATCTCTGGGTAGATTCAAACCACCAATCTTTCCATTAACAGTTGACAACATTAACTACACCACTCCATATCAGTTTGAAGGGGTGCTAAATTATTGAGCATCAATGTTCAGGCTGAAATCTTGCTCAAGATCAGGATCCTGAAACCACAAAACCCACTAGCGTAGAAACAGATCTCCTCCCAACCACTCCTGCAATGCAAACAGGTTCACTCTTAGATTTGCAGAATGGCAGAGTTTGAGACAGATTTAAACGATGGAAGATTTCACATAGAAATGTGGATTTCTACCTTCCTTTAAGAAATTGAGAGATCTAGCAAATAAGGAACTCATATTCCCTTATGGTATGGAGCCCTAGTAGCATAGTGGGTTATGAGCTGGACTTCTAACTGCAAGGTCAGCAGTTCAAATCACTTCATGGGAGAAAGATGAGGCTTTCTGCTCCCACAGATTTACAGCCTCAGAATCCCTATACAGGTTCACTATGCGTCGGAACCAACTCAATGGCACTTAACCATTCTCTTCTGACAGCAATCAGTGACTCTGCTGCCCTCTTCTTAGGCAGGAATATATGTTCAGGTCACCCCAGTTCCCACCACTCTCCAAGGCAGGGGTCCCACCAATTCATCAACCCTTTGCACTGTATTTTACCTTATACCCGTGTTCTGTTCACATGTGTTACAGAATTTGAGTTTGGAACCTTTGAGTTGAAGCCAAGTCCTCAATCTGCATACAAAGGCTCAGAATGGTTTGGTGATTTGCCCAAGGACACACAGCCTGTCACTGATTGATTTAGTTAGTTAGGTGCCATCAAGTCGATATCAACTCAGTGACCCTATGCACAACAGAACAAAACATTGCCCAGTCCAAAGCCAGCCTCACAATCATTGCCACGTTTGAGCCCATTGCTGCTGCCACTGTACCAACCCATCTTGTTGGGGGTCTTCCTCCTTTTCTTCAACCTTCCACTTTACCAAGCATGATGAACTTCTCTAGAATCTGGTCCTTCTGATAATATATCCAAAGTATGAGAGACAAAGTCTCACTTCCTGGCTTCTAAGGAGCATTCTGGTTGTACTTCTTCCAACACAGATCTGTTTGTTTTTCTGGCAGTCCATGGTACTTTCAATATTCTCCTCCAATGCCATAACTCAAATGCATCAATTCTTTTATGATCTTCCTTATCAGTTGTCCAACTTTAACGTACCATAGCTTGGGTCAAATGCAATTTATCCTCAAACTGATATCTTTGCTCTTTAAAGAGATCATGTGCAGCAGATTTGCCTAACGCAATATGTTATTTAATTTCTTGACTGCTGCTTCCATGAGTGTTGATTGATGATGGATCCAAGCAAAATGAAGTCTTTGACAGCTTCAATCCTTTCTCCATTTTTATAGATATTGTTCCTTGGTCCAGTGGTGAAGATTTTTACTTTCTTTACATTGAGGTGCAAACCATAATGAAGGCTATGGTCTTTGATATTCATCAGTAAGTATTTTAAGTCCTCTTTGCTTTCAGCAAGCAATATTGTATCATCTGCATATCCCAGGTTGTTAATGAATCTTCCTCTAATCCTGATGCCATGTTCTTCTTCATATAACCCAGCTTTTTGGATTATGTGCTCATGACACAAAGACCTGGAGTTAGAAAACCAAAAGGGAAGAACATGCCCAGCATTTCTCAAGCTGGAGGAACTGAAGAAAAAAAAACTCAACCCTCAACTTACAATATTGAAGGATTCTTTGGGTAAAATACTGAATGATGCACAAAGCATCAAGAGAAGAAGGAGCGAGAACAAACAAGATGACAGATCGAGTGGAACCAACAACACGAATACACGACCAAGCAGGCTCAGGGGATGGTCCCAGAACTCTGAACCACATATAAAGGAATATTTAGAAGGTTAGAAGGCTTACAGCTGGGGGAATTTGTGGCAGAAGCAAGAAATCTATTGCTTTCTATTCTGGGATGCTCAGCTGCTCCAGGAGCCGCCATCTTGGGTGAGACCATGT